>NW_008237447.1:2057970-2078287 GCF_000691975.1 Corvus brachyrhynchos | reverse complement strand
GGCATGCTTAAATGCAGTAATGCCCAATGTGCACACTGCAAAAAGGATACAAATGTCTCAGTGATCCAAGAAATGCAAAAAAAGCTGTTGCTGTCAGAGCAACACGAAGTCACTGGAGCTATCTGGGTTCATTGTGATCTAACTGGAAAAAGGAAATGATGTGGGTGAAAGGAACATTTGACCCACAGCCTTAACAAACTTGGCAATTAGGCTTTTAACTGTATTTTGTGTGTAAAAATGTAGCTTGTCTAAGTTTAATTTTCTGTGAGTTTTTTTCCTCAAGAATTCTTTCATTTAAAAAACACACAACAGAAGAAATAAAAGAGTCTATAAGAAAAAGCAGTAGGCTTTAGCTGGTTTTCTGTTTCTCCAGACAAGCTCTTACAGCAGGTTTCACTCTGGATAGACTGACAGACAGAAAAAAAGGAGTTCCTTAGTTCCGCTGCCCTTGCTTTTAAATAAAGACTTTTTTTCCCTGGCATGTCTGGAACAGAAGGAGACAGAAACTCATCTGAAAAAAGAGATTAAAACAACAGCTGAAGGCACTAAGAGGAATAAGTCAGAAACTGAATTTGCATCCAGTGATCGAGTGGGCAAATCCGGTATGTAAAGAAAAATTTCTGCCATCTCCGCCATGAAATCTGCCCCAGCACAACCCGTACCAGAGCTGGCACAGAAATTAGACACCAAGCACCTAAAGTTCACTGCTAGACACTTCAATATTTAGGGGTGGCCACAAAACAGGGAATCTTTCTCAGCCCTTGTTGTCCCTTTCTGAAACCCAGTTCTGAGCTCTTTGCTGGGAGTAACACTAGGGAAGGGGATTCCCAGAGTGAGTTACTTGTGAGCCAGTGCTTGCTCACAGAAATGGATATTCCCCCTCCCTTCCCAACTCTCCAGTAACTTAGAAAAGCTGTAGGGAATTTTCCTCAAAACGTCCCAGAAAATTTCACCCCTGGGAAGAAACCAAGAGCTAAGTGGTCCCCAGCTGGAAGAAAAGACTCCAGGGAAATTTAAAAATACTCCATGGACACAAAGCCAGGCTTGCCAGGTCCCTGCAGTCAGTGTCTATGCTTTGTTTGCACACAGGGCAGGGAAAGGTCACACTGAGGGACTTCAAGCTATATTTTTCTAGTATAACAAGCCGGGACTGAGAACATCCTACAGTTTGTAGGTAGGTGTGAAGGTGCAATGGCAGGACAAAACCAAGCCCACGGGGATACCAGCAGTGCATTCAGATCATAAATAAAAAACATGGTTGTTGTGTAACCAAGGTTCTTCTGCCACTTTGTGCTGAGATAACAGGGTGTTGTTTGTGGACATCAGTGTCTCCAGCAGCAGATGACATCCCAGAAGCAGCTCTAAATTACACTGGCATTTCAGTGGGGCACCTCAGGTGAACGTCAGAGTAACAAAATTCAATTCAAAGGAAAATAAATGGATCTACGTAGCTTGCACATAGATGAATTTCCTATGAAATACAACCTTCAAACCATCCCTTTTAATTAAGTTCCCCATTAATGCCTTCCACTACTATGATGTGAAAATTCAGCCTGACATTCCCTCTGTTACTATTTCACTCACATGGGCTTTACAGAGGGCACCTGTTTCCATCCTAGAATGTTACCTGACTTTTTGGAGTGCTACATCAGTGAGGTGTGCCAGCATCAGGACACCTGGGCTAACCCAAGGACAGCCAGCCCTGACTGTGCCTTGATGTGGTCATGAGCAGTCCCACGTGGGGTCGACCCTGTAAAGGCCAGCTGTGGTGACTCGCTCAGTACTGTGTGGGAGGTCACTGACAGGGGGATGGCAGACACCCAGGGCTCCACTATTTTGCCACAACTAGGTCAGAACTCAGTCCTAGTGGTCCCTGTGGGCAGCCTTGAGAAGACATCACCCAAGAGCACCAGTAAAGCTTTTAAAATGCAGTCCTTTGTGGGTACTGCACCACGTATGTTCAAGGAGCTCTAATGTAGGAATGCTGATCTTCAGAGAGAAATGGCTCAGAGTGTGTGTGAGTGCACACAGAGAGAGAAATAAGTGCATCAGCTGTCCTGCTCTTATCAGTCTGCCAAGCCCCTGCTTCTGAGGCACTGGGACTTTCACAAACATTTTGCATGAGAAGCATCCAAAAATTATGCCCCAAAAGTACAAATATAGGAACACTTAGTTTTCTATTACCAAGCTCCTATTTCTAGTAGTGGATATTAGCATGCATCAAACTATACATCCAGCTATACATCCTTTAGCCAAGGAACCAGAATCCTTTTCACAGAAATTGCATGACTGGCGAGTTACCATATGCTCGTAATTACACTATTAACATACCACAAGCTCTTAAAGTACTGAGAGAGAAACAGTTCTGCTCATGATAGATTGTTTGCCTGATGCAAATACGGGCAAATTACATCTGTGCTTGACAAATGCTTCGCAAGCACAGAGGGAGGGGAAGGACTGAAGGGAAGAGGAAGAGCAGAAATCCCAGAGCGACATTTGAGGTTGTTGCTTTCTTTACAAGTGAGCTCTGCGATTAATTCCCTCCTAAATTCTCCAAGCTTTGTTTTAAAATTCTGAGACTGAAACTCAAAATGAAACTCGGCATCAAATATCTCCCAGTTTCACAACAGCAGCATGAAAAGCTCCTAATTTTGCATAACTTGATTTTTAACGAAAGCCTCAGTTCAGCCCAGGTTTGCTCTAGAGTATCATTAGCTGCAATGAAACACTAAAATTGACAATAAGCACAACTTATTTTGCATCCACAACCAACTCCAGCTCAGAAGTGAATTTTGTGTGGTTTCCAGGTTAACACTTCACACATCTGAGAAGATGTAAGCCTCATCTCAAGCCTCTTGAGGTGAGGAGCGATCTGTGTGAGCTTTGTGGCAAGTCCTCGGAAAAGGACAGGGGACAGCCCAGGCAGGACTTCAACAGGGATTTGTGTTGGTGGAGAAAGAACCCACTCTGCTCTGTGCTGAGCTGCCCAGGAGGTGCAGAGCACTCCAAGCTACCACCTTTCCCTGTCTTTCCCACCATGCACCCACTTCTAACCATCCAAAAAGCTGCAGAAGCTGCAGAAACCCCCGCCGCTGAAACCGAAGCCCAAGGGGCTGCACCACATGCTCCCCACAGACATCAGCTGACCAAAAACACCCTCATTTCTCTCCCCCTGGCTGGGATGGGAGATCACCATGCCCCTCTGGGAGCCAGCAGCCTGGTGCAATGGGCCTGGAACGCTGAGAGCTCAGGGCTCCCCAGTGCAGTGCCAGCCACCCCAAACCCTGACCTGGGCTCAGCCCTGGCAGGAGGCACCAGGTGGGTCCTGAGGGCCACCACCCCTGCTGACCATCACATGGGTGCTGCTGCTGGGACCCAATCCCTTCCCACGGCCACACTCCAGGCAGTCCTGCTTACCTATCCCAAGGCAGAGCAGCACGAAGAGCCCGAGCCTCAGCCACGTCCTCAACGCCGGCGCCGGTGGGGAGACGGGCAGGCACATCATCTTCCTGTAGCTCCTGGCTGGGAGGAGAGGGGAATATGGTTAGGGGAACGGTGCCTGAGGAGTCACAGCACCCTGCTCCGTGCCCCTCTCCTTCCTGCCTGCTGCCACCACCAAAAATCCCGAGCACAAGGCCAGCCTGCCCCGCTTCCTCCCCTGGTACCTGCCGTTTCCCTGGTCGAGCGGCACCGAGGCCACCCCTGAGGCAAGGGACGAGGCAGGGGGCTCAGTGCCAGGCCATGGGTGCCTGGCTGCTGTCACAGGCTGCTGAAACTCTCCCTGGCAGGGCGCAGGGGGAAGTCTTGGTGCTGGGAGGCTGCTCAGCCTCCTAAGTCACCTCACACCGCCCACGGCTTCCTCGCAGGGCGTGGGTCAGGATGCAGCGCCCGCCGCCCCCGTCGCCCCAAGAGGCATGGGGCTGCCTTCATCCCTCGGGATGCTGTGGGCGTTCCTCAGCCAGGAGGGTTTCAGGCCGAAGGGCCCTGCCTGTGAATGTAAGTGTCAGGCAGTGCTGGGGGCTGTGCCAGTTAAAATGCAACTAAGTGAAACCCTGATGCTACTTCGGGAGTAGCGGTATAAAATTATGTTTGGAATAAAAACAAATGCCTGTACCACCATTTCAGGCCCAGCTGGACAGAATCCATCAAGAAATGGATTTTCCAAAGAAAATTTAAGAAGGATTGCTTAGGCTGCATGTGATGGATGTTGTGGCTGAGCACCTGGACAGGGAGCAGGATGTGACAGCAAGGCCAAATGTGGATGGTCCTGGTGTCACTGGAGAGCATCCACCAGCCCTGTGGAAAAGGAGAGAGCACTTGCCTCCCCAGCATCATGTCCTGCCTGCTCCAGAAGGCACCCACTGCTCACCCAAGCCCCAGCTCTGGATGGGGCAGGGGAGAGGCATGGACCATCCCTGCTTTAAAGCCTGGAAGGGCAGAGCCCTCACCAACCCAAACAACCAAAGCCAGTCCAGAGCAAATCCTGGGCAGAAAAACAAACCACTTAGTAAGTAAGAGCCTGAGGGAGTAAATGCATGCTAAGTGATGTAGCTTTGTACTGCACACCCTCCTCCAAAATAAAACAAGCCCTGACATAGTGTAAGAGGTTACAGTGTAAGGGGTTGTATTTTGCTGTAATAATCCCAGCAAGAGGGTTGCACACCACTGAAAACCTGGTATTCTTCAAGGAGATAAAAAAAAGTGCAAATACAAATCAAGAGTAAAATAATCTATTTAAATGCAGATTTCCGGTTTGCTGGTTTAAATTACTTTGATTTAAATGAAATGCATCCTTTTTATCAGAAATGATTTGCCACTACATTGCTCCAGCTTTTCTTCAGTACAGGTTCCTTGAATTAGCTAGATTAGATGGACTGGGTTGAATTACAAATCAGAATTTTATTTTGACATAATTAAAAAGATGGTATTCTGTAGAGAAATCCAACACAGGTTATAACATTTCTGCAGAGAGAAAATCATTGTATATGAAATGGCTGAGAGGAGTCTGTTATTGAGTCAGGCTGGGACTTTCTCCATTGCAGGGTTTTGAGTGCCTGTGTTTTGTGGTTTGAGCTCTGATCTAAATCCTGTACATTTGTACTCTGTCCATGCATTCTCTACCAGCATGGTTTGCAAATGCAGATGACAGTAGCACCATGTGTTCACACAGAAGTGTCTTCATGGTGCTCAGAGAAGAAGAAAGTATCGTTAATACAGCCAGCCATACATTGCTTCCCCAAGTCACAGCCCCAGCTCTGGGGCAGGACTGCCTCTCTGTGAGTCAGATGGAACAAACTTTCTCCTGGTAGTCTAATCAGGAGTCTTTATCATTACAGAGTTACTGGCAACCCCACTACAGCTGTACAGTTTATCATTTTAAATCGCTTTCATTTTAAATTCAAGCTTTTATTAATATATATTTCTGCCATTAGCATACTACAACTGGAAGGAAACACCAGCCTGTTACATTTATGTCTGCATTTCTTCCTCAGGACTTAACCCTGCTTTTGGATGAGCAGTCCCAGGGAAAATAATTGAGCTCATCATCTGCCAGACTGTAGTAAGGAAGTACCACAACCCCTCATCACACACAGAAGACCCTGGACCAGTTAAGGCTGCCTAAATTTTAGATAGACAGCTGAACTCAAGGATGTTATTCTCACTCAGAGCTCCTTCTCTTTTCCTAGGTATTACAGTTCTTGGTTCCTTCTCCTTCGGAGATCTCCCTGATTGCAAGGAGACTGCAATAACAGAGAGAGGGGAGCAGCCAAGTGCTTTGTTCTGCTTTGATCAGAGGCAGAAGTCATAATTTTTCCATCACTTAAAGCTTCCCTAAGCACATATCATATCCTTGATTCTTGGAATCCATCAGTTCAAGGAAAGAGGTATTATGCACCTTTAGGATGTTAACAAAGTTAAAGGACTTGTACATATTGAAGTCACAGTACAGAAGACACTGCTTTTTTTGAGCACTGCAGTGGGTAATATAAGCCCACCAGTTCACAGTGAAAATCCCCATAAAAATAAGGCTTCTTCTGCACTTGATTAGGCCTTCAGCATTTCACCTATATGTGCCCCAGAAACAGCTTTAAATAGGTAGAAGTATTGCAACTTGAAACGAGAAGCTAAGATTTAATAAGAAAGGGTGGTTCAATTCTGCTAAAAACATTTACTGCAGAAAAGAGGAAGATGTGAGAGCATCACACACACTACATTTTTCCATTGCTTTCATAGAAAACCATTAAGGAAAAAGCAGAAAAGACAAGTGAAATTTTGCAGCATATGTGCTGTGTAGGGGAAATTAATTCCAGTAATCAGCACTTGTGGTAGAAATCCTTTGCACTCAAAGGGAGGTCTTTTCAAATACATTGCTGCTAGCGCTCTCCTGTAGACCCACTGACATCACCAATTTTTTCCACCTCTGCAGAAATGCACTTCCAGTGCAGTCAAACGCCACTACTTTGAACATTTATTGATTGGTAAGAACATACAAAAATCCCAACCTCCTTCTCTTTCTCAATCGACATCTCAGAGAAATATCAGAAAGGCCAGAACTGGGTAAATACTGGAATCCAAAACACAGCACCTACTCTCCAATGAGGATTCATAACCACATTCCCTCCTACAGGACTGGGATACCTTTCACTGTTTTCAAGGCAAACAGGCTTTCCAATCTGTGCTAACCTGAACTAAAAGCACACTTTTAATACCAAAATGTCCAGGTTTAGTGGGAATTACCCAAGATATGTTGCCAGAGGTGTACATCACCAAAAAACAGTTCTGCAAGTGCCCTAAAAATGTCTTTGTCAGAAAAATGATCCCATTGCAAAGTAGAGTAAAATTTTTAGGGATTTTTTTTTTTATGGAATCACAGCATTAGGTTGGAAAACCCTGCTTTTGGATGAGCAGTCCCAGGGAAAATAATTGAGCTCATCATCTGCCAGACTGTAGTAAGGAAGTACCACAACCCCTCATCACACACAGAAGACCCTGGACCAGTTAAGGCTGCCTAAATTTTAGATAGACAGCTGAACTCAAGGATGTTATTCTCACTCAGAGCTCCTTCTCTTTTCCTAGGTATTACAGTTCTTGGTTCCTTCTCCTTCGGAGATCTCCCTGATTGCAAGGAGACTGCAATAACAGAGAGAGGGGAGCAGCCAAGTGCTTTGTTCTGCTTTGATCAGAGGCAGAAGTCATAATTTTTCCATCACTTAAAGCTTCCCTAAGCACATATCATATCCTTGATTCTTGGAATCCATCAGTTCAAGGAAAGAGGTATTATGCACCTTTAGGATGTTAACAAAGTTAAAGGACTTGTACATATTGAAGTCACAGTACAGAAGACACTGCTTTTTTTGAGCACTGCAGTGGGTAATATAAGCCCACCAGTTCACAGTGAAAATCCCCATAAAAATAAGGCTTCTTCTGCACTTGATTAGGCCTTCAGCATTTCACCTATATGTGCCCCAGAAACAGCTTTAAATAGGTAGAAGTATTGCAACTTGAAACGAGAAGCTAAGATTTAATAAGAAAGGGTGGTTCAATTCTGCTAAAAACATTTACTGCAGAAAAGAGGAAGATGTGAGAGCATCACACACACTACATTTTTCCATTGCTTTCATAGAAAACCATTAAGGAAAAAGCAGAAAAGACAAGTGAAATTTTGCAGCATATGTGCTGTGTAGGGGAAATTAATTCCAGTAATCAGCACTTGTGGTAGAAATCCTTTGCACTCAAAGGGAGGTCTTTTCAAATACATTGCTGCTAGCGCTCTCCTGTAGACCCACTGACATCACCAATTTTTTCCACCTCTGCAGAAATGCACTTCCAGTGCAGTCAAACGCCACTACTTTGAACATTTATTGATTGGTAAGAACATACAAAAATCCCAACCTCCTTCTCTTTCTCAATCGACATCTCAGAGAAATATCAGAAAGGCCAGAACTGGGTAAATACTGGAATCCAAAACACAGCACCTACTCTCCAATGAGGATTCATAACCACATTCCCTCCTACAGGACTGGGATACCTTTCACTGTTTTCAAGGCAAACAGGCTTTCCAATCTGTGCTAACCTGAACTAAAAGCACACTTTTAATACCAAAATGTCCAGGTTTAGTGGGAATTACCCAAGATATGTTGCCAGAGGTGTACATCACCAAAAAACAGTTCTGCAAGTGCCCTAAAAATGTCTTTGTCAGAAAAATGATCCCATTGCAAAGTAGAGTAAAATTTTTAGGGATTTTTTTTTTTATGGAATCACAGCATTAGGTTGGAAAAGACCTTTAAGATCATTGAGTCCAACTGTTAAAACAGCACTGCTGGGTTTAGTCCACCACTAACCCATGTCCCTAAGCACCACATCTACATCTTTTAAATACCTCTAGGGATGGAGACTCATATCCTGGGCAGCCTGTTCCAGGGCTGAATAATCCTTTTGGTGAAGAATTTTTTCTGATATTCAATCTAAACCTCCCTTGGCATCACTTGAGGCCATTTCCTCTTATCCTGTCAGCATTTGATGGTTCCAGTACCAGCACACAGAATACAGGGTATGTGGACAATGAACTGAATTCAGCTAGTACTCTGTTTCTCAGTGGAATTATATGACAACATTTTTTCTTTTCCTGTAAGAGAAGGGCAGAAAGCAGCCTTACCAAAGTGGTCCCAGCATCCTGAGAAGTTAGGCCTTTCACACAAAGATTGATCGTCTCCTATGCAATATCAGTAACAAAATAAAATAACTTTGTGAAGTAAGAGGAAAATCCAACAGGTTTCAGGTTACAGTAAATCCTTTTCATCTTACAAAGGAAAATAACAATAACAAAATTCCTATAGCTGCAGAGACCTCTTGTTTTTCCCTCTAGCTCTCCCCAACCTTCAGACTCTAAAACTGGCAAGATTTGAAGAAGTAAAGTTTTCATCTTGGCACAGATTGGGGCACAAGCATTGTCTTGTGGGAAGGGAAGGGAAGGGATGGGAAGGGAGTAATATGTGTGTTTTGGTGACATGGTACATTTGAAAGCACAGGTAGCATGTCTGGTGTGTCATGGTACATCGGGAGTGACCAATAAACTTGAAAAAATCTTCTGAACTCAGAAACAGAGAGGGGGGAAATGTAGGAAACCAATCCCAGCAAAGCAAATGCAAAATGCACCAACACTGTTTGACAAGTGTAACTTTGACCCGATTACTGTGTGGGTGGATATTTGATTTTTACTGCACAAAGCACTGGGGCTTCTTTACGAAATTCCTTAATAATCTGGGATTAACCTTCTTCAATTACCTCACAGCAAACTACTGTAAGGAATCCACTGGATTGCTGTCCTTTGCTGTAGTGAGGCATCACCGTGCTCACACAGTCAGTGCAGGAAGAGTGACAGGTCTGTGCATGTGAGCTGGCACTCACAGCTGCCCTCACCCACACCTTTCCTCCAGGGCAGTTCTTGCAAGCTCTTCCCTTGTAGCAGAGGTGCTCATAAAGGAGGATGCAATCTCCCGTGGTTTCCACCCCTGTGAGTGATGACAGAGCTGCAAACACACTGGTTTCCCTCACAAAAGGAGGATGTGCTGCCTGCAATGCTCGTGCCAGGGAGTCACAGTCCCCGGCAGCACTAGGCTGGGAAGAAGACACAGGATGATTTTTATTGGTTTTTAATATTCACACCAACTATTTCAGCACATGGGCAGCTCAAACTTTGCATCTGGCTGTGCTGTGACTTAAATTACTGTTTGTGCTGGGTGCATTGCAGGCTTTGCTGGCTCACAAGGGGCTGTGAGCCTTGGTCCTGTCTTCACAAGCAGCTTAGGCTTTTTTCTTTTTTTCCTTTGGTGTTATTACACGGAAAAATGTAAATGCAACCTGGAGCAAGCATTGCACAGGGTGCACATTCACAGCACACTCCTTGCCCTGTTCTCCCACCTCGGAGGGCTGCTGGAGCCCTGCCTCTCCCTGCAGGCAGGGCACCTGCGCTCCCTGCTCCGGGCGCCAGCAGTGCCGGGGTGCAGCTGAGGACGGGCGGATCCCTGGAGAGCCTGCCTAATCAGGCATTCTGCTATTTGGCACAAGCGACTGCACCAAGGGGAAGGTGATTTTCAAGCTGTTTCCTATCCAGGACTGTATTTCTCTGTGTTACCCATGCACTCACTGGGGAAAAAAGCGTAAGGTTCTGAGTTGGCTTCAGAGTGGCTCACACAGAGGAAAGGTCTGAGGACTTTAGTCCTAGAGGTTTTGCAGAGATCCACAGAAGTTCACACTGACCTAAGCATGAAACCACAGTGGCAATGAGAAACCGACGCAGTGCAAACATAAGCAAGTTCAAGCCTGTGTGCCAAGATGATGGCACAGGGGTATGAAAGTGCTCCTGCAAAAGGAACGCATCAAGGTGTGAAATACAGCATTCCAGAAGCAGCACTTTGGAGCTGCCTTCTCCCTGAGGTCTGCTGGGCATTTGTCCTGCCAGCTTGAGGAATCTGTCAATACAACAGAGGACTGACAAACTGTAAGTGTGTTTTGCTCATCAGAACGTTGTTTTGATTTTAGTAATCCACAGTTGATTCCCATGATGCTTGGTTTCTAAGATGCAGGCTTACAAAAAATCCCAAGAATTATTTCCATTCGGTTGATCAGAGGCAGGGACAAATCTCACCCCTGAACATTTATCCCTCAGTGCCCCCTTGGAATCTGGTTCAACATGCTAATCCTGCAAAGAAAGAAAAATTAAACAAACTTACTTTTCTTGGCCATCTTTGTGAGTTGCATTGATTTACTGAACCAGCCTCAGCAGCAGTCCATCAGTGGTGGACTAAGGAAGAGAGAAGGGGCTGTTGACAAAATATAGGCTTTAAATCAGCTCCAAATGCTATATATAATTTCCCCCAAATCATTGTGTTCAAACCTCTCCTGCCTTTAAGAGTGAAGCAAGGTAAATCACCCCTGGTGCCCACAGGAGCATGTAATCAAGGAATTAATTAGAACCAATGAGCATGCTGCAGCTTCCTACCTGCAATTTTCCCATATGGAGAAGTACCATATTTGTAAGTGTGAATACCATTCTGACACAGATATGCATATATAATGCAACACTGTGTTCAGTGGAAATCATGCTCAAAAAGCAGAATTACACGCTCTGTTAAAAGCAGAGCTGAAAGCACTACCTGTAATCAGTGCTGCTAGCATTGTTGTCCTCTGCTTGGGCTGTGGTTAGGCTTCATTTAAACAATTTAACCTGCTGGGATTAATTTTTTTTTTTTACATCAGATATGGTTTAGATGGATCTATTAAAAATCCACCAAAAAAAGAAGAAAAGAAACATCTATTTCTTACACTAACAGTGAGAAAATAAAGGGTTTTTTGCTTATGCTGAGGCTGTGCTTGTATATCTTTATTGGGCTCTGGCTTGTTTCTGTGTTAGAACAAGGAATTCAATGGCTGGAAGAGCATCGCCAGGGCCCCTGCTTTTTCCAACCCTTTGAAAAATAATGCCCATGTGTGTGTTAGGAAGCATTAGCTGGTTTCATTTTGCATGTGCTCAGGAGAGGGATCAGTACAGAAAACTTCCAAAACCTCCATCTGCAGAGAGGTTGTGCTGGCAACCCACGGACTGGCCACTCTTCACGTTGAAGCAGTCTTCTTGCCAAACACAACATTTCTTGGCAGATTTGCTTTCTTAGAGACAGCTATGTATCTGCCCTTGCTGATGCATCAGCAGACACAGCTCACTGTAGTGTACACACAGATCAGACAGCAACATGGGAAGTACAAATCCAGGGCTTTCAGGAAGCAAAGCTCAGAAGGACTCAATTCCAGAAACCTGCCAGGTTGACATTTGAAGGTGGGAGGGGGAGTTCAGGAGAAAACAAACAAAAGCAAAAGCCCCCAATACCTAAAACAAGAACCAAACCTGAAAACACTCAGAACCTCAAACCTAAATGTGGTGTCCAGCTTTAGTTTGTTTCTTTTCCATTTGAACATAAAGAGAGTAACTTTCTGTAAGTGTGAGCCATGGGATTTCCCCTTTTAAATGGATATCACAATTTTTTTATGGAAACCCTCAGACTGCTGGGGCATGGGTGCCTTTGACTTGGATCTGCCTTTCTTCAGAGGTCACATTTACTACCTGTGAGGCTCAGGTGAGGCTGTCTGGTGAATTCAGCTCCTCCATCAATGTACCTTGTCTTCCACTTAGGGCAAAGACTGGGTGGAGGCCTGAGATCTAAATGTGTTCATGAAAAGCTGCCAGGAGAGACAAAGCAACGCCACAGCAGCACCGGTGCTGTGCTTGGCCTCTTCAGCAGATGTGCTCACCTTCCTCTTTTTCTTGGCTACACTATGGTGAGAACTCATCATCAATGAAACTCGCCTTACTCTGTATTTTTCAAATGGCAGAGGAAAAGCTGGGACCAAAACATCTTATAGCTACTGTCTGCACATGCAAGCTTGCACTTTGTGCTGCTGATTCTTACCCTATCTCCCCTATTCCAGTCCTCGGTGCCATCAGTTCTTTTCTTCCTGTAGCTGGGGAAATCCTTGCAGTGACTTAGCCCTTCAAATCTGACCGAATCTGATTACAGCTTGTTTTCCTGCTGGGTAAACAAGATCACCCCTTTGAGAAGCATCATTAATAACCCCTTTCCACCCACCTTGCTTCTCTTGAGGCACAACATCCTGACATCCTTTCTTTAGGTAAATCCTTACAATGCTCACATTAATCCCCTGGCTCTCCAGCTTAATGGCTTTGCCTGTAGCACTGAAAGTGCTGCCTTACTGAAGTCCACTGTCTACATAGTCAATTATCTTATCAAAATAAACCTACTAAGATATCCAGGCATGAGATAGCCTTGGTAAACTCATTTTGCACTTGATCTCATTTCCCATTTACTGAGGTCAGCTAGTTGGCTGCTTGGGGATCCCAGCTTACACGGCTCTCCAGCCTTAATTTCTTAATGATGGCAATGACCTTTGTTACTTGTAGAAAGTCTCACCACTGGACTGTGTTTCCACATGCCAGTTCCTGAAAGGGGCAATTATGTTGCCCCTCATTTCCCCTTACCACCACCCACATCCTTTTCAGCAAGGAGCACGAGCAGCTCTTCTGGTTTGCTTCCTCCTGACCACAGCCCAAGGCTCTGAGGGGTTCCTCATACCCAGCCTTGTTTATGGCTGGACACAGTAATGCCAGTCCAAGCGTGGCCTCACAGGTTTCACTATCACAGCCAAAACAACTCCAGCCACGCATGAGTAGGTTACATCAAAGCGGTCAGCATGTCAGGGATACTCAGTGGAAGAAAATGAGAAGGCTCTGGGGACTGAGGACAGGATAAGCAACATTTCACTTCCTAAGCGCTGGTCCCAGTGCAAGCAGGTGACTGAACAGCATGAACAGCATGCAAAAAGATCTCACACTCCTCTGCCTCTTACAGCTCCCCAGCTACTCCGGTGTGGTGGCGGTGCTGACAGACCGGAGACCAACACACTGCCCACACCCAGCAAATGCCTGTGCTGACACAAAGCCGGAGCCCTGGGCTCATGCTCTTGTCACATCCATGTCAAACAAGGAGCTGCCCTGTGCTCCTGCTGCTCTGGGGCTGGGGTAGAGCACAGGGATGGGGTCTTTGATACAGGAAGAAAGCGCCAGTGTGATTTTCTCCTCTGCTCCAAGCAGAAGTGACAGCTCAGAGGTGGGGCAGAGCCACTGCCATCGGAGAGGTGGGGATCACAGCAATTCTGAACCTACAAGAAGGGCAGCATCCGCATTTCCCATGCCTCTCTCTGTCTCCTGGAGTTATTTTCTTAACTTTCGACAACATGTGGTCTGACACCACATCAAATATGCTTGTTTTTTTCCCCAAACCAGATTCTCTTACACTGTCTTGCAGCTTTGTGCAGCCACATATGTGGCAGATCAGTGATGGACCATGTCCTCCTAGACCTCAAGCGCTGTCTCAGTTTTAAGAACAAGAGGTTCACAGTAAGCAGCTTCCTTCGCTTAGTGATTGCTGTCGGGAGCTTGCCTGTCCCTTCTGCTGGACCAGGCTCATCCTGGGAACACACCAGGGGACTGACCACAGCACCAGTGTCTTTGGTGGCCTCCTCTAAAGCCTTCATTGCCCTGCGGGTGCGGGGACGTGCACAGGGTGAGGGTTAAGCTGGAAGAGCGGATGCCACTGTCAGTGTCCTTGCTCCTCCTTCCAGGAGGACTTTTCCATGCATCAAAACAATGTCACCATTGAATTGCATCACACAAAGCACATAAATAGAGAAAGGAAACATAACCAGATATTTTAAAGCCTTGTCAGACCAATGGATGAAACAGAACATTCAGTGATGTTGCTCCCATGTTCCCCTTCCGTCACAAACCTGTACTTCCCAATTCTCTGAAATTCAACTCATGAAGAACCAAATGCAGAAGTAACTTCTCAAATGTTGAGTTTTTTGCTGTTCCTAAGCCCTTTCTCATGAATTCTCATACTCCTTTGTTCTTTTGGTGTATGTTCAAAAACAGGAGTCATTCCCAAGAACAGCACTGTTACAGAGGGAGCTGGTGAAGCAAGAGCCACAAGAGAAAGACAAGAAAGAAGGCCCTGGTCACAACCCAGCATCAAAGAAATCCCTCATGGTGGAATATAACCACCCCATCAAGTAACTCAAAGCTACCACAGGGCTTTTCCTAACCTATCATAGCTACAATTTTGCCTACTCTCAGTTTAAATCATTCAAGCTGAGGAAAGTCATCCTGCAGCCTGGCAGGTCCTGGTACTATAAGCCCTCCCCAATAAGCTAATAGGAATTTCTGAGTATCATTCCCATCCACCTGCTTTCCCAGACTTCAACTACTGCCTCCAACTCTCCCTCTGTCAAGCTTAGCTCTTGTGCCTGTACCCAACCCATGATTTCCTTAGACATCTTGAACACACTTGCAACTTGCTGGCAGAAGAGAAGCCCTTACTCACCAACCTTGTTCCTTTCTCATCCTTATTTTTATACTACTTCTATCCTTGCAAAACCAGGAGCCTCAGCAGAGCTTTGGCTGGGATTGTGCTTTCTGTCCTAGGAGACTGAGCTCCCTCTCCTGCAGCTGTTCTTCATATTCCTCACACTTGGCACATCTTTTGTACACTGTGGACTGCAATTATGTTTCCCAGACTGTCTCTTTTCCCACAGAAAGGAGAAACCTGCTCTCAAAGCGGAAAGCACATTTAACACTTCAAACCTCACTGCTTGCACAATGCAGGAAGAGCATCACTGTTTCAAAACCTACAGCATGACGAAACCTTCTCCCCTCCCATTGCTAAGCACCACATCCCATTAGGGTTTATTTTCATTGGCAAGCACCAAGGACCTCCAAGTTTAGCCTGCTGGTGCTGTAGGGTGAGTTGAGAGGGGTTGTAAGGCAGGATTGATGGGCCCCTCTGCTTGCAGGCACGGCACACCTCTGATGGGCTCCCCTCCACCCTGATACTCTCAGAAAGGATGGGGACACAATTGCCAGCAGCTCCTGCAAAGAAAGCACCTGAAGGGACAACAATGAAGGCACTCAGACACTGCCACCATGCAAGTGGGGAACACAGTGCCAGCACACAATCCAAAATGAAAATGTCACTTGATTCACAGCAAGGAACAACCAGCCTGTCAGCCCTGGAGCTTCAGATCCACCACTGGAGCCAAATACCAGCTCCAAAAGAGCTGTCTGGGATTGCTTCACTGATCAGTCACTGATCAAGTCCCCAGGCTTGAAAGCAGGATTTGGAGTGTACTAGGGGGGTCCCTGCCCACACTCTCCCATTTACCAACATGTCAGTTATGAACCTGATGAAGGGGCAGTAAAGATGAGTTTGCAGTTCCCTTTCCTCGATGGGGACTATGGGAAAGGTGATCACACCCCAGGAGATGTTCCCCGTGTCCCTGACCTTGCTGGTTGTCCCAAGCTGGCATTGCAGTGCCTCTCTCTGTGGTAAAGCAATTACCCTGCTTATCTTCTACCCTGCAGAATTATGGTGATTTGAAACAGTTAGACTCTGTTGTATTTATAAAATTTTTGTTTTTAAATCCGTGTTAAAGATGGCTTTTGGAAGCATCCCAAGGAGAGCGGTAGGCGCCACAATGAACGGCTCACACTGATTTTCCACCATTTCCCTTTCGCCCTGGAGAGTGAGCTGGGCCTCCTCTTGGACAGTTTGTGGAAGAAGACAAACCTGGAAAGAACAAGACTGATATTTCTGCAAAGAACTCTGGTTTCTTCAATAAGAGACCAAAATCCAGTATTCCCTAGAGCCCAGTTTCCCAGAGGGACCTCTTCTTCTGCTGCCATGTCCAGAATTTGCTTCAGCCAAGCACTCCAAAACCTCTATTACTATTCCCCACACAATCCCATGTGTAGGCAAAACCTTCTGGCATCGTCCAGGCATAGGCTGTGCTTGCAGCCAAGGCTCCCAGCACCTGTTTCAGCTGTGCTACCCAAGACAGCATAGAGGGAGGCGAGCCCCTCCTTCATTAGCACAGGAAGTCAGGCAAGAAGTGAGGGTCACCACCCCACCAGGTGGAGAAAGCAAAGCCCTGTCCTGCCCGGGGCAAAGGAAGCACAGAGCCAGCCTGCTGCCCGTTCCCTGCTGCAAACATCCAGCCCGAGGGAGCACAGGAGCCCTGAGGATCGTGCCAGGGCATCCTGCAAGGGTGAGTGCTTCCCTCGCACAGGCAGGCGGGGTCACGCACCGCTGCCCTGCCGGGACTCTGCCCGGGCTCACCACAGACATCCAGATGGGTCCCCAGAAGACCTCACATGGCACTTGCTGCCCCTGCTTTGAATGCCCCTGTCACAGAGTATTGTTATGTACCGGCCAGTGACTGAAATGCACGTGGGGACTGAGAACTTGGGCAAGCCCAGAAATATTCCCCACTCAAAAACAAAATGGAAAAAAAAAAGCCTGCTGTTGTTACAGAGAAAAAGGTGCTATTAAAAGAATGAGAGACTGGTAAGAGTTTGACGCTGGTCCAAAATGAACATATTTTTAGGGCTCCAAAAGATCCTGTGGAAAGTCTGGGGGGGAGAAAGCGAAGATGGATAGGGGAGGTGAAAAACGAGAATTCCAGACGTGCCTTTGCAGTCCCGTTTTGGGAAGAGCTGTAGGATCCAGAACAGGGACACTTCTGTGTTTAAAAGCACCACACATTTTTAATGGTCACCTTTTTTCCAACTCTGGGCCTGAAGGCCTCATGTAGTTCTGAGGAAATGTCCTAAAGGCTCTCAACCAGTTTGCAGCTCCAGGGCTGCAGTGCTACCCTTCACAGCCCCATCGAACAGGAGCCCTCAACCCTGAGCTCATCTAGAAAGGCCAATTTTTTTAGTCAGAAAGAATTACCCTTTTTTTCCAGATGAAGGTGAAGGAAAATTCTGAGTCTAAGTGAGTGCTAACCACAGTGTCCAACACACAGCAGGGACAGGTCCGCAAGCTGCTCCAACATGGTACTTTCCAGAAGGCATAACCTGGCTGTTGGTCCACAGAAGCCTAAATTTTCATTAATACAAGATACAACAAACCCCCCAGAATGGTGCAGCATGGTGAGTCTTTAACTCTTTGCAGTGCTCAGCATCAGAAGGCCATTGTTGCAAAGGAGGAGAATTGTGCCCACCTCCCCATGCCGCAGTCTGAGCCAGGGCAATGCTTCCCTGCAACATCTTGGAGATGGAGGTGCTCCCTGATGGAGAATGCTCTCCTCACCCACTTGTGGACATCCCATGGGACTCACACACAGAGATCCCTCTGGGATCAATGCATCCCTCTGAGCCTGAAGACTGCTGCTCTCCCCACCCTTGGTCTGCAGGCTCCTGCTGATGTCCTGCAGGTTCCTCCTGCTGTCGTCTTCTGCTTTCTGTCTGCAAGGAGTCCTCAACACTTTTCTCTGACATCTCTTGGATGTCACTTAACTGCATTACACATCCTGTTTTCATTTTTTAGGGAGCTGAGAATTCAGGGAACTGGAAGAAATTATGAGAACCAAACATCTCAGTGCCACGGGCAATTTTTTGCCAACCTAGAGATGTTGTCCCATCTTCCTTCTCTGTTTGAGGAGCCCTGCGGCTTTCCTCTCCACTCCTCTGCCCTTCAGGCTGGAGCAGAAGCCATTCCTCACAGACTGCAAGACAAAAGCAGGAGGGGTTTTCCCTCTCACAGGCTCAAACCTTAGGAGAGAAAAACCCCGCTTTGCTTTTGAGCACTGCACCAACCTGGGTAAATTCAGAGCTGTTCTACAGAAAACAAAATGAAGCAGAGAAGCAGAAAAGGTCAGCAGGCACTGCTGGCAGTGTTGGAACATTGGCAGCTTCTTTTACCACTTCCTTTTCTTTTGCTATTTTCTGTGCTCAATGCTTCTCAAACTCCACATTTGCAGCGGGGCGCAGAGGAGGAGTAGATCTAGGAATGGGCATGGCTTGATGAACCACCAAGGCCATCAGAGCTGATGTTCCCATGCAGCCCTGCACTCTCACAGCTACCTGAATTCCCCCAGGGCCCCCTCCAGCCCCCCACTCTGACTTGCCCCCAAATTCCCCAGGGACTCTGCTCTGACCCAGAGCTACATTTGTGATTGCCCTGAAATCCCCCAGGGCTGCAGCTCAAAAACTACCACTGCTTTCTCCCATAAGCATCAAGGGGGGAATTTTTGTTTTCCCTCCATGTAAGAGGTGCTGGTACCTTCTGGAGTGAACGAGGGCTCTGGAGACCTGGTGTGCAGGTGACCGCCAGCTGGTAAAAATGTTCAGCTTCCACAAAGTGCAATCCCAGCCATGCTCAGTCCTGTTTCTTGCTCCTGTGTCATGCTCCTATCCCTTCCTCATCCACTGACTAGACTCCTTCAGCTGCCTAACCACTACCAAAAAATAAAAATAAAGGATAAAGCAAGGCAATGGGATCACCAGGCACCTCAGGACACTAGGTAAAACAGCACTGCTGGACAAAGCAAAGGTCAGCCCTGGATTGGGAGGGGTTGAGGTCACCAGGGAGCTGATCTGGGCCATGCTGGGGCTGTGAGGAAAGCTTTGTCCCAAAATATTGAAGGAAGTTGTCTAGAGAAGAGGAGGCTCAGGGGTGACCTCACTGGTCTCCACAGCTACCTCTTCCACAGTCTCTTCTACCATGCCTACAGGAAACAGCTTTAATCTGAGACAGGGGAGATTTAGACTAGGTATCAGAAAGGGTTCTTCACTGTTAGGATGGTCAGGCACTGGAATAGGTTGCCCAGGGAGGTGGTGGAGTCACCACCGCTGGCAGTGTTCAAGAGGTGTCTGGATGTGGTGCTGGATGCTGGTTCAGTGGTTTAGGGGTTAAAGTGATAGTGCTGGGTGAATGGTTGGACTTGGTGATCTTGAAAGTCTCTTCCAACCCTGATGATTCTGTTGGAAATTATACAACTTAAAATTTTTGGAATGTAACTTTAGTCAGAGATTTGTTTGCCTTTGCCCAGGGAGAGGGAATTGAAGCTCCTCTTCAAAAGACTCTGCTCACTGAAGTTGGGTGAGGCATGATGAGTTAACATCTACAGATTGGGAGTAGCCAGAAGATATAGAGGAGATAAACGAGCATTAACGAAAATTATGCCCTGGTGTGGTTGGAGACACCTGGGCTGGGAAAAAAAACAGAGTGAGGACCTAATTAGCATCGAAGGCAAAGAGATCAATAACCAACAGGAGATCGAATACTAAGAATTTTGTAATTTAGGACCAATGAACATGAATGTCTTTAGAGATTTTTATGTATAAATAGGTGAAAAGTCTAGTAAAGAACCATGTATGGTGGAATGATTTTCACTGCACAACACAGGAAAGTGTGGATGAAATAATTTCTATTGCACATCCTGGCTGAAATAACATCCCAGCCAGAATAAAGGACTGGCCAGAATAAAGTAATGTCTAATTCTCTAACATTGAAAAGATGTTGTTGGAAGTTTCTGTTTTTCCTGCAGTTTCAGTGTCAATTCTATGGTTCTTTAAGGGGGCAGGCAGAGGGGCAAAGGTCCCCGGAAAAGGCTGGAGCCTCTCCTCAGGCTGCAGCAAGGAGGGGAAATATAAACCAAGGCTAAGCAAAACTCTCCCAAGATCTGTCTGCAGCGCAGACACTGAGTGGGACCCTGCTCAGCCAGGAGGAGGGCAGGGGGGGTTGTTCACGCAAAGGAACTGCTGAAAGCGCCTTTTTTTCCCTCTTTTTTTTAGGAAACATTTCGTTTCCATGCGTCGCCTTCATTTCCCACGTGCCCGTTTCGATTCCGAGGGTCCCCCCCCGCGCTCCCTGCCCCAAGGCAGCCCCGAAAATGAAAGCAAGCCCAA
>NW_008237447.1:2045125-2057731 GCF_000691975.1 Corvus brachyrhynchos | reverse complement strand
GGAGACGCACACCCAGAGTTGGGGAGGGTTTTTGGGCGAGGGCGTGGTTGATATTTCATGGTTGAAGTAGCCGCGGGGTGGGAGCGCTGCCTGTGCGAGCACACGCTGTTGTAGGCTGCCCGAGGAGGAGGGGCAGGTGTCACAGCCATTGCCTGGCCCTGCCAAAGCTGAGCAGCTCAGCCAAACCTTACCCCATACCCCTTACTTCTGTACCTCTGAGGGTCAGCCTCGCCTTAGCCCAGGGTACAAAAGCCTCTGGGCGCTGATCTGAGCTTGTTCATGCACTCAGAAGGGTGGAGAACATGGCTGTGGTCACATACCCTGCACATGGTTCAGCCCTTGGGTTTTGGTCTTTGAACCGGGTACAGTATGCAGCGTTGTCCCGGGCTGCTGCCAGTGTCCCAGCAGGACATGTCCAGCTGCCCCTGGCCCGGGGCTGGGCTGCACGGGAGCTGCCACACACTTACTCATGGTAGGTGCACAGGGTCCATGCGCTATGAAGAAACACGTCGTCTGAGTGAGACTCGTGTGCCAGGCAGGGTGTCCAGCCTGCTGGAGCTTAGCAGTACAAGCCCATACTGGACTGGGAAAAATTTAATTTTTATTCTCCTTCTCTTTTTTTTTGTTTTTTGTTTTTTGTAGTGTCTTCTACATTGAAGTAGTCATGGGACAAAAAATATGTCCTAAGGAGATAGAAAACTATGTGGCATCCTTAGTGCTGAGTGCAGTTGGTGACACGCTGGGCTATTACAATGGGAGGTGGGAGTTCCAGAAGAGCGGCCCAGTCATCCACAAGGAGCTGGCAGAGATGGGGGGACTGGGCAACTTCAGCATCCAAGGCTGGAGAGTCAGCGATGATACCGTGATGCACTTGGCCACGGCAGAAGCCCTGGTAGCTGCCGGGAAAAACCCAAGCTTACCACATCTCTACACTCTGCTTGCAAAGAACTACAAGGAGTGCATGAATGACATGGAGGGCAGAGCTCCAGGTAACCCCTCCATCCATCGTACTGTTTGGGTAGAGCTGTGCTGGTGCTCGTGTCTCTCTTGCAGCTTGCAGCTGGGGTTGGCCCTGGCTCTGCTTTTGGCTGTTCAGAGTGTTAACTGTGTTTTATGTAAAAGCAAAACCACACTCAGTGCCTGTTTCAGGATGAGCTAAAGAGAACAGAAGGCGGCAAGGTGAAGTGGTTTGGGCTTCTCTGAACTAGATGAAAAAGATACTGTTTTGCCCACATTTAGAAAACATTCTTACAGGTGTTTTTGAGGCCTGGCCTTGAACTCGGGAAGGGTGATGGGTTTTGCACTTGGGATTCCTACATTCAGTGCATAAAAAATGCACATTCAATCAGTATAATGCACTGATTATAATGCACTGAGATGCTGTGTTAAAGCAACACATTTAAACAGAATTAATACAGAATTTCTCATCATAAATGCAACAAATTACATGTAAAATATATTTAAAGGCACAGAGATCCTTGCTTGGAATAATTACATATTAAATATTAAACCCAAAGTCTGCTTGTGGTTAGCTCTGCATGCCTGCTTTCTGCAACAGGACAGTCAGGCCACAATCTTCTATTCTGAACCCTGTACTTCCACCATCTCTCTTTGCTCTGCACAGACACAGTGGCGCTGAGTTTGTGTCACAGGCAGTGGGCCTGGCAGTATTCAGGAAGGGCACCTTGATGGCTACAGTAGCCAAGACATGTACAACATATCCCTTTGGCTCCTAGTTCACCCAGCCCTCCTCACCCAGCTCTTCCCCAAGGATTCCATCTGTCTCTGTGCTCGTGGCCCAGGCCATTCTGGATGCTTGGATTACATTTAAACTGGAGCTGCTTAGGCTGGGCCTCTAATTTGACCAGTGCAGGAAGTGTGAAGTATCCAGGAAACACTCAAATTCAGCAGTCTTGTGCAAAGTTTATACATTAAAATTGTATGTAGGCTTAGACATGCTTATTTGGAGTGGCCAGAGTATGTCAAGAGTGTTCTGTCTTGACATTAAACATGGGAAAGGCCAAGTCTTGCCACTGAGCATAGTGTATTAGAGCTGTGCATTTCCAAAACAAACCAGGTTGGAAACCTGAACAGGAATTTATTCTACATACCTTTCCATAGTGGTCTCTTATCCTTGTGTCAAGAACTAAATTACCAGTCTTCTTTAACACCCGTAAATCCCAGTTGTTGAAGTGGCCTAATCAATAAAATATTTAGGAAGGAGTAATGATACTTGTCAGGATAGCAAAAGCTGGCAGATCACACTTCCAAGAGATTCACTGCAGTTTTGGTGAAGCAGCATCGTTTAGTTCCCCCAGCTAAGGTGGACTAACCACAGCTGGCAGTAAGACAGTACCTGGAAGGTATTTTCACCCTCTAAGCTTGGTGATGAAAACCTAAGATGAAAAGGAGAAGAACCTAAATTTTAAATGTTAGTAAATTTAAATATTAGTGCTGCATTCCTTCTGTGACTGAGCTGTAATATGCCCACAAGAAGTTCCCATTTTGAAGTGAAGAATTTGAAAGCAAATTTGCTATGGATGCCAAGAGGAGTGACAAGGAAAGGTCAGATTGTCTAGGTAAAAAAAGAAACACCCATTGTTTAGAGGGTCCAAAAACAATTTAACGTCGTAAAATCTGAATTGCTCCTGCTGCAGCCACAGAAAAGGTATGCTAGCTCTGAGAGCTTAAATCCTGACCCTTAGAAGTTTAATTCCCACTGAAGGGAATACCTAATCCATACCCTGAAAAGCTGTCTGCTGTCTGGAGTCTCCATGCCATATTGGTAAGTCCTAATGATAAAAGCTGCATGCCACTAACTTCTTTTGGCAGTTCAGAATAAATGGATTTTAACTGAGAACGTAACCCAGGGTCGTGCTGTTCTGGCCTAAGTACTCACCAGGGAATTGCAGCCCTGAAGGCTGAGAATGGAAAGTTATTGTTGGAACTTTTCACTCAACACAGAAGAGATTTCCTTAGAACAGTGGGGGAAAGTCACATTGATGGCTCACATGAGGGAGTCCAGACCTGAAAGTGCAAAGGTGCGGTAACAAAGGGATTCCCACAACGTTCGGAGTCACAGGACAGCCGCAGCAGGGTCCCTCAGGGACGCAGCCCCAGGAGAGAACTCACCGCGGTAATTCAGTGACAAGGTAACCCCTACATCTATTATTGCTATTCGTGATGTGCCACAGCCCCAAATTCATTGTTCTTTGCAGACTACAAAGCCACTGAATTAAGCTACTCAAGCTTAGACACGCGTCTTTTTTCACAGTATAACTACAGTGCCTCTCCAGGAAATCTGTTTCAAAACTCTTTTGGTCCAAGTTCTCTCCCTTTGGAATTATTTACCACTATGTAGTTTTTTTATCTCACCTTTATCTCATCCCAAGCAACTGTTACTGTCTGTGCTCATGAAGAGTCTAGAGAAGTGGAATATTCCAAAAATAGGGTCCAGCTGTTCTTGAAACTTTTTCAGGTTGCCTGAATTCACACACGACTTTTTCCTTGTATTTGTTTTTCCCTTAGACTGTCGGACTCTCGTCCCCCCCGCCATGCCGCAGCCCCGGGCGAGGGGCCGTGAGGGCGGCACGGGGTTTCCCCAGCCCCTGCTCAGCCTCGCTCCCATTGGCTGCTCTGTGCTCCCTGCGCGGGAAGGACCCTCGGGCCGGGACTGGGAGAGTTCCTGGGCAGAGCCCCGGCCGCGGCTGGGGAAATGAGCAGCTCTCCAACACCTACCAACAGTCCCTCCCTAGAGATTGCCTTCCCACCGGACTCCTGGTTTGGTATAGGCGTGTTACAGTATCCCTGCTGTAACACTAGACCAGTACCATGGTTAGGTGACTTCTAGTTTCCTGTTGTTAGTACAAAGGATTCCTAACCAGGTTGTGAAGGATTTCCAAAACAATTTCCTAATTCAAAAACTCCCTACAGCAGTTTTTAAAAAAAAAGACCTGGTGTGATTCCAGCTTTGTCTTCCTAAATTGGCTTTCCAATGTTTTAATATTTTAACTGTTTCAAAGCCTGAGGATAATACTTACAATACTTCATAAATGCTAGGAGTCTTAGCTGTTATACACTGGTTTGTTTTACACAATTTTTTCCACTTCCAAGTTATCAGTAGTCATCTCCTAAAATAATATGCACAGGCGTAAAGCTGCAAGCAAATTGTATTGCAAAATAACCAGTCTTTCTTTCCATTTAAAGCCTTGTCATCTTCCTTTTTCTTTTAACTACAATTAGTGCAAGAACAACCTCACTTTTTAATGAAGAACTGAGGTGTGTGGTCTTATCCTGCCCATACATGTCCTGAAGAAATGTTTTTCTCGAAGTTTCAGCAAGAGTAATCTTTGGTTTTGTTATGCAGATTTTGATTTTAAGCTACCTTAGTCCCTGTGCTCTCTCCCCTCCTCCCTGTCTTCCTGGAAGTTCTCTTTTACCAGAATATACAAATAGAGTAGTTAGCACATCTTTTTAAGAATGTGGCTTTGTTTGACAGGTTCATTTTAATGTCCTGTTACAGGTCATTAAGTACAATGCTTGGTAAGGTGAGATTTTTAGAAAATTGCCTCAATTTTCTTTTAGTCATCATGAAGCTGGAAATGATACTGATATCCCTCTTAACAATTTTGATACGCAGCAGCCAGCGCTGAATTAGTAAACTACACAAAAAGCAGATTTAGAAGCCTGAACATGTTCCCACGTTGAGACATCCTAAAAGCAAACTCACAGGCACTTCAGTCAGAGACTGGTCCCAGTAGAGCTAAAGACACTTGGCCCAGCACGTGACATTATTCCTGACAGAGGCCAGCTGCTAGTTATTTTCAGTGTATGTCCAGAAGCCAGTCTTAAAGCTGTGCATGGATCTGGAGATATTTCACTTACAAGGGTGCTGTACATGCAGGTAAAACAGGCTGCCATAAACCAAACCCTACTGCCAAACATGTACACGAAAGTGCAGAAGCCAAGAGCTCTGCAGGGGACTTAGTGCAGTGCCTTGCTGTGATTAGCAAGGTCACGGATCATGGTGACTGAGTTGCACCAAAGTGAGGTGAAGTTGCTTGACCAGGCTTCCTCCTTGCTACTCTGTTCTATTTAGTTTGACTTCCCAAGTAACAGAGCACCTGCAAGTTCATCAGCTACCTGTGCCAGTGAGGGAACAAAGTGTAGGAGCAACAGTCTAGTTTTGGGGGTGTGGTAACAGCCAGCTGCTGGTTGACCCTGTGTGTCTGAGAGAGGACTGAGCACACTGGGGTTTGTGGAGTCCACCTTTGCCGTTGTCCAACACGTCAAAACTTTAATGAAGCTGCTTGAAACCTGCCTTGATTTACCCTCCTGTTGGAAAAGAAGTATTTCAGATTGGGCCAGAAGGGAAGACTAGGAAAAAAAGGCAAGGTAGAAGAGAATCAAAGGTAATTTAATGTTCCAAATCTGTTTCTTCTTCACACACGAGAATTTGGGCGTAACTCTCAAAACATTCCACTGTCTTGGCTGGGCTCTGAAATTTGGGTGTGTTTTTTTGTCCTATGAATGTGTTGGACAAGTGTTAGTCTGAAGCAGCAGCACTGGAAGAAGCAGAGTAATTTCTTCAAAAAGTAAATAGCAGAAATATGAAAGAGATGGAGGTGGGCTTGCCTCATTTTGTATAGTCTTTCTGTAGTTACCCTTTAGTGGCAGTGTTTGGAGATGAACTAATGGGCTGGACAAACCTTTGGTGTCACCTAGTACGCTTGTTCTTCAGCTTATGAAAGAGGAGTACAGTAAAGCCAGTTATGCAGACCATGTTGAGGTGAAGGAGGTGCTACACTCGAGGCTTTCTGACAAACGTAAACTGCAGCAAGGGAGAGCTGGAAAACATTTTCTGTCAGTACATTTTCTATTAGTGAGGCAATAGAAAGATTCCTGAGGAGTTTGTGGGGTCTCTGCCTTTAAAAGTCCTGTAAAAAAGGCTAAACTGAAAAAGCAGTTACCTAGACTTGCCTTTTGTCAGAGATCCTACAAACCTTTCTGTTTACAGGGAGATATCTATGTGTATATATCTATTAGTATATATGTTTTATGGATAACATGAAATGTAAATATAAATAATGTCAGTAGCTCAGCAGCGAAGTGTTTCCTACCCCCTAGACCTTTTAATTATTTTCACAAACAAAAATTATCAGGTCTGCTGGGGAGGATGCAGGATGCTCCAGCAGTTTCAGGCAGGATATGTATGTGAGCAGACAACTTATGCTTTTAAAGGGAAGCTCCAATGCAGAGCAGTGCTTTCTTCCCCACTGCCCTGCCTGTCTTCCCCTGTTCCCGAGCTGTCTCCTGCTGATGTTTCTGTTTCTTCTTTCTCTTGGGCTTTGTGGCTGCTGTCTCCAGGCGCCATGTCTCTGGAAAGCACCATGAAGCTGGACCCGGGGCGGCCGGATGGCTGGAGGATCCCGTTCAGCCCCCGGGCGGGAGGCTGCGGGGGTGCCATGCGCGCCATGTGCATCGGGCTGCGTTTCTACGACCCCGCTCAGCTGGAAACCCTTGTGAAAGTCAGCATCGAGAGCGGCCGCATGACCCACCACCACCCCACCGGCTACCTGGGGGCCCTGGCCTCAGCCCTCTTCACGGCTTATGCAGTGAACAGCGTGCCCCCCCCGGCCTGGGGGAAGGGGCTGATGGACGTTCTGCCCCAGGCAAAAGCCTACGTGCAGGACTCCGGCTTCTTCGTGAAGGAGAACATGGAGCACTGGTGAGCTGCACTCCCTGCACTGCCATTTCTTAAAGCCGTCGTACGACAGGGCGAGCTCTGCTCATACTAAAGTTTCAGTAATCACATTATGGTAAACTCCTAGGGCAGCACTCGCCTGCCATAGGATTAAATCAATTCAGAATACCTTAGCTTGGGTGAAAAAAAAAGGCAAGTTGTGTTTGGGTCTTGTAGTTGTGACCGTTTTTTGGATCCACTATGAAGTGGGTGGACTGGTCATCTCACACAACTTTGATCTTATGAAAGATGGGAAGCAGGGCTGGGGAACAGTACTAGGCTTAGGGCTGAGCTCAGTTTGAAAGTTATAACCAAATGTGACTGCATATTCACTGCAGCTCTGTGTGCAGGGGCACACACAGAGAGGTAGAACTGCTCTGAATTTGGGAGGATGACTCAGTTCTCACTCTGAGCCTTTGAATCCTGCAGGTGTTGGGCTGCCTTCTCCCATGTGGCTGGAGGGAGGGGAAATCTAACTCACTGAAACATGTCCTTGTGCCTCTTACTGTAAATCATGTCCCTTTTGACAAATGGGGGCCGCCTGCCGTTTTGCTGAGCCCTCGCTTCGGGCTCTTGATGTGGCGCGTTTTCCGCTGGTGCCTGCGTGGTGCTTGGGTGTGTGCTGCTGCCCTGGGACAACTTAGAGCTGCTCCATCCCATCCCCTGTTTGGCAGGTATTACTTCGAAGAGCAGTGGAGAAAATACCTGGAGGAGAGAGGCATCGCGGACGGGGTCTCGCCGCCCACGTTCCCGCCCAAGTACGGCGTGGAAGAGAGAGACTCGTTCTACACCTCGCTCAGCTACAGCGGCGGGGGGGGCAGCAGCGGGCACGACGCGCCCATGATCGCCTACGACGCCCTGCTGGGTGCGGGGGACTCCTGGACGGAGCTGGCCCACCGCGCCTTCTTCCACGGGGGCGACAGCGACTCCACTGCTGCCATCGCCGCCAGCTGGTGGGGCGTCATTCACGGCTTCCAGGGCGTTCCCCCCTCCCTCTACGCCCACCTGGAGTACAAGGACCGCCTGGAGAAGGTAGCCAAGGGCTTGTACAGCATCATCTAGGCAGGAGATGGCAGGGCAGCCCACGGGCACACTTACCACCGGCTGTGCCATGCTCTCTCGCTTGGATTGCAAACCCACTGGATTAAATCTCATGAGTGTGAGCCAGGACGTTTTCTCTGTGTGTTGGCTTCAGGGGAAGCCACATTGGCGTTAGTTAGGGGCTGGTGGTTTGATGGGAGCACACAATGGTCCCCTGAGGCATCCCTCCTGTGCTGCAGGGTGGCTGCACATTGTCTGGTCCTCAAGTGGAGCAGGAGCACACCCACTGCAGCCCTGCTAGTCAGGCAGCAAACCCCACTCAGGCTGCCCCAAACTAGCATCCTGCCCCTGCAAGGGGATCAGGGGGCACAAGCAGCCCGTTGTGTTTGGGGACAACAAACCTTTCTTACAAAATTATTTTAGCAGAGGATATTTTTTGTTTTAAATCAATGTGGAAAAAAACCCCAAATCCAGCCTCAAAGGTGTGTAAGCAGCACATTTCGCCCAGTTCCACACCACTTCTGCGATACAGGTAGGAATGCAGCATGCTACTTCCCTATTCCAGGGAATGTGGGAATTCTAGACTCCTGATCAAATCCTTACTTAAGGCAAAAGTGGGTAATGAGAATTAACAGGTTGCATTTTACATCAGCTTCAGTAGTGAATTATATTCTGCTTTCATCAAGGTTACTAAAGGTAATTTGCTTAACATTTGCTATGCATAATTCTATTAAAATAAGGGTTTTCTTCAAATCCAGACGATGACACAGTAAAGTACTTACTGCTTGCAGAACAATTTCAAAAACAGTGTTTCCCATTCAATAAAAAGACCTGACAGGCCTCTGTTAAATGTGATATTCTATTATGGCATGGGTTAAGGGATGGAAGGGCTATGAAATCAGAGGGTGCCAGGTGTCTACAAGCTCCAGCTGCAAGAAAGAGGAGATGTGCTGCAGGAGAGGCTTCCCAAGAAGAGGGCCTCAGCACACCCTTATGCAGGGAGTGCAGATAAAGGCAAAATAAAAGCCCAAATCTGACAAAAACCAGCAGCAATAGGATTCACAATTTCAACACAGTTTACTACAGCTCTTGGGTGTGTTGTATAAAACATGTTTTAGTGCAACATAGTACAAAGTTTTTGTTGGTTTTTTTTTCTTTTTTCTTTTTTTAAAAATCCCAAACATTATTTCCACATCATGCATGGACAGGGTCTCTCTCTTTCTTCTTGGATTCATTACAGAAAGTTACCGCAGAGAGAGTGGTTTGAAAAGCTTTGTGTTAAAACTCGTTACAGGAAGAGTCTGCCTTATAAAAACGGAGAGAAGTTTGAGACTGGGCAACACACTGCCAGAGCAATGGAGAAATGTCACCAGCAAAGTACATTCAGGGACCACCACGGGAGCCACTTCCCAGGAAAGCCTGGGCTCTGTGCAGGAACCGCAGGGCTGGGAAGGGACCCCATCCACCCAGAGGGACAGGGCCATGGGGCAGGCCTCCAGGAGAGCCCTGCTCTGAGGCAGACAGGGTGGTGAGGAGGAGCGTGGCTCAGGTGCAGAGCAGAGCTCTCCCAGGAAAGAACAGCTCCCCGCTGACTTCATTTTCTCTTCTTCCTTAAAGCTGAAGTGAGTCGTGGTTCCTGCCCGGGAGCAGTACATACAGGAGATAGCACAGTCAGGAAACAATACCCACTGGCTGCAGCTGCAGCTGTTTGCACCTCGATTCTTCATTTCCATTCACTCGTCATCCCACTCCTCTCTTTGCAGACGTCTTAGCCAGAAAGGGAAGACAAGTGTGCGGGTGTGCGATACATACAGATATAGGAGTGTGGTTTTATGCATATGCTGGGGCCAGTAAGCAGTTATGTCTTGAGGAGGCAGACTTCACAGAGGGACAAGTGAAACTGGGGCTTCCCAGCAGAAGAAGAAACCAGTGCTGTTCTGGTGGAGGTGCAGAGGTGGCCAACTTCAAATGCCTTAGCACGAGACTATCTGCAGCCATGTGGGTCCTCTCCCAGACAGGAGCAAGGCTTCATGGTGCAGATCTCCTACCTGAAGCTTCACCACCTCTGAAACATCAAGGCATCAGGGTCTAACTGACTGAGTGCTACAGAGCATCTGCTGAGGTCCCCTCTGCTCCCAAAGAGCAGTCTGACCCTCCGGAGAGGACAACGGCTGTGGGTATGGCACCTCTCACACGTGAGGCAGGGGGGTCTTGCGGCTGTGCCCATCTGCCCCTGGCTGGCTTCAGCCACGCTGCAAAAAAAGAAATGGCCGGATTTGCCAGGAAGACATCAAGGAAGACAACAAAAGGCCATTTTTGGCAAACATTTTCTTCCGCCAGACATAACACTTGTGGGGGAGGAGGCGGTTTCCTCCACAGGACAGGGCAGGGGTTCTTGGCATTAGGGGGTGCAGGAGGTCAGGTGCCCCACGTGGCAAGAGCCCTGGTTTGGTTCACGAGAGCCATATCTTTCACAGAAAGAACAGCATTTCCTGCCACAGCGACTCTTACAAGAGCAGGTGACTTTGCCAGGAGTGGGAGCTTCTGGAGAAATGGATTCTCTTCCTCAAGTCTCAGAAACAAAAGGCAGATGCACATACACACACGCAGGGGGAAGATTTCTCCTGGCCAAGGGGACAGGAAGTCCCCAGGGTGCTGATGTGCAGCAGGTTCCTTGCTTTGTCCAGGCTCACACTGGGAAGTAGTGCAGCCACAGGAAAACTCGTGACACGTGGTGGTTATAACTGCACATTCCCCCTATGTGGCATGTTTGCTACTGGGCTCTGTGGCTGAACCATCCAGGGACTGTGAACCCGACCCGTGGAGCTTATCCTTTCCTCCTTCTTAGAGTCATTACTTTGGTCATGTTGAAGCCTTCAGAGACTGGATCAAGCCTCCCATTCCCAAATGACTGGGGCACAGAGGAGATCCGCCTTGTCAGAGGTGGCAGCATGGACACCAGGGAGGAGCATGACTCTGGTGAGACCACACAAGGACCCTCTTTGCTACAACATAGTCAGGGCTTTCAGGTGTCCTCCTTCCTTTCCCCCCTTCAGTTCCTTGAGACAAACTAAACTGCTTTTGTCCTGACCACAAACATGCTCAATATTCAGTCTCTCCAAGACCTGGGAACACTCCCAAAAGGTGAATTGCTCCCTCCTGAGAAAACAAGATGGAGGCAAGAAGATGCTGAGGCTACAGCCAGTCTTTGAAATGGACCTCCTGAGAGACAGCCCAGTTAACCCCTCTGGGGACAGACCTGGCTTTGCCTGGTTTGGAAGAGGAAGGAGCTAGCTCAGTGCACCTTAGGAAAAGACCTTCTTCACTCTGGCACTGAGTCCAAGAAGGAAAACCAGTTTGTTCTGGAAAACATATACATTTACTTCCAAAGAGATCATCCCAGGACCAGCTACCCCCTGGGAACTCCACACTGTGTGGAGGGCAGGGGAAGTCTACAGTTCTTGGAGTGACCAAAAAAGAAACAATAAAAAAGTAACAGCCCAAAAGACAGGAACTGATGTGAGTCAAATTAGTCCAAGAGGAACATCCGCTATGTACAGCAAGTGCCTCTGTCCATGGGGGGTGAGGGGGAACGTTCCCACAGGTGCTGGAAGAAGCCTTGAACCTTCCTGCTCCCGCTGGCTGGGCAGAGCTCAGCCACTGTGTCAAAGCACAGAACACTGAAACAAAAGAAACAAGAACAACAAACCCCACTGTGTTCCTCAGGGTTCCCGGTGTATCTGCTTCTCTCCCTCTGTGCGTCCCTACAGGTGTCTCTGCCTCTTTAGTCTATGGTTCCTGGGTGGATGCTGAGGACTGGTGGCTCTAGGCAAGTGGGAGAGTAGTTGAGGTGAGGCTCTTTGATCCACAGCAAGGGGACCCCGTTCTTGCCCTCCGAGTTCTTGCTGGAGTTTCGGCTCTTGAACCGCACCAGGAGGATGGTGATGATCAAGATGCCAAAGATGGGGAAGGGGTAGAAGAACACAAAGTAGAAGAGGGCATCATTGGAGCAGATGACAGACTGCAGGGTGGAGCCTGGAAAGAGACACAGGGTGGTCACATTTCATGGCTTCTCTGTAATCAGGGCATGCAAACTCCGTCAGAAACATAAAAAACCTCAGATGCTCATTATTCTGTGTCAGTGCAGGAGGTGGAGCTCTGGGAAAAATGTACCAGTGTTAGAACAGAAGAAAGTTGTAACAGGGCACATTTCAGCTTTATCCCCCCAAGAGTTTCATGAGTGATAAGAGTCCTCCCTGGTGGAGATTTTATAGTATCTTATAAAGCAGGGAGACTTGCAAAGCCTGCATTCTCTCAGTGGTGCTACACAAAGGCAGCAGCACCCCAGAATCTCCATCTCCCTTAGATCTCATGATCTCAGTTACCTTCGGGGCCTCTAAACCATCCAACAGCTTCAAGAGTTGTGAGGAGACCTGCCTGCCACAGCCTGCACCCTTGTGCAGAGCTAATCCAACTTACTCCCAAATGGGAGGGTTAAATCCCAGTGGGTGGCAAGGTCTGTCCTCACTGACTTGAGACACACCAGCTGGTAAATGCTGTGGGTGAGCAGCCCCAGCACAGAGCTGAGTGCAGTGTAGATACTCCAGCAAAGCAAGAGCTGGCAAGAGCCATCGAGCTGACTGGAAAAGTACCAGCACCACAGACTCGCCCCAGTGCCATTCACTCCTTGGTTAAACCAAAGACACAGGGAATGCCAGGCCATGGCCCCAGACAGTCGTCACCTCTCCTCACCTGCATCCTGCACGTGCACAGCGACCACCCCCGACTCCTCCTCGGCCAGCCGGTACCACAGGCCGCTCGGA
>NW_008237447.1:2031149-2045035 GCF_000691975.1 Corvus brachyrhynchos | reverse complement strand
GGGAAAGGCCCTGCCGAGAGCCTCTGGAAGCGCAGGCGGCCCTCCCAGCGACCAGCCTCGGCGCTGAAGATGGCGTCAGGGCCCACACTCAGCACTGCCTCCCTCTCCTCCTCCTCCTCCCCCTCCTCCGCGCGGTCGCCCGCCTCTTTGGCCCGCAGGCTGTACCACGTCACTGCAAAGTGGGACTCGGGGCTGGAGCGGGACAGGATGCTGCAGTCCAGCGGGAAGGACTCCTTCTCCTGCACCGTGAGGTTGGCGGTGGCGGTGTCCACCTGCAAGGTAGGATCTGAGATGACAAAAATTAAGAGGTGAGCACTGAGCAAAATGCTATGATCAAAACCATCGTGCTTCAGCACAGTCTGTCGTGACTCTGGTGCTGGGCATGATCCAAGCAAAACCCAAAGCTTGATGCAGCCTGACAAGACTCACAGGTACCTCTGTGGCCAACCTTGCAGGCACAGCATCCACACCTCACCACACACTGTCTAGCACAGGGTCAAACAGGAGCTGGCCGCAAGCACCACCCTACCTGTGCCCACCCTCACCCCAACTAAGGGACGAGAGGAGAAAGCTGCTGCAGCTCATCCAGATGTGCTACGGGAATGTGTCAGGATACCAAGGTTTGATGCATGTGCTGAGGAGCAATGTGCTACTCCTCCTCAGCTACTGCTGTACGGAACATTGCATTCCCTGCTTTTTATTTCTTTGAGAGTGCTCAAAGGACTTGAAAATCATTATGACAGAAGAGAAGAAGACCTTTTCCAGCAGCTTGGAAAGTTATTTAGATAAGAGATTCCTCCATGGAGGTGGCCTCAACACTGATTCAGCAATGACACTCCAAGTCTTCCTCTTAAATTTTTTTTTCCCTCTAGTGCTTGCTGCAAGGCTAAAGAGATGTTTTTACCTAACTGAGACAGAGTGGCCAGAACCCACGATGAGTTGATTAAAGGCTGACTTCAAGAGCAATTAACATTTGGTTTAGTCATCTTGCCAGGGAGCACATACTCCAGGCATCACAATCAATCTGGGTCTAAGCTTTCCTTTAAAGATTAAAAAGCCCTTTCCAAGGCAGGAGCTGAGCAGGAAGGGCAAGTCGATAGCTCACCAAAGAAAGAAGCACTTTCTCCTCCAGCAAGGAGAGCTGGGCAAGCCCTCCCTTGTGCAGACCCTGGGTCTCCCTGCAGGAGGGGGCTGCTGTCCCCCAGCTCTTGTTAGCCATAGGGCTGCTGTGCCTAGTGGGCTTCTCATTACAGCACCAGCCCAACACTTTTTAAATGGTCCCATGAGGAAAACCTTCATTAAGGCCAGAGCTCTTCAGGCCATAAGCAATGTAAGTATTTTCAGTTCACATCGTCCCAAGGAAGACTCCTGAGCAGAAACAGGAATGAGTTAAGTCCTGAGATTTTGGGGACTACTAAGGTAAGAAGAAGGAAGGGAAGGAAATGGCTGGTCAAAACTAACACAAAGCCTCCCTCACCTTCAGCAGGTTAAGCAGAAAGAGGAGAACTGATGTCTGAAGGTGCTAAGAGGTTCCCCCCCACCCTTGCTGATGATTATAGCCCTGACAGATGAGGCTGGAGAGCCTCACTAATGAGACATGAGTCACAAGCATGATTAGTCATTTTGTTAAGTACTGACTGCTATGAAACAAAAACAAACAACAACAAAGCACTTTTAGAAAAAAAAAATTATCTTCAATTAGCGCACTCCCAAATCCCTCTCTTCTTCCCACTCCACATTCTTCTGCAATTCAAGAGGAGCCTCAGAGATTTTTCCTGCTGTTCATTATCCCCTCCATCAGGCCTGGCAATTAGCACAATGGATGGAGAGCTGTACTGACAACCCAGCAGGGCACAGGGATTGCCTGGGGAAATGTCTTTGCTCAAGCCACTTTGGCCAGCAAAACTTCCCAAGCAAAGACGTGGCAGATAAGAGCTCTGCTGTCTCCTGAGAATGCTCCTCCTCCACAGTACAAATCTCTGCCAGGAATGACCACTAAAATCTTTCCAGGACCTCATGCTTTTGCCAGCTCCGCTGCAGTTACGAAGCTGACAACTTGCTGGAATGGGCAGGCATGAAGCACTGCAGAACATGCAGAGGGATTGCTTTAGAAGCTGGAAAGTACTCAGTGGAGTACTGTACAGTTTTTTGACCTACAGCCTTTAAGACATTTAATCTTGAGCCACATGCCTCAAAAAATAGGGAATCTGTATTTGCCAAGGTAAACTGCCTTTGCATCCTATCTGTTGTTAAAACAGGCAAAACTTAGCAGAGTACTCTGGGAATCCGCTTTTGAGGGTTTAGGAGTCCATCAGTGCTGGTCAGTCTTAAGAACCACCTTTTGGGAGCACAGGAGCAGGCAACTCCACTGTGTCCTAAGTCAAGCAACGTTGGCTGAACAGCAACTCCTTGTGGAGCTCAAGAGGAGAAAGAAATCGTATGATCAAAGTCAGGCTCTGCAGGAAGATTACAGAGCTGTAGTTCATATATACCGGGAGAAGAAACAAAAGGTCAAAGCTCAATTCGAGTTGAAATTGGCCAGTGTTGTGTCAGCTAACAAGAAGGGCTTTTTAAAGGATGGTAACAGCAAGATGTCTGAAGAAAATGTTGGGAGTGATACTTGTTGAAGATTGTCACCTGATTAATAGGGATGAAGAAAATGCAGAGGCATTCGATGGTTTTTTGCCTCAGTCTTTAATAATACTATATAATAATAAATTATATATATATAAAATATATATATAATAAATAATAGACCTTGGACTGCCCAGTCCTGTGAGTCAGAGGACCACGACTGCAGAACAGTCACTTTCCATCCACAGACATTGGGAGGCATCAGCTGTCTCAGCTGAGTATCCACAAATCCATGGGGCCTGATGGGATTCATCCCAGCATACTGATGGAGCTGGCAGGTGTTATGGCAGGACCCTTCTTGAACATCATCCAAAGGCCCTGGGAGTCTGGGAAGGCGCCTGCTGGCTGGAAGCTGGCCAGTATTATTCCAATTTACAAGAAGGGCGTGAGGGAAGACCCAGGAAACTACAGACCCGTTAGTCTAACCTCATTTCCTGGAAAAGTTACAGAGAAGATTATCCTGGGTACTACTGAAAGGCATTTAAAGAACAATGGAAGATCTGGATACAGGAGTTGAACGCACCATTAGCAAGTTTGCTGACCATAGCAAACTGGGAGCTCCTGCTGACTCTCTTGAGGGACAAGAGGCCTCACAAAGTGATCTAGATAGATTGGAGCTCTGGACTTTGATTAATGGAATGAAAATTCACAAGTTGAAACGCCTGGATTTTGCACCTAGGTCAAAGTAACACCATGCACAAGAACTGGGAGAGGAGTGGCTGGAGAGCAGCCCTGCAGAAAGGGATCTATCTGGGGGTGCTGCTGGTTGATAGCAAGCTCGGTAAGAATCAGCAGTGTGCCTCTGCTGCCCTCTTTTCATGAAAGGACCTTGCCCCTGGGGCACACACCTGGGAATCACAGGTAGCTTCTTCCATCCTGTTCTCAATGAAAATGTGAGTAAAATCAGGAGCCTGTGCTATTCAATCTGCCAAAAGTGATGAAAAAAAGTAAATTGCAGATGCAAGATGCAGTGACAAAATCCCAGGCCCATCTAGTTGTGTCTGCAGGACTTGCTCTACACTCCTTCCAGAAAAGCAAGGGTGCAATCAAGAAGACAAGGAAAAAGGAAATCAGCATGGTCTGTCCTGTGATCCTGCCCTCCGCCCAGACCCTCACAGACAAATGGTGACTTGTGTTTGCCCCAGAGGGCACAAGGCTGCTCAAGGCAGATGGCACCAGACCCTCCTCACCTGGCTGCTTGACCGTGAGGGTGATGAGCCCGGAGAGGTCCTCTGCCCGCTTGTACCAGCGGTCGCTGGGGTCCAGCAGCCACTCCTCCACGCGGCAGCTGTAGGCCCCGCTGTCCCGCACGGTGGAGTTCTGGATGGAGAGCAGGTAGAGGCCCGGGGCCGGGCTCTCCAGGTGCAGCCGGCTCCGCAGGTCGCCCAGCGCCGCTGGCTCCCCGTAGTGCAGCGTGCTCTGCCGGCTCAGCCAGGCCACCACCTCCTTGTCGGCGCGGCCCGGCCGCCACACCGACCACTCCACCGACAGCTGGGATGAGGGGCTGGTCCGGTTGCTCACCAGGCACTCCAGGGTCACCCACTCGTTCTCCAGCACCGTGATGTTCTTGTGGGTCTGGTTGACCTGCAGGCGGTTATCTATGGGAAAAGGCCATTAGAAATGCAACGTGACCAAGGGCTGCAAGGGTCCTTTTGTCTCCCCAAAAGCCTTTCCTACATGGCCACAATCCTGGGGTGTGACAAAAGAAGTAAGGAAGTAGAGGAAAAAATAAGGGAGAAAGGAGAGGACAAAAAAAAAGGGGAGGAGAAGAAAATAGGGCTTGTGTTTTTTAGGGTCTTCTGAAAACCTCAGGCTAGCCACCAACAATGACCCATTCAGTGCAGGGAACTGCAAACCCACAATCTCCCGGTAGGACCTGGGAGGTCCTAAGTGCACACAGACCTAATCAAGGGAGATCACACCTCAATCTTTTCTTGTTCTCCTCCTAGGATGAGGCAGTAGCCTGATCACACCCCAAGCACTAAGCCCCCCTGTTGTGGAAAAAGGAAAAAAAAAAGCAAGGTGGAGAACAGACAGCTGATTACAGGGAACCCCCTCTGCAAAACGAGAAGTGGCATGAGGGCAAAATCACATGCAGTGTTTTGCTGCCTTGGGAATGTCCCTGGTTTTTGCTCCACAATTTCATTGATACAGGAGGGTGACTGGAATCAGCTCTTTTATGCGAAATGACGTGTTGTACACTCCTAAATCCCTCACGATTCTTTCCAGGGGCAGCCTGGACTTCCCTGGTACTGCTGCTGCAGCAAGCACTGTACTTCCCAGAGAGAGGTGGGCAGTGCAAAGGAGGGGGCAGTCAGAGCTCCCCCGTCCCTGGCCACCTCTCAGCCACCTTGGGATTTTGCTGACAGAAACGAGGAGCTGGCACTGGCAACAGGCCATGGCCTGCTGCGCTGTCTGCGTGCGTGGCCAGGCAAAGCTGCACTGGGGACCATATCCAATATCCCTCTTGCACCCTCGTCCACAGAACTTGTGTCTAGCCAGCCAAATCCAGACAGAGAAAATGCACTGAGCACCCTACTCCAGCCCTGATATCCAACTGCATCCATCCTGCCTGAGGGATTTTATCTTCCAGACACAGGCAGCTGGAGCAAGCAAGGACAAGGCAGGCTTCCCCATGAAGTACCAATGCTGTGGGACAGTACTTGCCTGCCTGCCTCTCCCCTTTGCCCTTTGTCCCAGCTTGTGGGGGCCATATTTAGCTCCTCCACCACCTCACCTTCATCAGTGTCGTCCACTGCCTCAGAAACCACCCACAGAGAAGATTTCTCCTTTCCTGGCAGCCAGCTCCCCACCTGATTAAACTTGTTATTCCCATCTCATGTGCATAGGGAAAAGAGACAAGACTTCCTGTGCCTGTCAGGATACAGGCAGAGAGTAAAATTAAACTGTGTGCAAGACATAAAAATGCTTTCCCAGGCAGGAACACAGGGGTTCTCTCTCAGCAGGCCGCTAGTTGACACTCTTGCTACGTGATGCTCTCGAGGATAATGAAACCTGGCTGGATGCAGGGGCCCTATGGACTATGTGGGATGGACAACCTTCATGTGGGGACACTGAAAGGCACAGGCACCCAGGCTCAGCCTAGAGAGACAAGAGTCACATCAAAGGAGCGAAAACCCTCTTTCCACACAGGGATGTGCAGGCATGAGGATGGGGTGGCAATCTCACAGGCCGAGCACAGGAGGCAATGCCAAGAGGACCCCACCTGGCTGCTTGACGGTGACCTCGGTGCGCCCCGACACCTCCTCTGCCAGCTTGTACCAGGCATGGTTGGGGCTGAGCAGCCACTCCTCCACGTGGCAGTAGTAGCTGCCGCTGTCCCGCACCTCTGCCCGCTGCACCGTGAGGCTGAAGAGCCCGCCCGAGGCGGAGCGCTCGAACTGCAGCCGGCCCCGCAGCCCCTCCTCCTCCGCGTAGGTGCCGTACTCGAAGGCCGAGCTGTGGGTGGTCTTCAGGATGAGCTTTCCGTCAGCGTCCGAGGGCTTGTGCACGTACCACAGCACGGCGAAGTGGGAGTCGGGGCTGGTCTGGGATTTCACCGAGCAGTTCAGGGGGATGGGCCGGTTCTCCACCAGAGTGATGCTCCGCTTCGACTTGCTCACCTGCAGCTTGGTCACTGGGGGGGGGAATGGAGAAGGATGAAGAGAGGTGGGTCGTTAACACAGGAAAGAAACTCACCTGATTGGGGGTGGACCGGAGAGTCCCCTCTTGCCTGGGTCCCACTTGTCTTTAAGACATTTAGATATTCTACCAAATCTCTCCTTTCAAAGCCTATCTACTCCTGGATCCTCCTACTGTGTCCCTCAGCAACAGAGGCGGCTTTTTCACAGTCTGACCTTTAAAAGACTTTTTAATTCATAGTGGTCTAAGGCACCAGACTTAGCAAGAAGACTACACCCAAACTCAGTGGTTTTTCTCATGGTGACATCACACCACTTGCACCTCAGGGCAATGAACTGTTGACCAGTTCCAGAGAAAACCACTTCTGAGAAAGTGAATTAAGCAAGACCCCACTGCTGTCACATGCCAGCCATCTCAGAGAGATGTAACCCATAGCTAGGGGAGGAAATGCAGGCACAACTGGAAAAGGAGAAGGAGCACCAGACTGGAAGGGATCAGTAGGGAGCAAGCTCTGCTCCCACAGAAAGGAGATCTGGCTCCAAGTCCATCACAAACTGCACAGCCTAGAACAAGCCACAGGCACACCACCTCCCTTGGCTTCCCAGGCACAAGTGCAGCTCCCACGCTGTAGCCAGGCGGTCACACGGTGTTGAGGATGATACAGCAGAATCATTAGCTCTAGTTCCTGTAAGGAGAGACACACGGATCCTAATTCCCCTCTCCCTGTACGATCACAAGACACAGCCTCCGCTGCTGCAGCGTGCGCTCAGACTGTGCTGTCACCTGAGCCCTGAGCCAGGCCATTCCTGTGGGCAGGGAGGACACAAAGCGCCCTCCTGTGACACTTGTGCTTGGTGTGCCCCGGAGCCCCTCTGGCTACAGACGGGGGAGAGGGGCAGCTCCCACCCAGCCGGACACACCACTCCTCCCAGCAGCTCTGCCACCATGGCCCTCCCCTCCTTCACCTCTCCTCACACAGCTGCTCCCCTCTGAAAGGGGGAATGCTGCCTTGCTGCCAGGTGAAGGGACTTCACTGACAAGCTACAAATCTCTTCAATAAAACCTAAAGAGCGCATGGGTACAAGTAGCACGACAAAAGTGTGGCACCACAGGCATGAACAGCTGAGGGCTGCCAGGGGACCTGTGCCCATCCACACCCTGCAAACACATCCCACGCATCCTGTGTTTGTGAGGAAGCAGTGTTGTCTTCTCTCTCTCACCAAGGCATGGGCTCCTTGCTTTGCATCACACTTCGCTTCCAGCTTCCCTTGGGCACCAGGGCCTCGGATGCCTGTCGGCACAAGCGATGAGTGACGGTGCCCAGGGAGAGGATGGGCACAAACAACTTCAAATGGGAGGAACTCCCACCACAGCAGCGCTTTCTGCTCTATCACATCTGAGATAGGCATCCTGGTATCACATCAGACATTCCCCCGGAGCTTGGATTGCCCGTGGCTTTGATCAGTATGCTAATAAAGGCTCAGTGGCTGTGGTATGGCATGCAGCCACTGGAGGAAGGAAAGGAGGGAAATTGTCCTTGTTTTTCCTCCCTAGGGACTTTAACCTAATGGAAAGAGTCAGTGTCACCCTGTTGTGTTTCTGTCAGAAGCATTCCTTCCCCTTTGTCTCACTTCAGGACAACAGCCTTAGCCACCACACCCACCCTCATCCCACCTTTTTGGCTCACTATTGGTTAAGAATGGTTATTTCGAGTATTAATCAATCTTCCAAGTCCCTGGGAGATGAACCAATAAAGGAGAAGGTGGTTCTCAGCAGTTTCTTTTCTCCCCAGCCCCCTTTCCAAACAGTTTATTTTTAATTGGTACTGGATTATTTTCTGCAACCGTTACTACGGAAACCTCGGTTACTATAGCAACCGTGTATGTTAAGTCAGTAGCCCTATATCTATTAAAATGCAGTATATACACACGCTGCGTGTGGTGGGTTGCTCGATATCAACATACACACACAGACAAAGGCAGGGTACACGCAGACCAGAGCTGTTGAGAGGCAAGCACCCCTCTCAGTGCTCTTCCCACATCATGGCACCTCCCGGAGATGAAAATGAGGATGACTGACACGGAGTAATTTTAACCTTAGTGTTTGGGGCAACAGACCTGCACCTTGTACATGACAGATGTATTCCACTGAAGCAGTGAGGGCTTGTTCCCAGACAGTAATCACAGTAATTGTCACTGTGTACAAACAGCACGGACCCCTGAGGTCATCCAAGGACTCTTAGATGGCCTCTTTGCAGCTTTACCTGCTTTTATTCTTTTTTGAGAGTGATGGGGATGCAAACTTATTAACTCTGGCAAAAATGAGATCTTAAATTACACGCACACATGCCCCTCCAGCCCTCCAAGCTGTCCTTGGCAGCCACTGCAGCCAGCAGTCAGGGATGTGCCCACATTTGCACTGAGTCCCCAAGATATTGATGAGATGAGCGCTTCTACAGCTGCTACCAGCTGGAGCAGCAAGCCCTGGCAGGGAATTACAGGTCTTCCCTTTGCCAGACAGCACTCTTGCAGAGGTTCGTAACACTGTGCACGAAGTTTCCTCTAGATTAGAGGTATCAGTGATATGTAATGACATACCTGCCAATGCACTTTTCATCAAACATGAATTATTTTCCTAAGGGAGGCACACCACAGAAGATGCAAGTGCAGGTTTTGTTTCCCTCCCACAGAATTAGACAGGACATTCTCAGTCTTTTCCAATTCTGTGAATGCCAAACACTTCCACGTCCTGGTACTGGCTCCTGCATAGTATACACGCACCCACCTCTTCTTCATCACCTTTTGCAGATCTTGTAGGAATAACTCACGGCTTTTACGGACCACAGGCTGATAACTGCTAAGCTGGAAACGCTGTGGCAATCAGGTTACCTTGGGGCAGCTTCACCCTCAGGCTGGTGGCTGGTTTGCTTGTCTGTGCATGGCAGAGATCCTGGTTAAGACACGGGAAGCTTTGTGGGATAACTCATACTTCTGCTCTCCCATGGGGCTGACCATCAGCCACTGTTCACAGATAAGCAAACGAATCCACAAAGCTCATTTTGCATTTCGGAAAAATTACTTAATAAGGGGAAAACAGATTAATATTGAAGTTCGTGGTCCAGGGTAATGGGAAAGGTATGGTAAAACACCAGGGAGTCCATCTATCTCTTCTCCCATTCTGGTGGTATAAGCCTATTCCAGCGCAAACTTGAGTCTCTCCATGCCATGTGCAGCTTGCCAGGTCATGTTTAAAGATGCTGCCATGACATGGAAATGGTTGTAGCTCCTGGTGCACGAGTGAGGTTGCGAGAAGTCTGACACCCGAGGCACCGAGCCAGCAAAACCTCCGCCCTACTGACAAGGGGGAAACTCCCTTTCCTGGCTTGAGGATTTGCCTGGGCAGAGAGCCAGGAATTGGGCTCGGCCTTCAAACGGTGAATTGATCCGGTGTGCCCCAGGGGCTGGGGTTTCGGTGAGGCAGGGCAGGGCAGCTCCAGCCCTGTGCCAGGCAGTGGAGGTGGTGGGTGCAGTGCTGTGAACAGACACGGTTACACGGCGTTTTCTGCTGCGCTGTCAAGAGGCTGATGTTCTCTTAACAGCCTCCCGAACAGCTGCTCAGTGAGAGGAACAGGTGCCTGTGTCTAGGTGAAGTTATTGTGCGTATCATCTGCAAACCATAATCCTTTGCCACAATGTCTCCTGGCTCCCTGGAGAGTGCCAGTAAAGAGGATATCATACCTTAATGTACTGTAATTGGCCCTACACAGGCTATTAAGGCTTTCAATTTACACTGGCAACAAGTCATGGTTAAAACCCTCTTAGTTTTTTTTAAGGCAGCATGGTCTCCCAGCCCCTGTGAAGCCACACAACCTCTGTGTGAAGAGTGTAGGTGCTGAGCCCTGTAAGTGGTGCTTGGGCAGGGCCCTGCAGGCAGCACCAGAACAGGGACAGCTCTCTGAGGGCATCCTAATCCAACTGCTGGAGGAGCTCCAGGAGGTTCAATGGGTGGTGGCTCAAGCCAGAGCCTGACCAGGACATGAGGGATGGATATTACATGCTTGTTGGGGTGGAGAGGCTGGCAAAGATATTCAGTGTCCTCAACAAGCTCACACACGTACTAGACACCTCACCTCAGAGACAGTCCTCCAGCATCACATCCCTCTGCACTAACTCCCAGGCCAAGGAAAATGTCCCCGCTCACTTTCAGGGACATGCATTACCTCAGGATGCCTGTGGCAACTTCTGGTCCTCAAAGCTTGCATGTGTGGTCCTCCCAGCTTGCTCCCTGGCTGGGAGCTCAGGTCAGACATACCTTACAACCACAGCAGGCTATGACACAGCCAGGTCCTCTACAAGCTGATATATCTAAGTAGGAATTTTCTACACACCATCAAGCAGGCAGTCAGTCTCCTCAAGCTGAGCATGTGGTAAGCACAGTTATACAAATATTTGGGGGAAGGGAAAGCAGTCATCAGAGGAGGAGGACAGAGACAGTGATATGATTCATGGCTTTTCTGCTGACTTGCTGCCTCTTGGCTCCCTCCCCTCTGTTTCCTAATCACCAAGCTGGGGTTACAACACTTAACTTTAGCAAAGCACTTTGCAACCTGTACCTAAAAATGCTGTGATAAGAAGATACTCCGTCTCAGACACCTTACATCATTTTTGCCTTGTAGGCAGCAAGAAAATACAACAGCAGGAGTTTACTTCCCACCTGGGAGCCACTATTACCAAGTCCTGGGAATGGCAACGTTTAATTGCAGCTGAAGATACTGTTTTCCCAAAACAGCCCCATACAAAACCCCAGAACGCTGCTCCTGCAGCAAAGGAGGAGGGGGTCATCCGCTGGGGAAAGAGCCAGCTCCGCATGAGCCAGCAGCTGTGGCACAGAAGGGGGGGCAGGAGGATGGACACTACCACCCCAGAGAGTCCCCAGAAAGCCCTGTCACCACAGCAGGGAGGTAGTGTCCCACTTTGGAGGCTGCTGCTCTCTGGGGAGAGCTCCTCCAGAGAACGCTCTTGCTTGGAGAGAACTGGTGAAGTGTTGCAAAAAGTTTTCTGGGGGAATGTCCTACTTTTAAAAGCCTCCACTGAGATTTCATTGTGCTGAAGTGTGTGTGCAGGGGGAGCAGAAACGAGGCCAGCCCAACCTGAATCCAGCCCTGGTTTAACACCATACAGTGGGTTTAGCAGGCCGATCAGGAGAGATTCTTTTCCTGGAGCATAACCCCATGGTGACTTCCTACAAGGAACCCATCTCTCCCAGCACACTCAGTGTACAACCCTGAAGGGCACTGGCCAGGCCTTTGGCACAAACTCAGCCATCCCCTCAGCCTGTGGTCACAGCCCAGAGGTGCTTCATCATTCCCTCACCAGGGCCTGAAAAGCACTCAGTGCCTGAATTCCTCCCGGGGATGTTTGCCTGGGATTCAAGAGACAAGTGTCCACGTTACTGGCACAGGCTTAGGCACGTACTAGCATTCAGACCTCTGCCAGCTCTTCTCCTGTCCACAAAGCAGGGCTGAGGAGCCTCGTCCACCTCCCCAGACACTGCAAGGACTCCTGCTTTAATGACTGAAGGAGTCAAGCAAGTACACGCCAGCCTTCTGACTCAGCATGGCAAGAGCTGGATGACTCACGTTTATAAGGTTAGTTGAAAGCAAACCAGTGTTCAAAAGGGAAAGATGTGCAAGCCCTTTTGGAGAAGAGGCATCAGAAGAAAGGCATTTGCAGAAGGGAAGAAAACGAGATGCTCCTAGGAGGACTGTGCTCATTAAGCTTAACCATGGCATAGAAATCACAGCAAAGTAAAGACAAAGGCTTCCAGCACCGGGGCAACCTCCCCAGAGAAGGCGGGAACATGGCAGCACAGCTCCCGACTCCGGCTATTCTCTTTTAACTGAACACAATTCCTCCTGAAACTGGATTAGTGAGGTTGCAAATTGCATTAGCCAACATGGGAGGCTGCTGGTGCAACAGGAGCAGCAGAAAGGGAAATAGCATTAGACTTTGCCTGCCATTATTACTGCCATTATTAACTTGTCACTTTACTGTAGTGTTCCTATAACAATGAATTATTGCCTGCAAACAGGCTGACATGATTGAATTACTGGGAGAGCAGCTCTATGGGAAGGAAAGACAATGTTAACCCTTTCCTGAGGAAGGCTCAGCTTCAGCCCCCTCCCACATGGCCAGACAAAAGAGCGAGGCTGTGACTGAACACCACCAAGTGACCTGCATTTCAACGTGTTCAGCAAGTTGCTGCAAAGTCCGCAGCCCAGCAGGCAGCCCAGACACTCCCCAGCCTCACAGCTGCTGCTGCAGCAAAACCAGCCAGGTATTTAAGTAGCCATGCCTGTCCATGCTGACCATCTCCCATCCAACAGCCCTGCCCAGCACACAGCCCCGAACACAGGCACAGGACTGAAGGACACTGTGCTACTGCAGTCTGGGGAGCAGAGTTTGATGCTCTCAAAATGGTGCCAGAGGGTGCTGTGGCAAAGCAAAACAGGAACTTCTCCTCAAACCCTGTGGTGGATCCACTTGCTCATCCACACCCACTCCAGCCCCACAGAAAGTGAGTGTGGCATCATCCCAATGTACCTACAAGTGGCCCCATGCCCTGCCCCTCCCCAAAAGCAGCACAGCCAGACTGCAGACCCACCAAACACCGGGGGAGCGGGTCAAGCCCATGGCTGCATGTGAAGACTGCAGGCAGTGACAAGGACATCTGCTCGACCAGGGAACAGCCTGGGATTACCAGCCATGCTGGAGCCTGTGGAGCAGCTAACAAAGTAGCAGGTAACCAAGTGGGGCCTCGGGGAGGAATGCATGTGTGACCCAGAAAGGCTCTTTAAAGCCCAGAAGCCATGCATCTGCCAGCACATACAGAAAAGGCCGTGTGTGTAGCTGCAAGGATGGAAAAAGCTGGGAAGCTCACAGCCTCCCAGGTCCAGTCAAGGATAAGGCAGAGACCACCAGCTGGGATGTGCCACTGGCCTGAAAAAAGCAGGACTTTCCCCAAGAAACAGAAACCATGTTACTGTAAAGAACAGCAAGAAACAAATATACCTCAAAGCAAAATGCCTCACAAACCTAAAACCAGAAACTTTCCTGCAAAACCCTGAAATGCACATAAAAGTTCTGCACAAGAGAGAGGAGGGGAGGGAGGAATAAAAGATTCCCAGCATGAGTTGTGCCTGCTGTCAGAAAACAACATACGGCCCACTGATCACTTGTAAATTAAAATATGGAGATAGGATCACTGGAAGATAAATTCAGTACCAAGCTACAGCCACTGAGGATAAAGAAAGAAAAAATAACATACCGAGATATTTAATCAACTCCTCGTCAGAAAGATTTCAAACAAAGGAGCGCTCCGTCAATTAGGAAAAAAAAGTAATTAAATGCACCTGAAGAGCAAGTTGTAACACACACAGCAGCACCACTCACCAACTCCCGTGCCATGCTGGAGGCTGGATTTCCTGAGACATTTTCTCCCTCACAAAAATACCCGTCAGTTTTGTGCAGCTGCATGCTCAGAGCACAAATGCACCCTGTAGTGCACGGCTGACTTTCGCACGCGCTGTGTTTGACTCGGGCATTTTCAGC
>NW_008237447.1:2023746-2031063 GCF_000691975.1 Corvus brachyrhynchos | reverse complement strand
TGCTGAAAAACTGGGTGCTGGGCAGACAGAGATGAGCTGCTTAGGGTGGTGTGAAATGTCATTTTCCTGCCATCCACAGAGCAAGCTCTCCAGACAGACCTCAGGCACGATCAGGAGATCTTCTGGATACTGCCCACACCAGCCCTGAGAGTGTCAGGTGCTGCTCTCCATGCAAAGAGAAGTCCCCTGAGAAGGACCCAGCCGAATCCATCCAAGATTAGCTCACTCCACTCACCTTTAACTGTTCCTTTCCACAGGGCTAGCTTTCTGCAGGTGTATTAAACTGAGCTGGTGCACAGCAGGATCACTGCTGGCACAAGGAAAGGGACGGGACCATGCAACCAGCAGCATGCACTGGGGATGAGGATCACCTCCTTCTGTGCAGCCAAGTGCTAGATCAGCTCCACCTGCACCCTGAGTGCTCAGGGATGATGCTGCTTCCATAACTAGTGAGTACAACTACTGCTAGAAGAACAACCAAGTGAAATGAGCCCTCTGTCATTTCTTAAGGAATTGTATTCTTGAACTTCTTAAGGAGTGAGGAAGTGATTTCAGCACGATGGACTACAGATCCATCATTACCTGCACTCCCCGCTTCTCTGTTAATTGGGACAAGGAAAATTATAGTAATTTTCTTTAACAGCATCCCAAATGCCTATTTAAGAAAGTAAGATGGCCTTGAGAGAAAACTTTTATGTATACATGTTAAAATAAAAGACTCTAAGCCACAGATTCAGCATGTTTGGAGCCATTTTGGTGTAAGGAAGCAGATCTCAGATTCAGTGAACCCAGGAATTCAGTCTTTGACCAATGTCAGAACACGCAATTTCTCATGCAGGAGAAGTATTCTGCAGGATACAGAAGACAGAAAAATGGTGCAGGTCTCATGCACAGGGATGGACTGCCAAAGGTGCTGCTTGGGCATACAGGGATATGATGCCTTTTCCTGGTCTTAAAATCAAGAGTCAAACACGGTTAGAAGGGAAAAAGGGATTTTACCTTGGTATTTATTTTACGGATCCTTAGGTGCACACGTCCAGGTCGAATGCACTGAAATGCACACCGCAATGCACACCCCCAAAAGATCTGGTATAACATTATAGGTGTTACTAATTAGCATAGCTATCAAAAATTCCCCAATGAGAGGCTCGAATGAGTCCCCCTCCCCAAGGAAGCTTCCCTTGGATGGTTCTATCTCAGTTTACAGAATGTGTTCTGGAGAGGACCTTGGGGTCTGGGGCACACTGATCCCTAACTACGAAGCTTCTAAAATGTTTAGTCTCTTAGCTTGACAAACAAGTCCAAGAATGTAGGCAAAAAGCACTGAGAATACAGAAGTTGTAAAAAGGTATAACAGGGGTATAAAAGAAAAGGCAAAAAATCATCATGGCATCAGAGGGACCCCTGGGCTGGGCACTGCTCTGACTGGAGGGCTGAGAATGCAGCAAGAGAAAAATTGTGCTGCTGCAGCACTGAGCCTGCTGGCCCCAAGGCCACTCAACTCGTGGAGATCAGCAGGGCTGGGGCTCCACGCAGAGACTGGGACAGGAGAACAGTGGTCAACACCTGGCTGGAAAGCTGCTCATCATCAGTCTCCCTCTCCCTCAAGGGCTGCCCCTTCTGACTCTGGTTTTGAAGTCCTCAAGGACAGGAGGAGGTACAAAGCTTTAGAGCTGGACACCATCTAAGTACTGCTCACTGCAGAGTATTTTAGTCCAACAAGAGCAAGCAGGGAATCGATGAGAAGCTAAAGTATGTGGAGAGAAGCTGTTCAAGACAACATCAAAGAAGGTGCATGTGCAGCACAGCCTGCAAACAGGCTGACACCATGGTTTTGTATATCCACACTGCAAACGGGAGTGGAAAACTGCTCAGGAGATATCAAAGAGAGAAAGCAGAGAGTACTTTGAAACGGAAGTGAAAAAATTGAACCTAAAAAGTAACCATGGAGAGAGCTAATTTGAGGAGAGCAGCATGTCCTGGATACAGCCCAGGTCTCCTGGCATTGTCAGTCTTGCTGGGGGGCTGAAAAGAAAGACTGCCTGCACTAACATCAGTGGGCAGACACAGAGCAGGCTGAGTCAGGTTAAGGTGCCACTAGGTGCAAGGATGTATACCCACACCCTTCACCCTTGTGAAATGCATCCAAGATGCTTCATGCACTTGAAGTTCTACTTCTCAGGTCACACCCCTGGGTGCATTTCTCAGGCTGAAGCCCCAAGAGAAACCTTGAACATAACTGACTGCAATCAGCTCAACACACCTGGCTCTTACCGAAGGCTCTCACAGGCAAACCTGCAGAGGATCCAAGTAGCATCATTCCCAGAAGGAAAACCAAATGCAGGAAGAGGTGAATCATAGCTCTGACCCCACAAGGCCAGTGTCATTATCCCCAGTACAGTATCAGGAATGCAGCAGAACATCCAGCATGAGCTCCCTCCCCTGCTGCTTACATTCAGGAGGACAGGGATGTTTGGAGCAGGGGGTGATGGCCAAGTGTGGAGAAAAAGCACCCTGGGGTGCTGGCCTGGGATAAGGAACTGTGCCAAGGAGGTGACAGCAAGTCTATGTAGGGAATCGGTCCCAGAGGACCTGGTAAGTGTGGCAACAGAGCTCCCCAGGGCAAATGGGCTGGACTAGGAGACTACCAGGAATACAAGGTGGGAGAATCGAGCACGCCTCTGCTATTTTCAGAAGAAAAAAGGCTCCAGCTGGGTCACTAATGCAGGTCTGTGCAAGGGGACAGCTCTGGGCCATGCAACACTGAGCCAGTGTTGTCATTTCATGTGTTCAGTGTGCTGGAAGGAAGGAGCAGCACCTCTGAGGCAGAACAGCAGTGAAGGGAAAGGAGTGAGTCCCTGAGCATACAGGAAAGAGGAGACTGCTCTGCACCACAGCCACAGCTGCTGAGAAACAGTCTGAACTCTTCTGAGCACTTCTTGGACTCCTTCATCACTCAAGCAGGAGTACAACCATTTGCCAGATGGAGCAGGCAGCTCCAAAGCAGGGAAGCGGCGCTGTCCTACAGAGCAAAACCACTCTGGGATCAAGCAAGCAGCAAACTTCAGTTTCCAGACTTCACTTCTGTAAGGAAGTTTCCAGCTCATTAACTTTCCTTGTTTAACTTTATTGCAGGATGCTGCCAGAAGCAAGAAGTGTCAGGTTAAAGTAGACTCTTTGTGGCCTTTGAAAACACTTGTTGGAGCCTCTACTCAAGAGTCTTGTCAGTACCCCACTGGCCACCTGTAGAAGAAAAGGCATCTTTCACATCCATCCATGAGAGGATTCCTTGCACACTGAAATTACTAAGAATTACTAAGATGAGATGGAATAAAGGCATTAACAGTAATATCTGAGCTTCATTTGCTAAGGAAAGCTTCTCACTATACTCCACAAATGTCTTGGTAATTAATTATTTGAAAATCAGTCCTCCTCTCCCAGCATTAAGTGTGCCATACAACAGCCTCCTTTTCCAGTTCTCTTCTGCCTCGTGCCCTCCTCATCCTTCCAGCATCCACAGTCACAACCATCCACTGCCTGGCTGCTCAGTCAGTCTTCAGAGAGAAGGAGGAGCATGAGAGTGAATAGTCTCTTTGTGGCTGCCATGGATGGGCTTGGACAGAGGTAAGTGTCCTTCATTTTCCACTCATTAGGTTTCTCAGGCCATTGCTAGCCCAGCCAGGGCACTCTCAGTGGTTTTCTGTGGACAGCAGAAAAGCAGCAGAGGGCTCTGCACCCACCACAATGAAAGGTTTCATGGAGAGCACCGCTCTAGCTCACCCTACTCTCCAAGTAAGGTTCAGGCAAAGGCCACCTCCAGCTCCTCCAAGGCCAGCTTGACGAGCCTCCACCCTCCCCCTCCACGATGGTTTCAACTTGACAGCTCCTAATAAACCAAACTTTAAGAAGCGGCCCCTGGAGAGCCTCTGGAAGCTAATTAATGCTCTAATGAAGAGCATGACTGCCTTGTTTGCTCGATGGCTCCAGGTCAATCAATCTGCTGTAGACTGCCTTGCAGAAAAGCAGCAAGGAGCCAGCACCCCAGCGCCTGCTCAGTTATCATCCCCTGCCGTCCCTCCCCACCCCTCCTCCAATGTTCATTACTGTTAAAAAGCCAGCACCAAGGAGACAGATTTCTAGAGGCCACTGCAGCTTCTCCCCGAACGCCCCATCCAGGATTAGTCACCAAGGAACAGGACAAGGGACAACGCAAGGATGGAGGGGTGGGGAGCAGCATGGGGAGGTGCATGAGTATGAAAGGGGTGAAAAGGTGTTGTCAGGGTGGGGATGTTATGTGAAAGCCCTGCTTTTTTATTCTGTTACTGCCAGAGAGACTCCCCAGTGTTCAGACCCCAGGACTTTGCCGAACCACCCCTCACTTGTGCTGCAGGGGGATGATAAGTGCAGTAACTCACACAATGACAACAGCAGTACTAATACACCAGCACAAATCTGCTCGAGCCTCCTTGCCAAAAGAGAGCCCTCTGCAGACACCCAAGCCTGCCTAGATTGTAGCACGGCCCCCGTCATGCACTGTCTGCTGCCCTTGTCTGAGTCCTGCAGACCACATGGACACGCACTGCTCCCAGACAGCACCTGCTGTCTCAGTGCTCTGTCCCTGGAAACCTGGCAGGGAGAAGCAAGATCCAAGGAAGAGATGGGAACAGAGCCTGCCTGACAGCCTTTGGGTTTCCCCTTGACCTGTCTGGATCTATCTACCACCTTCCTCTCTCAGGCAGGACCCAGAGGTTTCCCCTCCATGCTGTGCAAGGAAGGGGACATGGAACAGTGAGGTCAGCTGGCATCTCAGTGAGAGTACTGAGAGATCAGCTTGAATCCAAACTGTTCCAGGGTCACCTGGATTCAAAAGGAACCACCTGTACCTCTGCTTCCCCTAAAACCCACAAAATCTTCAAGTGCCAGGGAATCACCACATGGCTATTCCATACCAGCCCACTAAGTCTTGCATGCTGGATGCTCTTCTCCACCTGGAAAGGGGGAAGGCAAAAGGCAGGCAATGTCTCTAGATGGGAAAATGGTGGTGAACCCTCAGGGGAAAGGGATGATGGCCTTGGGAATGAAAGAGGGTGTCTTGATGGAGGGAGAGATAGGCTTTTTTTTCATCAGAAGCAGAACAATCATTGTATATTCTTCTGTCTTTATTAAAAATAAGACGAAAGACCCAGGTTTGCAGAGGCAGGCCAGATACTGCAGCGGAAGGGGAGCCCCAAACACGAAAGAGATCTCCACCCCTGCACTTGGGGCTCACTGCAAAGTTCAGGCTGCACTACTGTGCATGGTCTCCTGCCAGCTTTGCTTTCAGGGAAGCAGCTGGCATGAGCCGAGACTTTTATTATTCCTCCCCTTCTGCGGCAGCATGAGCTCACCAAGAAAGAATCAACAGGCAGCTTGAGATATGGAAGTAAAAAGGAGAGCACTGCATTGTAGGCAAATGAAATAACCACAGGCAATCTGGCCAGTCTGGTCCCCAGTCACATCCAACAGCCCCCCACACACCAGCCTGAACTGCTGCCCCAGCCTGCACAAGTTAGAACTCAGCACTGGCCCTAAAGCAGTGCAGGTCTCTGTCCCTGCAAAGCACACATGAGCTTTCAACCCAAGGTGTGCAGGCTTGCGTGACACTGAGCAGCAGGCCAGGAACGGGAGCTTCAGATCCCACTGCTACTGCTGGAGAACTTTAGTGATACCTAAATTCTTTATAAGCTCTCACACAGCCAGCACCCTTTCTAGGGACCTTCCTCACACTGCCAGTCCTTAAAACAGCTTCCTGCCAGAGGGATCAGAACGTCACACTCAAAGGTCAAATCTGGCTCAGATGCCACGCAGGACACTTGTGCCTTCCTGCCTGCAGACCTTGTACTCAGAGCTGGGTTAATGCTGCCATTGCCTGCCTTTCTTACTCCCTCCTTCAGGCCCTACATGTTTCATTTCTCAAAATACTGCTCATTTCTTCTGGGAGTAGGGAAGGACTGGATGTTTCAAGCTGCTGGCACTCCCTCAGCATTACCTGTTTGCCACAAGATAGCCATAGGTGAAATTACTTTGCAGCCACATTAACACATGCAATTCAAAATCAGCACTGCCATCTCTGCAGTGACTAAACCACCCAGCACAGATGACATCTAGAAACACCACCCCACTGCAAGAGTGCCAAGGAGAGGCAGTCTGAGCGCTGAAATGGCAAACCAACACCAGGAGAAGCTCTGGCACCCTATTCCTTAGGGATGCAGGAATTCACAAAGCAAGGAGGTCACCACTAATTTACCTTTCTCTCCTCAACACACTTCAAAGGCTGACATATACTTATTTTCATGTCTGCACCTGGAACCTGTCAAATAGAAAAGTCACTCAAACAAGGAGCAGGGGTTTAAGAGGGAACTAGAATCCCAACATTATCTTACAATCTAGAAACACATGCTGGCTCCATTTGCCAAAAGACCTCATGACAAGCCTTCTTTGTGGTGTCCCTTAGTGGACTGGTAGTGGAGATAGGTGACCCAAGCATATGGGTCAAGGCAGATACTCATGGCTAATGGGAAAGGAAAAGCTAGGAGCAAGACAGCAAACAGCAACCTGAAGTTACCTCACATGACGGTGACTGTAGAGGCACAGAATTAGACAGACAGTGCTCTCAGTGCTTAATCATTCTGGGGTCCTGAATGATCCCTTTTGAAGAAGCCCTGGATATTTATCTGAAACCCAGCTCCCGCTTCAACAGCACAGGTTTGACTGGGAAGGCTCTAGGACATTCATTCAGAAGTGTCTGGGGAAGTTGTGTCCCACATCATCCTGGATCCTCTCTGGAGATTATCCAGCCAAAGACCCAGGAATGACACAACACGACCCTCTGCCACCTGCAAAACCAGAGAGAACCAAAGCAGTCCCTGGTCGGACTGCCAATACCACATTCATGGAGAACATCAACCACTCGCTCCCAGAGGCCACCTGGGACATGGAAACAAACACAGAGAGGGTGCAGCCACGGTGCTCGGAGAGCTTTGGGGAGTCCCTCTTCTCTTCCATCCCAGCTTGTGAGCTGTAAAGCCTCAAACATTATGCAGGGCTCATTGAACTGACAGCTAAGATTTGTGTTGCAGTCATTCGCTGAGCAGCTGTGAGACAGGGAGAGGTGAAAACCATGGAGACCTAGACAACTTGTTCTCTTAATGCATCACTTGAGGGTTACTGCCCCAGGAAAGAACAACAGGCTGCCAGAGCACAGTTTAATTGTCCTGCCTGCCACCCTGAGCTGTGACACACAGGCTCTCTTCCGGATGCTGTTATCAAGGATTTCTC
>NW_008237447.1:2015252-2023562 GCF_000691975.1 Corvus brachyrhynchos | reverse complement strand
TTTCCCTCTCTGTCTCACACACAGATATACATGCACAGGGCTGGGAAGAAGCATATTACTCCAGGGACCACATCCATTCAACACTGTTTCCTAGGGAAGTAAGCTAAAATGATGAACATCACCAACTCGACCTTGCAAGCAGTAAAACATGTATTACAAGGCAGCATAATCAAGATAAATGGAGAAGATTAACCAGGAGATGAGGGCAAGGGAGAGAGAGGGGAGGAAAATGATGGAGAGCTCGTGAGGTGGCCGGAGCTCACAGCATCCCCTGAGCTGTCTAAAGACAGGGTTGGGGAAGGTGGAGAGAGTATGAAGAGGGATGCTGACAGGAAAAACACAAAGCCCAACCAGGAGAGACCCTAGGAAGGAGTCCTAGAACGAGAGATGCACCCAGTTACTAGACCAGAGCTGCAGCACCCCACCTGTGGTGCACGTGCAGCTTTGGTTGGAACACGTCTCTCTCCCTGATCCTGTCTGCACCATTCTTCTCTCTTTTCAGAGTCTGCCCTGATGAATGGAGGTGGCAACCTGAAAACCACCTGTCTCACAGGAACAGTCCGGAGACTGGACTGTGCTCAGCCACCTCACTTCCCAGAAGAAAACCCCATGGATAGCATACAAGAGGCAAAGAGAGGGCCCAGTTCCCCAGAGGTGGACAAAGGAGCTCCAACACGATCACAGTCAAAGAGCAGTCCTAACTCAGGGGAGACCACTGCAGCACCAGCACACGCCCTGTCCCCCCGACGCGCCCCTCAGCCCCTGCACGCGCCCTTGGCGCTCACCTGGCCGCAGGACCCTGATTTCCAGCAGGTTGGAGGTCCTGTCCGCCAGCCTCGTCCAGCTGCTGTTGTAGTTCTTCCTCCAGAGCTCAGCCACGCACTGGTACTTGCCGGCCTCGGTGTCGCTGGCCCTGCTGATGCTCAGGCGCACGTTGTTGCTGGACTCGGCCTTCTCGATGGCGGTGCGGGTGCGGAACCCCGCGTACCTGTCGCCCCACTGGACGCCGCCGTCGCGCGTGAAGGTCACCAGGTCGTGGAACTCGGTGCTGCCCGCCGGCTGGAAGCGCCACGTCACCGACACCGGCACCCATGACGGGTAGTGGGGCTTGATGATGCACTGGAGGTCAAAGGACTCGTTGTAGGTCACCCCCGGGGTGCGGGAGATGGCTGTGACAGCAAATCCGGCCTCTGTGGGAAGAGAGGAGAGGGCGTTGAGAGACGCCTGCCTGAGGAGGCCCTGCTGTCAGCATGCAAAAGCCAGAGCGTGGTCATCCAGTGGTACAACCAGCCACTCGAGCTGTGTTGGCTTCTCGTTTGCTACGGCCAAGTGAAAAGCAGAGGCAAGAACACACGAGTGGTGACTGCCTGAGCAGCAGTGACTGCCTGAGTGAGCACGGGCTGCAGCCACAGCAGGATTGCCCTTGATTTCTGCCCAGAGGAGTGAGACCCCTGAGATCCAGAGGGCAGGAAGCCTCTGCGGGCTGCCAAAACCCTGTTTGGAAATGCAGCAGCACAACAGCAAGGGAGCAGCACCTGGCAGAGCAGCTACTCAGCACGAGCCCCCTGGGATTCACATCCACCTCCTGAGCAGGGGGTCCCACCCTGTCCCCCACCCCAGGTCTGTGTCTGGTTGCTGCAGATGGAGGAAGAATGAAGAAAGCAACTAGCAGCAGCCTTCAAAACATGCACCATAGAGGTGGCAATAGTTACAAAACCCCAGCATGGAGGCAAACTGAAAGAGAAGCTGGTTGCTCCTGTTCTTCACACAGCACAGCTTTTGTTCTCTTCCAGGTCACAACTCCAGGACAGCTTTATGCAGTTATTCTCGCATGTCTGCCACTCTGCAAGCTGGTCAATATACTTTGACTTGTCTACCCCCAGCACTTTGTTTGTTTAGAGGAGTTGAAATCAGCAGTCTATTAGTAATTAAAAGATAACATATTCCAGTTAGTCAACCGTAAGCCAGTGAGGCTTACATGTTCAGTCAGAGTATTTCCATTGTTCATTTGTGCCAAGCTGCACAGAGAAATATTTTCTTCTCTTCCAATCACTTCAGTGTGGGCCAGCAGACTTAGCAGGGACCTTGTTTTCTTCTGCCAACATCCCCAAGAAGCGCTCCCCCTCCTCAGAGGCTCCATGGGGCATCCCACATGGACTGACAGTTCTCCCTCTCCCTGCAGTGCTGACCACCCCAGCTCTCAGCAGAGCTGCCACTGCTTGAAGAGACCCCAGACAGTGCCCAGGCAAAAAAGGAACATCTTCTGGGGCAGCATGGAGCTTCAGCCTGCCACTGGCTTGAAGAGATGAGCCAGGAGCTCCCTGCTGCTGCAGGCAGACCGGGCACAGCATGGGGCCCACCAAATCTGCACACTTCCACCAGCAAGTGCCTCTGCGACCCCACGGCATCACCGTGCCCAAGCTCTGGGATGTGTAATTACTGAGGAAACAGGTCAATCTTCAGGATTAAAGCCTCTCACAGCATGTTCAGTGATTACCCAGGAGTGCAGTGTGAGACGCAGGCTGCCTCCCCTGCAGAGCTGCTGCATCTCAGCCCCACATAAGCCCTCACCTTCGGCCCTCCTGCTCCCAGCAAGTGTGTTACCAGGCCCAGCTCAGAGAAATCCTGAGCCAGAGAAGGCCCTAGAAAGCCAACCTAATTTCACCAAGACCAGCTGACTGCATCAAGTTTACTCTCCCCCTGGCCTGGGCAAGGAAGCTTCATGAAGCCATGCAGATACCAGGTGCGTTTCTCAGGTCTTCAACTCCACCTGCATGGTCATGGCACTTAGGTTAACAAACAAAAGCCCTTCTTTTGGGGTTTGGTACAAAAAGCACAAAAGTGGACTGATTTTCTGCAAATCCTCCCTACAAAAATACAGCACTCCCTCCCCCCCATCCTTCTGTGGCCAGCCAGGGACTTAAGTCCCTGCCACGCATTCAGCAGCCTCAGAAGTTCAGGAACATCTGGTCTCTTCTGACAGCACATCTCTCACTTCTGGCTGTTGTTTCTGAACTGCCCTGTGGTTAGATTTATGGGTTTGAACATCATCTGTGTGGTTCAGCTAGAGTTTCTTACCCCAGCAGGCTGGCAAACGATGAGACCTTAACTTGAAATGTGTCACTAAATTTACTGCATTTTTTTTAAAACAGCAGTTTCTGAAGCCATAAACCTCTCTTGCTCTTTCTTGGCACCCTGCATTTGAGTTTCTCAGGACATTTCAAAAACATTAGGCTGAACAAAAAAATACCAGATTCAGCAGTAAAGCAATACTCAACAGTTTCTCTACTATATTTTTATGAGCTACTTCAGCTTTGCTAGTTAAAGGAAGAGACCTAGGAATTTCTTAGGACTTGATAGAACATGCTCAACAGCCGGTGACTGAGGAGCAGAGGAGGTGGGACAACCACCTTTCCATCACATCTTCTGCAACTGCTGTGCACTTCTGAGCATCTTAAATTTTAACAAGAGTAGAAGTGACACATTTTAAAATCCCAATGCTTAATCACAACGCTTTTACAAGTGGCAGAGTAAAGGGAAGGGTTGATACTTGGGACTTGTAGCAGGCCAAATGCTGCTGACCTCATGAGGAAGACACTATTGAAACTAGATGAGAATTTGCCTTTAGTTCTTTACAAAAGAACATCCGTACCTGCTTTTGGAAGCTATACAGGAAAGATTTCTAACTCCAGACAAAACAGCCTCTGAAAGGAGGTCAACAGTAAAGGAGAGGAAAGGAGGAAAAAAGCAAGATTTTCATCAGAATACAAAATGACTTTTAAGTATGGTCTCACACACATCTTGTCAAAGCTTAAGATGAACACTGCAGAGTACCAAGAAAAGCCACACGATCCCCACCCTCCTGCCAAAATTCCTATCTCGACCTTTCAATAGAGCCGCCTGATTGTCTCAGCCTTGGCATTCTGAAAACCAGTGGCCTCACAGAAGCACTCATCCCTTCTCCAGCCTTCTGCAGATCACTTTTGGAACCAGACCAAGAGGACCAAAGTAACTCACAATCCATGCAAAATATCAAACTCCCTACCTGCCCCTCTCCTAAAGTGATGTGGTTTCACTGTGGTTGAATAGAGGAGCCCCTTGGCAGAGCAGAGTACCAGCTGCGATGATCCCAGCTACTGGTTTAGCTTGGTTGTAGACAACACTGTGGTTCTGGGGCAGCAGCTCAGTGCCTCCCTGCAGAGGCAGCGAGGACCATTCCTGACTCATGCTTTCTGTCAGAGATGCTCACCATTTCTGCTGGCTGGGCCAACAGATGCCCAGCATTTTGTGCTCCTGATCCGGTGAGCAGAGATAAGGTTTACCCACGGCAGGCAAGGAGGCTTCGACGCCCACAGGCTGCCAATGGAGCACCACCACTGCACTGACCAAAACCCAGCTCCAGTACTGGCAGGAGACATCATGGGATGGGCAGCCTCTCTCCTCTGAAGGACTCTGGAAGCCCTATCCCTCTCCTCAGCCATCCCCTGCTTTGCTCCTGCCACAGCCACCCCTCAGACTTTGCCCACACACACAACAGCGCATGCAGGCGTTTTGCACCAACCTACGAGGAGCTGTGGGCAGGCTGCTGGGTGCCTCCATTTTGCTGGCAAGCAAAGGCAGGAACGCTGAGAACAGCCTCAGTGATTTGCAGGTGACCTTCTGCGGGCCGGCCAGGCACATGGGGACCATGGCCCCAGGGCCCCCCACGCCTCAAGTACTCACCCAGAGCAGTGATGGACACCGGGGTGCTCGTGTGCCGCTCCCCAACCATCTGCCACTCCCCATCCAGTGTCCGTGTCCACTCGGCCACCCGGCACTCATAGTGGCCCTCGTCCGCCTTGACGCTGTTGAAGATCTCCAAGGTGAAGGAGCCGGGCCGGACCTGCTCCACCTGGATGCCCCCGTAGCTGCTGCGCTCCGCGTACGCGGGGCCGGGGTGCAGGGTGCCCTCGCGGTCCAGACGCACGATTTCGCTGCGCCGGTTCAGCTTGTCCACCAGCTGCCAGGTGACCGACAGGCGGCTCTGCGGCCCGAGGCCCGAGCGCACGTTGCAGCCAAAGCGCAGGCTCTCTCCCTCCAAGACATTGCTGGCGTTGTTGATTATCTCCAAGGAGATGCTGGTCTCTAAGGAGAGAAACGCATACACACAGGGCAGATGATACACACTCGCCACTGCTCGGGCTGCAAGAAGGACGCTGCTGGCCAGAGACGCTTTCTACCAGGTGCAGGAAACTGCCCACGCATTTGGGTCCAGGCACGTCTTAATCTCATGCATGACCACATCCAAAAACAGCTGGTGGGCAGCGAGCTGCTCCTGGTGACTTGCACACTCAAGGCAGGTGTAGGCCAAAGCTGGGAGAAATCTCTCTGCCTACGGCTCGGGAGACATTGCCGTGTCTTCTGGTCACAGGTCCGGGATGGGATCTCAGCAAAACTTGAGGGAATTTCTGTTGCTACAATACGCACTGTGTGCAACTGGCTCTGCCAAAAAAAAAAAAGCTTCCAGCGCCCTGTGGCTTTTTCAGTTCACGTCATCCTGATCACCATCTTGCCACTTCCATTCCTACCAACACCTTTTGGGAGAAGCTCTCCCACACTCCCACTGCTAGTGATACTATAGGTAGCTATCGCTGTTGGGTAACATTGAAAAAAAATATGGTATCTTGAGCTTTCCAGAGAAGTAAGGCTTTGTGGCTGGCTTCTCAGAGATACTGAGTGCTGGTTACTCCTGCTGCCTTCCATCAGAGTTATGGACACTTAGCACCCTTGAAAAATCATCACATTTGTTCCTGCAGCTGGTGATTTATCAAAGGCAAGAATCAAATCTGTCTGAAAGGTGGCTGGATCTAGAAACACTACATTTGAGATGTTTGTCCAATGCAAGATTTCTAGCTAGAGTAATTTTCAAAGCCAAACAAATGAGACCAAATATCGGTAGGAGAGAAAAGAAATAGAATTTCTTTTGGAGAAATGAGGAGGGAAAAAAAAGCTAGAGGAAAGGGCTGCATTTCCCTACCAATCTAGGAGATAGGAGGCAAATATAGCACAAAATCCTCTTGCAGCTACCCTCTGCTTGGTCAAAGCCCATTGCCATGGTAGCCTAGGCAACCCATGCATGGTTCACCATGCCACAGCTACCAGAGTTTCAGAGAGCAAAACAAGGAATGAGTCAGTGGACTCTCTCCTCTCAACCTGTTATTTCTGTATCATGTTTATCTGACACATATAGAAGACATGCAAGGCAAGCCTTCAGTTGTTTTCACCAGAGCTGGCTGACACACAGTGACCAGGACAGAGCTCCGTGCTGAAGAGCACTGGGGCTCCAGCAGTACACCTGGTTTCTCCCAGTACAGCTGTCTTGCAAGACAGCTGAATCACCATCACATAACAGCCTGCAGGAACCTAGCAGCTTTTAGGATACACCAAGGCCAAGCTGCTCTCCCCATTATGCCTGCTGAATAGTTTACAGAGCACCCAGCTCCCTGCAGAGCAAGGCCAGGAGAGAGGTGTGAGGAGCAAGTCAGAGGCTGTCACATGTACCTTTAGCTCAGGAACAGAACTGCCAGCTTGGTGTCATTAGCAAGGTGGGGGCATGACTCCCCACCTATGAACCTGACACACATCCCTCCTTTTCATCCCTTTCCCAACAACAAAAATACATCTTGCCACTTGGGATTCCAAGCCTCCACAGCATGTGTACTCTTATCCTCCCTCTCCTGTACCGCCACGCTCCAGGTACATCACAGCTTCCCCAGCTAGCTGCCCAGTACAGCAATGCCCCCAGGAGGGGATGGGCACGTCTCTACTTACTGAGTGGCATGACAGTGATGGGGATGTTCTTTGGCCGCTTGCTCTCCTTGTCGATGAAGTCTCCCGTCACGGTCTTCTCCCGCTCGGTCACCCGGCAGTTGTACTTGCCGCTGTCCTCCAGGCGCAGCCGGTAGATCTTCAGCACAAAAACGTTGTCACTTTCTTTGGCCACCTTGAGCTGGCCCAGGGCCTCGCGCTGGGCAAACTCATTGTTGAGCACCGGCACAGCGTTGGGTCCCAGGCTGGCGATGAGGGAGCTGTTGAAGGCCCAGGAGATGGAGAAGTAGCGGTCAGGGATGTTCTGCGCCTCCAGGATGCACCGGAACTCCACCGGCTCCCCCACGATGTACATCCGCTTCTCTGTCTCCAGCCGGACACTGAACTCCTTATCTGGGGAGAGAGAGACACACCGACTCGTGTCAGGATGGCCAAGCCCACCAGGAGAGCCAGCACAGCTCATGTGAGGCGTTTACAACTTGCTACTCCCTGCATGGCCAACATCACTCAGACAAGCACATCCAGAGGTGAAAGGTTAGGGACTTGCTTTTGCTGTGGGAGACCAGATGGGCTGTGCTGCCAGAGAGGCACCCTCTTGCCCATCAAGCAAAGAGCAAGCAAAGGCTTCCTCAGTCACAGCCCCTTCCTCCAGGGAGCAGCTCTGATGTGACACCAGCATCCAGTACCACTGTGCAATATGACCTGGAGCCTAGTCCTACTCATGCCCTGCTCAGCTGGAGTCAAGAGGCAGAACCTTTGGAGATATCAGAGAGGAAGAAAGAGCTCAGATGGGTCTTTAGATCCTTGGCAGGAACCTGTGCTGTGGGCTAGGAGGAGAATTTTGACTTGTAAATGGATCTTGTGTGATACAAAAGTGCTCGCTGAAACTTTTAGTTTTATTCTCTGCTGTGTCACTCTTACCTCCTCACATAACAAAATCCTCACTGTCTGTGCCAGCACCAAGTGCTTAAGACCTATGTTTTAGCTTCTGTGTCAGCCCCAAATCTTACCATGCCAGGAGACAGCGCCTGCCACCCAAGTCCCCTTGATGCCCTGGTGTCCCCTGGTTGCTCTTTGCTGACACTTCCCTTGGCTGCAGGGAGCCAAACCCCAGCCACCTAACAATGCACAGCCCCATTTCCCATCTCCTCCCACTGCCCAGCCAAGGGAGAAAAGGCAGAGGAGACACTGACCTGTGGCTTGCACGTTGACGATGGCGCCCTGGGAGCGCTTGCGGGTCATGGCATACCAAGAATTGTCTGGGTCCTGGATCCACTCCGCCGCCTCGCAGTAAAACTCGCCCTGGTCTGACGGGTGGAGGTTGTAGATGGTGAGCTTGGAGGTGGTCTCCCCAACCTTGTCCAAGCGCACGTCCCCCGTGGCCTGTCGCTGGGCGTAGGCGCTGCCGGCGCGCAGGACAAAGTCGCGGCTCAGGGAGATGACCTCCACGGGCGCCTCGCTGCCTCGCTGCCGGTACCACGCGATGGACACGTGGCCGGGGCG
>NW_008237447.1:2011608-2015153 GCF_000691975.1 Corvus brachyrhynchos | reverse complement strand
GTACAAAGTGGCGGCTCAGGGAGATGACCTCCACGGGCGCCTCGCTGCCTCGCTGCCGGTACCACGCGATGGACACGTGGCTGTGCTGGGCTGTGCTCTTGGACACCTCGCACTTCAGCTCCAGGGAGTCGTGCTCCACCTTGCTCAGCGTCTGCGGGACCGCTGTCACCCGCAGCGAGTCGGGGATCACTGCAGCAGAGAGGGACACAAACGGCCTAGAGTTAGCAATGCCGAAATGCTGAGTGTAAAGGCCAAACGTCTTAAAAGAGAGCTGGGGGAGAGGTTTCTTTTTACAGCTGCAATTAAACATTAAGTATTATTAGCAAGGCTGTGTTAACTCACATTTAGCCCCTAAGAAAAGGAAAATTGGCTGGGAAAGACCATGACCTGCAGCACAAACTCCAGTGTGGTGCTTAAATTCCTGCTCAGTGGGCCTCAACAACTGAACAAGATTTTCCATCACGCTGCAGAGCACCACGATTTAATTTAATTTCCCAACAAGGCATTTTGTCACAAGGAGCCTCTCCTCCATCACGTGCCCCCCAGCATGCTCTGTGACCCCCCTCTTGCCCACATCCTTCAGCCACTCCTTAGCCCTGGCAGGGTCTTCACACCTCCTCAGTCACTGATGGGGCCAAGACAAACATACTCAGTTCCTTTAATCTTCCCTTATAAAAAAAGTCAGGAGATCCAATTCCCTTCTCCTTTGTTTATATAATTTCATCTGTTAATGACCCCCTCAGGCCAAAGGAAGGGGTTTCTGCATTCAGAGGGAACTGTCTCCTCTAAGGGCAGCAATACAACTGCATCCCAACCAGTGCTGGCTCCCAGGACACAGCCATGCCAAGGCACTTGGTAATAAAACTGCTGGCTACTTTTCCAGATGATTAACCAGAGGAAAGGAAGTATAGCTGCTAAAATCAGGAAGAAAACCAAAAAGTGCAGCCCCCTCAACCTTGCTTGGATCTAGCAATAGGTTCTACCACCAGAAGATAAGACTTTTTAATAAAGAAGCCTTTCTAGACTTTGCTGTCTCAAGAAACATCACGTGGAAAGAAGAAAGTAAACCTTCTCCCCAGCTCTGCACACAAGGCAGTGTTAGCGAGCCTGTTAATGCCCACGGTTTTGCCACGTACCAGTGGAATATAATTAACATATCTCAGTTTGGTTTCATTGACAGCACTGGATGGTTTGACAAAATTAGCTGAGCTGCCAGAAGCTGCATCTGTTTCATTCAGGCACTGCTACAGAGAGCAATGAGCTGCAGCGGAGACAACCACTGGGATTATTTATGGCAGGAAAGTCAAAATCAGAAGAGGGCAAAGAAAAAAAGGAACAAGTTGGGAGTAAATGAGAGGAAAACCTTCCCACATCCAGTCCGGATAGGAGCATTTTCTTTTACTACACCTTCACCACCCAGGTTACTGCCCAACAGGAAAAGTACCTTGTAAGGCTGCTTATATTGAGACATTGTCTCTGTCCCTGTGGCCACCGCATCTTCTGCTCCCTCCCTTCCCCTCATCTTTCTCACTGGAGCTCCCATCCCCTGCTCACTGGCAATAGCTTCTGGCAGACCACGGCCAGGATTCTGGTTGCTTCACCTTTCCCCTTACCCTTGCCTCCCAAACAGTGGTGACAGCCACAACTAACCTTGCCAGTTCACGCTGCCGGCACAAGCAGCTTTAAACTTCTCATTTCAACCCTTACTGAGTAATTTCCACAGATGCACAGCTCCTTTCTCTTCGCCCTCCAGCCATGGGCTCTTACAACTTCTCTTATGTTATTTAAATAAATTAAGCCTCATCATCATCTTGCTGGAGTGACTTTCCCGCGGAGATGCTTTGAATGCAGAGCCTCTGTGTAACACCTTCTGGGGTGAAAGCAGGTAACTGAGAAGGAAACGTGCCTGTCCTCTCTCCCCGGATCTGAGAGCCCTGCGCACCCCACCAGATCCCTTGTGTGCCCCCCGGCCCTGCTCAGCAGCACAGCCACTCTCTGGGTAAGCTCAGGGAGCTGCTGACCCCAGGAGCCTGTCTGGCTTTGCAGGACAAGCCAGGTCATGCTCCAAGAGGGGACAGGCACTTGGCCTGCCAGACGTGGAGCTGCCCACTTCCTGGGAGTAATGCTGGGAAGCCTGTCTGAAGGCTGGGCCTCAGGCAAGCACTTGCCACACCATTCCCTGAGCAGGTTGGAGGCTAGCACAGACTTAATTTTGCCAGTTGGAACCATGACTTTGTATTTCCAGGTCATAACCCGGCTGGAGGGTTAGCATCCTTTATCCCATGTAGGCAGGTTTCTGCAAAGTGCACTCCTGGAGGAAAATCAGGAGGTGTCGGCATGTGGTTGAAGCTGTAATTTAACTGTGGTAACACCTGACACACTGTGCTGCATTCCTCCTGCTACTTTAGTTGAAAGAGCCAACCAAGATCTTCCAGTGAGAGGAAATGGTGAGACCTTTTGGGTTGCACACAGCCTTAAGGCTGTTGTCTTACATCGGCATGGCAGAGACATATATTCCCAGATAGTCAGCACCGCCTTCCTAACCAGGAGGACTTGAGACCTGTTTGATAAATGAAAGCCCAGTTTTTGAAGGATTAGATGATCAGGGAGGAACAAGCCAGAGCCCTGAGGTGGCTGGGCCAGCGGGGAGGCTCTGTGCTTCACACCACCACTCTCACGCTTGGCCAGCAATGCACAAACAGCTGTTTTATTTACCCTGCAAGACGTGCCTCGGGTACTATGTTCAGGGAGGGGGGAACTTGGTAGGAGAAGAGAAAATGCCATCCTCAAGAGGCAGCTGAACATGGCAGCAGGTCACAACTCCTTTCAAGAGCACACTGAGCACTGGGGACTCCCACAGTGGGGGAAAAAGTCTGCTGGGGCTCATGCACCGCTCCAAGGCACAGACTCCACTGGCCTGCACCAGTCAGGGGTGACTGAGAGAGGACCTCATCAGTGTATACAAGTATCCAAAGGGCAGGTGTCAGGAGGATGCAGCCAGGCAGTGCTGAACAGTAGGAGGAGAGAAACATGAGGAAAAACTTCTTTTCTGTGAGGATGACAAGAGCACTGGAACAGGCTGCCCAGAGAGGCTGTGGAGGCTCCTTCTCTGGAGATACTCAAGAGCCTTCTGGACACAATCCTGAGTAATGTGCTCAAGCAGGGAGATGGAACTAGAAACCTTCAGTGATCCCTTCCACTCTCACCCATTCTGTGACTCTGTGTAACAGGAGGGCTTAGCTTAGCCCTTAGGCATGGCTTAGCCCATCAAGCTGGAGCAGACTAGGGCTGGAAGTCACAGCCAGAAAAGAAAGCAGGGAACACTGCAGAGGTGCTTGCCAGGGCAGGACAGAGCACGCAGGGAGGTGCATTCTTGGAAGAGAAGTTCCTCCCAAGCCAGTCACCCTGCTCAGGTTTCAGAGACATCAGTTTGCTTACCAGGACACAAGTGAGTCTGCACAGTGCTCACCTGGGAGTCCTGGCTTCACTGCCAGCCATCACGCTGCCAGCCGCCCACGCCCCTCCCGCCGCCACCCGCCACACGA
>NW_008237447.1:2002213-2011182 GCF_000691975.1 Corvus brachyrhynchos | reverse complement strand
CACTGGCCTGCACCAGTCAGGGGTGACTGAGAGAGGACCTCATCAGTGTATACAAGTATCCAAAGGGCAGGTGTCAGGAGGATGCAGCCAGGCAGTGCTGAACAGTAGGAGGAGAGAAACATGAGGAAAAACTTTTCTGTGAGGATGACAAGAGCACTGGAACAGGCTGCCCAGAGAGGCTGTGGAGGCTCCTTCTCTGGAGATACTCAAGAGCCTTCTGGACACAATCCTGAGTAATGTGCTCAAGCAGGGAGATGGAACTAGAAACCTTCAGTGATCCCTTCCACTCTCACCCATTCTGTGACTCTGTGTAACAGGAGGGCTTAGCTTAGCCCTTAGGCATGGCTTAGCCCATCAAGCTGGAGCAGACTAGGGCTGGAAGTCACAGCCAGAAAAGAAAGCAGGGAACACTGCAGAGGTGCTTGCCAGGGCAGGACAGAGCACGCAGGGAGGTGCATTCTTGGAAGAGAAGTTCCTCCCAAGCCAGTCACCCTGCTCAGGTTTCAGAGACATCAGTTTGCTTACCAGGACACAAGTGAGTCTGCACAGTGCTCACCTGGGAGCCCTGGCTTCACTGCCAGCCATCACGCTGCCAGCCGCCCACGCTCATCCTGCAGCCACCTGCCACAGGAAGCAGCAGGACTTCTGGGGACACTCTGCCGGCTGAGCTTCACTTGAAAGCAAGGACAAGCTTAGATGAGAGTCACCTCCCTGTGTGAAAGGGAGCAGAGCCACATCTGAATCAGAGCCAAGTGGGATGCTGCAGGACACATCCTTTTGCTCTCTCTTTCTCACCCAGCTCCTGCCTGTTTCTCCTCTCTTCCCAATGTGCCATCCAGGCAGCCTTCTCTGCACCTCCCCCAGCATCCACCAGCCTTGCCTCCTCCTCATCCCCCAACACAAGCCCATCTCTGCAGCTGTCACAACCCTCTGCAAGTGTCAGCACAACTCCCTTCTCTCCAGCACCAAGGTTAGGTTTGGCAGCAAGAGGCTGGACAAGGAGAGGAGTGACTGAAAAGCAATTCCTGGGAGCAAATCTAGTGTGCTACCGCCATCCCTGAGCCAGTCACAGCTGACAGCTTCGAGCTTGTACTTACAACACTTCAGAGCAAGGAATACAGCATTTCCTATGAGTCCCCAAGCCACAGGTCACTGCAGAGGGCACTGGATGGGTACTCAGTGATGGGTGGGCTGCTGAGCACAGAGTGCTCACAACCACCATCAAGTTTTGGAAGCTCCTGAAATATTAAATATAAGTATTTCCACTAGAGGGTGTCAGGGACCCAGCCAGCGAGAGTCCCAGGGCCCAGCTGCCAGGACCAGGAGGAGGAGCTCAGAGCTGCTCCCCACTGGCCCGGGCACCCCTCCTCAGGAAGCCTGCACACCCAGCTCCAGTAAAACTCACCTCAAATGCACACACCTCAATAACACGAAATCAACGAGGACTCGGTGAGCTAATTATGGCTAACTTCAGGACAAGGAACTGGCTTGCAGTATCCCAGAAAACAGGCAGGGAGCAGAGACTGGAGTTCCCAGGTGTGCACATCTCAACACACTTTTCTCCAAGCCCCAGGACAGGCTCCATTTCCAGCAGCTCCCAGTGCTGTGCTGAACTCTGCCCACGCACAGAAGGATGATCCAGGTGTCTCGCTTTTCCCCAGGCTGGCTCTGGTTCATCCTTGGGTCTCCAAAACCCCAAACACCTCCAAGGGGTAGGCTATCAAAGCTTTTATGAGCCAAAACAAAGCAGAGATCTACCAAGGTTTTCTCTACTCCCAGGCAAGGCAGCAAACCTGCCTGAGACTCCCTTTCCTTGCTAAGCGATGTAGGAGGAGCATCAGGCTGGGAGCCAGAGGCTCTCTAGCTCGAGCTGGTGAAACAATGCCGTGAAAATCACTTAGCACCACAGCAGCTTTACACTTCAGGCTGATCAGGAGTAAAACAACTTAGATAGGCTCCCCAATACAGCTGGGCCATCTCAGGGCCACTGCAGAGCAAGCAAAACCCACCAATCTCTTCTTCCCTTGGATTTCCCCGTAGCTTTTACCCACTGATACACTTTAGAGACATTCTATGGTGCTACCCTGTGTCCCCAGCTGCCTGCTTCATACCACCTGGAGAAAGCTAAGCTTACCAAGTATCAGGTGTGAACTATTTAAGAAGAACAAATACATGTATTCCATGCTCCTAAGAAGCTGTTTCTGGCTAAGACATACTCCCTGGATTTTGCAGGGATTTAGAGCAAGAGTTATGTTTCCATCCGCCCCACAATATCTCATTGCCCCGCAGGGATCACAGCTCAGCACCAATAAATCTCCTTCCAAAACCCCTCTGGATGTGTGTTCAACACAAAAACAAGTTGCTCAAGGGGAACAGCAATGCCAGAGCCACCCTGGGGAACCCAGAGGTGAGCACTGGAAGGCACCTGGACGGCAGCAAGGGTGGGAATGTGAGGAACACGAACAAAGCGCTTTGTTACTAGACTCTGCAAAATCTGCTAACCCTCCTGTGGCCACCCATGCCATCCCAGAGAAGGAGGGAGGGTCTGCCACCAGAGACACTCCAATGCCACAGGAAGAGCTGGAAGGGACCTGTTGTCTCCCAGTTACTGGAAGGTCTCAGGGATCCATGTTCCTTCCATCCCTCCCCCACAGCACTATTGATTCCTATTCCGTACAGGATCCAAGTACGTGTGCAGGCGTGCGGCGGGAGGGAGGGGGAGGTGATAAGGCAGGAGCGGTATCTAGATTAGCAGTGTAATCCTCTGGAGCCCTCGTGCCTGGCAATTAGCTGTACATGCTGATCCATACCTGCTGCAGCACACCAGGCACTCCTCCCTGTCAGTCATGAGCACATGTAGCGCCTTCAGCAGGGAGGAAACACACACCGTGCTATGCTGCAAAACTGATGAAGACCCTCAATGTCACCTCTGCAAGTGGAAAAATACCTGAGCTGATCATGCCACTGGTAGCATCTCTTTAGCTCATCTAATTTGTAAGTAGCAGCCAGAAACTCGCAGGTGGCTGCAGGCAGAGAAAAGGAAAAGCTTTGTTTCTATTGTTGCTGCTTGTAAGTTCCGCTGCCCAAGGTCGGAACTTACAAGCAGCAACAATAGAAACAAAGCTTTTCTCCTACTTGAGACCAGAATATGAGAAGGAAAACCTACCAACCCAAGAGGTATTTTCACCGTGACTGAGGGCACAGGGCCTCTGTGCAGAACTTTTCCTCTTCTCTTCCTTGCCTACCAACATATAGCCACAGACTCTGAGTACCACGGGGAAAAACAAGTATTAATAGTCTGGTTGTTTGGGGATTACTTTCCTTCAGCAAAGCCCCATCTGCACTGAAAAATAAGGATGGTTAAAGACAGATAAAAGACTAGCAATTGTTTAACTAAGCTGAAAAAGAAATCATACACTTTTCTGAAACAGTGGATTCCCTTCCAGGTCCTGCAGGGGTAAGTGGTACTACTGCTGTGGTCCAAAGAAAAGCAGTTAAAATATACTTTTCATCTTCATGGAAATATTTAAGTCTTACTTTAAATGAGAAGTTTAACAACAAAGTCACTTTCAGTTGGAACACAATCAAGAAATGGATGGTGAAGCACTGAACTCACTTGCACTCGTACCACTGAAGCATTCTGTGGTAAGAGCAGGAAAAAAACAGAATAAAATAACACATCCCCAGGTTGTGTGCTTGCAGCTTTTTTAAAAGGGCAGTTTGCTACCGATTCAGCTGCTGGCAGAAGGCAGGAAGGGAGCTGAAGAGTTAAGTTATACAGCATGGCAGTTGTTTCACAGCAGTAGTAATAAATCCTCCGATTACAATGGTATCCTTGTTGGTACATTAACGACTGCCTGGAATGATTATGCCAATAGAAATGCATCTCCCAATGCAACTGGGTGAGTTCAAGCAGCAAGTGAGAAAGGGCACAAGAAAAAAAAAAGGAAACAGAAGTAACTAATGTAGGAGAAAGGGGAGAAGAGAATCAGAAGAAGATGCAAAAAGTGGAAAATAGGTCAGCTTTCCGACTCAGGGCCTGAACTTCTCCATGCTTGCTTTGGGCTCCGCTAGTCACGTGGCCAGTCTACCGGGCTGAGGCCGTGCTCCCTCCCAGGCAGTGGCAGAGGATCCCACTGCACAACCTGCTCCGTGTCTCCAGGATGTGCCTTGCAGGAGGCGCTTCCCGGACAAAGCCGCACATCCAACCTGTGTGAGACCCCTCCGATGTCACGGACAGAAGCCAGCGCATCGACCCCAGGCACACGGGACAGCAACGCTCTCCTGCAGCTTCCCAAGCCCCACACAAACCCACAGGGGCTGGCAGCAGGTACCTCAGGACCCCATCAGAAATCCCCTCCCTGTGTACCCAGGGCACATGTGCAGGGAGAGCAGACATGCTCAGCCCCAGTTCTGGCTGGTGCTTGATGGACCTGGGAGACTTGAAGCTTTCTGAACTTCTCACAAGTGCTTCAGCTCCAGGAAAAAGGACACCTGCCCTCCCCTTTTCCCTTGGGCTTTGCTCTGGCACTCCAGCCCCACCAGCACAGTGCTGTTCAGATCGTTTCTCTGAGTGGATGCTCCTCCAAAAATGCTGGCCCCCTTCCCTTGACTGCTTTGGGTGCAGCTCAGCAGGTGCTGGGAGCACACTCCCAGCCCCTGCCCTCAACTAAAGCTGCTCTGGGCAACAGCAGACTCCAGGCTTCTACTAACAAGCTCCTTCTCCTCTATCCACCCATGTCCCAAAGCATCCCAAGGAGCATCTGGTTATTAGGACAGCTAATTTAGGTGGAAAAGTTCAAGTGACCTCATTAAAATTTAAAAAAAAAAAGAAAAGAGAAGACACCAGAAAGGGGTGGTAAAAGGACAAGGCAGCACCCAGCAGTGAGAGTCATCATTTGTTCATTAAGCAAAAATTATCTGGAGTGTCAGTGGAGCGAACCCTGACGACAGCAGCCCAAAGGGCAGAGACGCTGGGGACGGAGAGGCAGCCGAGGAGTGCCATGAGCTGGGTGCACGGCAGAGAGCACAGGATTCATCCCTGCTGCCATCTCCCAGCCAGCTCAGGAAGGAAAACCTTTACTCCCTCACACATGCACGCTTTTTTTGCAATCCTGCTCTGAGAGGTAGACGCTCTCTGCAGGGACTGTGCAAATCAGGCTGTAAGTAAAAAATAGGTTTGAGGAGGTGGCAGAGATGACATCCAAAAGGACATGGATGTTTGCATCTCTGCAACAAGGAAACTTGTGCTTGGTGACAGGCTGAATGTCCCTGCTCTGCTACCCAGCACTTGACAGGAGGTGGTTCCTGGATGGGCTCTGTGGTCACAGCACACCCGGACACGACCCAGGCACACCGTGGCACTGCCCAGCTCTCACAGCTCTCCCGAAGGTAACGCTCACACCCTGGCTCTGCCTTGGGTGACGCTGGCCCTGGGACTTGTCCCTGCCCCAGCTGCTGTGTTCAGTGACACCTGGCCAGGCTACCGGCCCAGCCCAGTCCCACCAAGCACCCCACAGACCCCTCCAAAGCAGCGCCCAGGGCACCCAGGGAGGGCAGTGGTGGGCTGCAGACCACTGTGCACCACACGGCCTCTCACCTGTGGAGGCAATAACCTCCAGCAGCAAGCCAAGGTGAGACAGACCACAAATCCCTCCTCTGCCTCCCTCCCTCTTCCACAATCTCACCTCTGTGAGGGTTTAGCTCTCCCGCTGATCCCGAGCACCAGCAGCGAGCTACCACAGCTTAAGGCAAGCCTAAGCCACTGCAAACACGAGGGCAGAGCGCATCAGCACGCAACTCTTCTACCGAGGGTTAAGCTGATGTGTTTTACTTAACAGCACTTGTGAGCTAAGAGCAGGCATGTGGGAATTTGCTGGGGCTTAAACCGGCACAGGGCAACCTGCTAAGCCACCGCCTCCTGGAGCCCGCAGGACAGGCAGGGAAAGCAGAAAGGAGCAAACACGGAGCTGACTCAGCTTGGGCTCCTCCGAAGCTGTGCAGGCAACGCTGTCTTAATGTTTTACACCTCTGAAGCTGAAGTTAAGAAACGACAGAAATAGGAAGCTTAGAAAATCCTCTTTTCTCCAATTTTTTGAAAAGCCTGATTTCATTCCACCTAGTGCACTTAGGCAGGCAGGCAATACCAACAGCTGAACAGGGAGAGTCGTGTAGTATCATTTCAAAACACATTTCAGGCCACATTCCCCCTGGACTATAATAATGTTTGTGGTGCTTTGTAGTCAGGTAAGTCACCCCTCTCAAAAATCAATTTTCAAGGAGGATTCATTCTCCTCTACCTCGACTATACAAGCAACACCAGGAGATAAGAGTGCAAGAGCTGCTTTCAGAGATTAGTGCCCCCGCTTCAAGAACTCGGCAGAGATCACACAGGAGGTCAAGGTGTGCACATGAGAGCTGTTTTTCCTTCACTTATTCAATAATGAAGGTTTTGAGACCTGCAAGCACTTTTCTCCCATCTGCCTTTGGGCACCTAACCTGTCCCTAGAGATGCAAAGCCCATGACCACAACTTCAATATCCCCTTCTGGCCCGCTCCTTAGGCTCAGCAGTGATTTATTTTTGCCTCCAGGGCAAGACAACACAGACCAAGACACACTTGGGAGATGGTCTTTGCAAGCAGAATCTGAGTCCAAACCCCACTTTTCTGCTGAACACACAGGAACAGGGCATTTCAACCCTCACAAGCAATGTACCAAAGAAAGCAGAGAATTAGGCTTTACTCCCTATTATTATAGTCAAAATTCCTGTTCAGCCCAAGTCTGGGTCTTAAGTTCCCATGGAAAGACAAAGAGAAAACACCAGCATCCTGATGCACAGACAGGGAAGGAGAGAATCACATCCTTCACATGTGGATTACTCAGAGACACAGGATGGCTAATAAGCAGATGAAAAGAAGTTTTGAAATCTAAGGAAAAAAAATCAGACCCATACAAACTAAGTGGAAATCTTTTCTTCATCTATTAGTCCTCTTTAAAGCATGGAAATTATTCATAAAATGTTATACAAACATACATCTTCAGCAGACAATAACCATCTAGTGAGCCACAAAGTCAGCATGAGCTGGAGGGATTTCTGGAAGCTGGAAGGAAGGGTGGTGGCTCTTTTGCATATTTCCAAGCTACTTTCTTCCAACAAGGTTTTGGCAGGTCAGAACTGTTACTCTGAAGCTGGCACTCTCATGATGAATGAAAGGCACAGTCTGGCTCTTGCAGGATGGAGTCCAAGTTCCCCAGCCACAAGGACCACCTGCTCTCCTCCTTTACTAGAGACTGAGGAAAGCAGAATTAAGATGAATAAAGCAAATTCAGCCAAACAGTTGACAGTCTTCTGCCATCTGGTCAAGGTAACATAGATAAAACAAGGTAACGTCCACTTCTGCAAATCTGTTTTCTTGAGGAGTTTATTTTCTACAGTACTTCTGCAATTTTGCCTCTTACTTACATGGCTATGGTCATCTCTCCTCTTCAAGTTTCTTCTAGTTCAGGGGGTGGTAATTTGAGGGACAGAGGGTAAGTAAAAGGCAGGTGAAATGCTCTCCTTGAAACTCCTGGGCTTTGCAGACTGCAAAAAGTGCAATTGTGTAGCAATGAGCTAGTCTGGAGAAGCTAATGTGACATGCACAACCAGCTGAGATACCAGCATGAGAGTGCCTGGTATCTCTGTATTAAAATCTTTTAATAAATGTATTTATTTTTATATGTGCTGATCTCAGCAGCACAGACACACCACTGGTGGTTACAGTCAGAAGGGAAAGCTCAGACTCCTCCAAAATACAGGCAGGTCTCCTATAATGCTGTCCGTGTCATTAATTGTTGTCTTCCCTGATGGGGGAGACGTGTAGATTTTTGCCAGGAGAGAAAAGGAGGCAAATGGGACTTCATGCTTCTCAGTCTCCAGATAGGTGTTTATTCATTCTTATCTAAGGAGTACAAGCCACTGGCATGGCTTAGACATAGCACAGAGCAGAGGATGCAGCAAGAAGATGACTTATCAAGATCTCACAGCCTTTTTAAAGGTAAATTACCCAATGAAAGCTTAAAACACAAGATATTTTCACTTTTTTACCAGTGTCCAACAAGTTCCTAAATCACATAGACAGGAACTGCGGAATTCTGTATCCAATCATCCCAAAACACTATTGCTGCAAAATATGGAGTTAGTGAAGAAGGAGAAAGAAGCTTTTAACTACAACTTAGCCTCCATTTTGAGGTTTTATACTTCTATCTATTTACTATGCAAATAGACCTAAAAACTCTAGATTTTTCACCCTGTGATAATCTCACATAATATTCTATCACCTAATTCCCACCATTGTAGATTCAAATTCTTCTCAGAGGCTAGGCAAATTTTCCCATGCACAAAGGTCAAAAACAGTACTGTCCAGGGGGGTAAAACCTTTCAAAACAGGCAGAGAAATATTTTCTGCATTCTAGGTTCCCACACTCCTAGGGCAAAGTGCTCCAAGTTTTGCCGGATACCCCAAATCCTTTGCAGAAGAGCGTGGGCATTTAAAAATAACTGTTCAGGAAATAAATATCTCATTAAAGTAAGGAGAAGATGCTTTTGGAGCACCTATCATTAACCCAAAGGCACACAGTACATCAAAGCAGTGCATTAAGAAACCCACTCAAAACAGTAAAGAAAATAAGTCTCAAAATCTAGTAAATAGGAAGTTTCCACAATGTCTCCAGTGCAGGATCAATAGCACTGACTCCAGCAGAATTCAGCATTTTATTTATAGGGTCTGCAGCCCTTCTACTGGTGAAGCCTCTGAGTGAGAGCCAAGCCCAGTGGACACACTCCCATCCCCAGAGCCACGGACAGCTCCAGTTTTCCCACTCTGTCCTTGTTTCAACATTGCACCTGAGTACAAAAGGCTCTGCAAGCTGCCGGCTTCCCAGCTGCCTCTCCCTACCCGGTAGGGAAATGGCAAAAACGCCAGCATGA
>NW_008237447.1:1991975-2002197 GCF_000691975.1 Corvus brachyrhynchos | reverse complement strand
GGAAGGCCCTGGGCAGAGGTGGGCTCTGGAGTTTAACTGGCTGAGACACCCAGAGAGAAATGCCTGGGAACAGCAGCAAGTACTCTGCTGGTTGCTGTCAGCTCAGCAGATGGAGGAAAGCACAGCATAATGGAAACACCACCAACTCATATCAGCCTGAAATGACTCTTGAGCAGAAGGAGGGTGAGGGAAGTTCTCAGCAGTTACAGAAAGAGGGATCTCTAAATGTCCTGGGCTGCTATGAAAGAAAAATCAGGGAGCAAGACAGAAGGTAATGCTTTTAAGACTGATGAAAGACAAGAGTCTTCAGGAGGGGCTTCTCAGCACTGCAAGATTCTTGGACAGTATCTTCTTCCATCTTCACCTTTTGTACCAGCCTCTGGCTGGTAAATGTTCTCAGGCTGACCTCCTTCTACAGATTTTCAGGCTTCCAGAGGAGACAGCACCTCCTGACAGGGTAGTGTGTGCACCTGTTTCCCACCTAACTTTAGCAAGTGGCCTCTGCTTTGAGAGTGGCTAAAGTTCTCGAAGTGAGAGATAAGACAGCAGTTCAAGAATAAGTTTCACAGGTTTCATTAAACAGCTGGAGAAGCAGAAGAGACACCCACCACATACTAGTATTTCTCTGTGGGAAACAATCAAATGTTTGGTCAACCCTCAGACACCAAAGAAGTTGCCTGGAAGATAAGCAGGGGGGTATGGCAATCAAGGATAAGCAGTGACTGCACTTTATTAGATACTTAGCAACTCAACCATGAAGCAAAACCCACAGGAAACCAAACTTCACTAGTTCTTCCACATGTCTTCTTCCTTTTACAAAAATCTCCATCAAAGTTAGCACTGGCATCAACATTCCGTCCTGTCTAACACAGGGCACCCACTCACCCACTCGAACAAAAAATCCCACTGAAGGTAGACTCAAGAGCCTTGTTTTGTGCCATAGCTAGGACACGTCCTCCCTTCTTGCTTATCACTGCTTTGTTCCCTGTAACAAAGCAGGACAGTTTTAAAGGCTATCATATTTCAGATCACAGCTAAATTCCTATAAACACAGCTTTCAAAAAGGAAGAAAAGAGGGTATGAAGGTTTTTTTCTTTTTCCACGTAATTATTCTGATGGGGTTTTTCTGTGTTCTAAAACCCTTGCTTGAACACATTAAGCATTCATGTCTCCTGTGCCCTGGCAAACTCAAGGGTGACTGAAGAACTAGTGGAATCATGACAGCACAGATGGGAGAGGGGGGAAATCAATACATAAGGGAAGGGAGCTTCAGCTGGACTCTTACAGCTCCCATTAACAGGCACACCTGGGAATGAAATTCCTTGGGAAGGACTCTCTCTCTACCTGGGGCCTGTTAGCAGAGACAGCCACACCTGAGGCTCCACAAGCAGCTCTTTTAGCCTAGTTCTTTGAAATGTCACCCCTCTATAGCAAAACAGACCATACAGCAACATTGTACACTGCTGCCCCAAAATAAATAAGCAGGGAAGTGATTTAAAAAAGAAAAAAGCCCAAACATCCTTGTTTTAAAAAAATGTTCATTCTTCTAGCCATCTCTAGAAAAAAACCCCCAAAACCACAACATAAAAGAGACAGAAAGCTATTTTCCCATAAAATTCATTGCAAGTTTATTTGAGTACTCAATCATCCTCAGACATTCTGGATCTATTAAGGTCTGGTTTATGCCAGAAAAATTTACACAAAGCGATTTCAGTTAAACTAATGCAGCCTCTTATCCTTGCTGTTAAAACAGATATTTGTAGCAGACTCTAATCCATGCAGTTCTCCTTGATAATTTCAGGAATTTAAGGGTATCCACAAAAGGGTGGGGGTAATGAGATTGTGGAAAAGACACACAGGCAAAATGCAAAACTCACTACCTCACACGTTTCAACTGAAAAGCCAATTCCTTTCATGCCACCAATGCAAATTCAGCCCCCAAGAGTACCCAGAAACGATATGAGAAAAAATGTGAAGATTAAATTCCTAGGAGGCTGACAAATGCTCCTCCTTTATCCACAGAGCTGCTGAGGTGCATGCCACCACACGGAGAACATTGAGAGCACGGCCTTCCACTGGCTTTGGGTAAGTCTGGCTTGGGAACTCTTTCCTATGGCCCACAAGATTTTGCCTGTGGAAACACAGCCTGAGAGTGGGTAAGAAGCAGCCACATCCCCAAGAAATGTGTCATGTTCACCCTGAACACAGCAGTAGAGACTTAGTGGGTGGATGTGCAGCATAACAGGGGCTACCAGCACTGGCTTGCTGAGTTTCACCTCCACCAGTCTTCTCCTACCTTTTTTTTTTTTCCTGCATTTATTTCAAGCAGTTAGGTCCCTCTGATTCAATGTTTTTCCTTCTCTAGAGATCATGGTGACTGCTGTGGTTTTGTCCTAGGTGCTGACCAATACACTGTAGAGAGAGGTTTTGAGGTAGGACTTTCCATGTAACTATGCAGCACTGGCTCCCTCCTGGAAATGTTATTTCTACAGAAGGATTGACACATGGATGGCTGGTGGATGGCAGCAAGACTGTCCCTGGTGGGAGTCAGGCACACCTTAAAGAAATTCCTCCGCTGGGAAAGGAGGAAAAGCAAGGTCAATGAACTCAGTCTCCCCATTTTGTGTGCACAGCTACTCCCAGAGATGGGCAGCACCGAAGATCCCAGGCTGCTTTGGAACAACCTTATTCCTCCCCAGGTCTGTGGGTCAGACCTGACGTCCCAGAAATGCACACATCATCACAACTCCCCGGAGCAGAGTCTGACATCTTTATCCATCAGAGGCATGTCCTACCAAGCCAAGAAACCCCCCACAGTGACAAGGACCTACAGAGAAAGAAGTGGCCACCTTACAAACCCTCACAGTAGCCCAACAGGAGGTTGGCTCCTCCTTAGCAAGCGGGGTGCCATGATCCTCCTATCCCAAAATCACCAACCACCTCCACTGACACAGCAAAACAAACCAAAACAGGGCAACAGCCCTCTGCAGCACAACGTTTTGGGTGGAAAATGGCAGGATTTTCCAAAGTATGATCAAAGTGCCTTTCCTTTGCTGTCTGGTGGCGGGAGCACCTTGTCAGCTGTGCAACCCCAGGCAAGCACTGAATCACTGCCTCTCCAGCCTCCCTGCACCTGAACAAAAGCCAGCAGTGCCCTGGGAGAGGCTTTGCTTACTGTCCATGCAGCAGCTCCAGACACATCCCAGAAAGGAAAGGCTGGATTATAACCTGCAGCCCCAGAGAGGCACAAAAGGAGGACACCATCAGCTTTACACACTCAGGAAACTTCACCTAACCTGAAAAATAATTGCAAGGTTTGGGCTATGTTTGTTTTTCCAAAGCCCCCAGTAGCTGTCACATTATTAGATTAGAGCAGATTATGGAGCATCTCTGCTGACATGCTCAATCGCACACACCCGTGAAAACCTCTCATTTTCCTTTTAAATATTTCCCTCCTTCCCGTCCTCCACTTTTTGTTATTTTCATTGTTTCTTTGCAAGCTCATTTATCTTCAGAGTCAGCCATTTAGAGTTTAATAAAAGGCTTCACTGTCTATCCCCTTTTTCTTCAAAGGCCCCGATTTATTTTTCTGCCTCTTCTTGGTTCCCCCTAGCCTAATTGTTATTATTTTTAACCTTCAGTAGTTTCCTTTGCTTTCTTCTCCATTCTAATCACTCCCTGCTCCTGTTTTCCTCTCTCTGTACTAAGTCCCTTTCATCCCTCACCTCCCTCTCCGCCCATGGCCAAGCATCCAAATACAAGCGGAGCAAGCGTAACCAAACATAAATATGAAAGGGAACATCCAATTTCAGCAAAATGCTTGCCCATACCTATTCAAATATTTACCTTGCAATGACTAAGCCCAAGAAGGGCATAAATTTTTTTTTTTTTTACAGACCTCTTCAGATCTTTAATAAACCTCAGCCTGCACCTCCACGACAGCCAGAGCTGCAGTTGCTGAGCTGTTTCCTATGCATTACAGCAGATTTGCTCCAAGGTAAGCAAGAGGGACGCCTGGGTTGGAATTAGAAGCAAGGAGATTTCATTCCCCAGTTGCTGGTTTATTGAAATTCAATGCCTCCCTCTCACCTGACACTTTGTTATGCTAACCCCTACCAGCCAGCAAAGATTTCCAGTCCATGGGGAAGGCAAGCAGCCACACTCCCATCGAAGCCAGGGAATTGTGTCCTGCAGGTCACATTCCCATCAAACCTGGGGAACTGCGCCCTGCAGCAACACCTGCGGGTGGAGGCATTGACAGGGACTCTTGTGGAGCACATCTCTGTCCCACCGCCCAACAGAGGGGACACTCCTCCTAAAGGAAGGTGTCACAAAAGGCACTCCATGCCAGGGGACACCCGATTGTGGCAAGGGCTGCGGGGGGCTCCTCTTGCCTTAGAGCAGCAGGACCCCGTGGGGTTCTGAACCCCTTGCACAGAGCACCCATCAGGGTCCTGCACTGCTATTGCATGAAACCTTGCTCTCCTTTAGACACTACACAACCACTTCATCCCTGTGGGCAAGGGGGAGGAGAGGAAGCTGTCTCCTGCTGGGAACATACAGCTCCCACTGCATTTCCACCTTCTAGAAAGTGCACAGGCTTGCAGACCTGAGAGAGCGGCTGAGCTGGGGGAGTTCAGGGCTGAGCAGCCAGCTGGGATGCTAGCTACCCCAGTCCATCTCCCCAGAGCCCTCTGCTGCACAGTGATGCCTGAGAAGAAACATTAAACCCCCAGGCAGCTCATAATGCCCTGGGATAAGCACAGGTGGGAGATGCTGGCCCCTTTACCTCGCTCCTCTGCCTAGGGAAAAACACAGAGGCACAAGGAGGGCGTGACAAAGATACAGACAAGGAAACCACGCTTGGAGTGCAACAGAGCCCTCACTGGGGGGTTATACTCCGCTTTGCAAACGTTTCGTTAAAACTAAACCCTCCTGAAGGGAAGGAAACAGCATCTTCCTTTTCCGAAACAGGGGAAAACATGCAAAAGCTTAACCGGGCATGCCCCTGGGTGAAGCAGTAAGACAGCCTATCCTATAGATGCCCACCAAGGAGTTTTGATATAGCACTGCTACAGCATTGGCAAAAATACTGCATTTACAGAAGGGAATAGGACTGCAGAACAAAGTAATCTAACTCTCCCCATTTCTAGAGGAGACAGAAGGCTGCTTCAAATGGTAATGAAGACTTTACTTGTGGCCAGTCTGGATGCACAAACCTGGCTGAAAAAGAATTAAACTATTTTTGCTTCATCTACACTGTGAACCAATTCCTGTATTTCATGCTGGCTGTTTACACCCACCCTCAGCCTTGGAGGTGCCCTCAGTAACGTGGACAGCCCTGGGTGAAGTTTTGCTGGAGCAACCCTACTGCACCCTTCCAGATGCTGCTGCCCTACAGCACCGCTGGAAGGGGCTCCTGCCTGCCCAGCACACACGCAGGCACCACCAGCAAGGACCTCAGGCTCTGCTGGGAAGAAGGCGCTTGTGTTTAGCATCCCACAGGAAAAGCAGGTCTCACCAGTACAACCAGCCCCACAGCAGCTGGCTGTGAGCTCTGCAGAGAGATAGTTTTTTAAAACACCCCAAGTTCCCCAGCATCCCTCCAGCTGCTTTCCCACAAAGCAGACCTCAAACCAGCCTCTCACTAGGAGGAGATAAATAAAAAAAATAAAATAAAATACACCCGTGTGTGGGCTCATGCAATTTTAATCAAACTAATGTCTGCAAAAAGGGGGGCAGAGGGGCGGGGGCAGGGAGGGATTACGGTGCCACTTGTTCAAAGCGCTCCCGTTTATTCCACATCTGCGATCCCTTTTGAGCTCCCGGCGGCTGCGAGGAGTACGAGAGGTACAAAGCGAGCGCGGCGCGCGCTGAGCTGCCTCTGTTTTAGTCACCGTCTGCTGCTCATGTCAGCAAGGGAGCACCGCGGGGAACCACTCCTCGCTGCTGCGCCAGCTAATAACACAACGACAGAAGCACCTGGAGGGGGGAAAGCCAATGGGAGAGGAAACCAAGCATCCTAAAAAACAATGGATAACTTACAGCAGGGGGCAGGAGCTAGGGAGAGCAGACCTGCTTCTCATGGGGTTGGGGGAGAAGGGGTAGCACATGGGCAGGGAGAGAGAGCACCCTGAGCTCCACTGGGAATGGTCTTGCCCCAAAGAAGCAAGGACACTGGAAGAGGGGAAGGGGACAGTGTGACAGCCTGGACCAGGCATCAAGACAAATGGGTGGCAGAGGAACACTGGAAAGGTAATTGTGGGCAGCTCTGAGGTGGAAGGAGAAGGCAGCAAGATGGAGCAATGGCTTGAAATGTTTTGGGGACAATTACCTGCAGAAGTGCCAGGCAAAATGCTGGAGCTGCAGGAGGGTGAGAGAAGCTGGTGGCTTGTGGGAATATAGTGCTGTGTGCCAGCTGTGTCAATGCCTGATGTGCTTCAGATGTGAAGGGAGAGGAGCTCATGGCAAGAGCAGAAAGGGAGCTCCATCTCTCGCCTGACCACGCAGCCCTGCAAGCCCCCATCCCTGGCTCTCAGCAGGCCGGCTGCTAAGCCAGCAATACCAATGCTCATCAGCCTCACAAAGCAACACAAAATGCTTAATAACCATTTGGGAAGTGGTCCATTCACCTCAATACCTCCCTCGGGGATACCTGAGGGCCACCAGCTGTGGGGAGAGGCAGAGGCGACTGAGCTGCTCAGGGGGGGCAGGTATTAACCCGCCCCCAGCCCCTGAGACCTGGACACAGTTCCCAGATGGGGATTAAAGCCAGCAAAATGAGAATTTCAAAGACACATCCTGCAGCAGCAAATAATCAGGTGCCAAGAAGGAGATTAACCCTGTGGGGCTGAAGGAAACAAAGGCGTAAGAGCTGGTCTGTTTAAGAAGCTGCTGCTGCTGCTTCTCCTAGATGAACACAAATCCGACCAGGAGGAATCCGAGGGCAGAGCCTGCGTGAGAAATACAGATTGCTAGGAAATAGAAGCCTCTGATTTCATGCAGATCCACAACAAGTGGCACGAAGATCCCTGCAATAGCTGCGAGGCAGAGGCAGTGAATCAGGTAGTCTCCCACCCAGGTTGTACCACAGGATGCACTGCTTCAGAGCTTATTTTAGCTGATGGTGAGCAGACCACAGAGCCTCCTGCAGCAGTCCCTGCTCTGCCAGCTCCCAGACCTACAGAAGGCAGCACACAGCACCCTCAGGCACCGACTGCTATGCCCTGACAGATGGGCAACAGCTCCTCGTTTGGGGTCAAAGTGACACAGGTCATTGATAGAGCAGCAGGGTTATGGCGATATCCTTCACAGGTCAAAAAGCCTGATGATTCTGGGGACATACACACTAGCCAAGCTGGAGGGGTCACTGTACCTGCAGAGCTGAAAGAGCAGTGCCCTGGTCAGCATTTGCTTCAGGGGACCATCCATTCAAAGCCAAGATGGGGCATCCCCCAGCACAGAATGAGGAACTTTTCCTCATTTGCAAGCAGATGCAGCCAGTGCTCCTTTTGGGAGGAGGCTCTTCCTGCACTGCACTGGCAGGAGAACAGCTGTGAGAGACATTCACAGGCTCCCTACTCAGGGGCTAGCTGTGTGTCATGACAGGCTTCAAGAGACATATCCCTAATGCTTGTGCCGCTGCAACAGGAACATGGTTCCCAGTCAAGCAGCCTCCAGCAATACCACCTTGGGCTGTGATCTTGTCAGGTTTCGTAAGTTTAATCAGGCTCTGCTCTGGCTGGTGTACAGGGGTTTCACAGACAGGCTGGCTGGCTGTCCTACTGCTCCAGACAGCATCTCTGAACGCTCAACAGCAGTGCTAAGTCCTGGCAGTCAATGGGAGGACTCACATTTTGGTCTTGTCAACTTCAACCAGAAGATAGTAAGGGACAGGATGGGTGGCCCTGTGGACCAGTAAGGACTGGGACTGTGGTGCCTGGCTCAAACTCATGACACTTTAGCAGTGATGGAAAGCACCTTCTAGCCTTTCAGTGAGAGATTCAAGGAGAGGAGAGTTCCAGCTCCTGGGGGCACATGTGTCATCTAAAACATCTCATTAGTGCAAACTGTCCACAGTTACCCAGCTTGACTTAGCCCGACCAGAGCATCCTGTGGCCTGAACATACCACAGGAGACAGCAAGTCCATCTTGCTGTACTGATGGTCTGTGACAGGGCTGCCTGCAGAAACTCATCCCACTGCTGCCACGGGGCAGCTCAGCACCCATGCAGCGCCCTGAGCCGGCGCTGCGCTTTTCACAGCAAGAGGCTCCAGCTAAGCCCAGCCCCACGGGCACAACCCAAACCCACAGCACTGCTGCCCAGCCCAGCACGCCTCCAGTGTCCTGGTTCCTTCTCTCCCCTTCCTCCCATCCACATCAAACCCTCACCAAGAGCCCCGCTAAGCAGATGAGATCTGAGGAGCCTGGTGTCTCCGAGGATCGGCATGCAGGACACCCTGCTCTGGCCACAGACACAAGGGAGCTGAAACGATCTGAGAGTGCTGGGCACCAGCAGCTCACTCCCCACTGCTCACCAGTCCCTGTGACTCACAAAGTCACTTCAAAAGGAGCTCCTCAAAGCACCATCACTGCCTCTGACATCCCAGTCACAAAGGGAGAGGAATAAAGGGTAGGATGCAGCAGTGCAAAGGTAATTACTGCATCCTGACAGCCCTGATGGAAGACAGCACTGAAACCCTCATTGTCTGCTCTGGAGTCAAAAGCCTGAAACAGCATCTAGGGCACTCAAAGGACACATGGAAAGGGTAGGGGAAGAGCCCCCACAAAGCCCTGGAGAAGGAGGCCAGACGGAGAAGGACCCATGTCTCTGGCAGCTCTGAGGCCTCTTCCCATTGCAGGAGGGAGCAGGGACTGCTCCTTCCACCCCAACCACAGTCCCTCTTCTGGGCATCCCCATTCCAGCTCTCCCTGCTTCAATACCTCCAAGATGCCAACCTACACACCCCACTGCTCTTAACAGCACAGAAACTCCCATCCAAGGTCTTACACCTGCCACTTCCACACTCCCTCCTCCTCTTGCCTTCCCAGTGCTGCTGTTCCTGCTTTTCTTCCTGCTCCCTTTTCAGCTCTCTTTCTTCCCTCCTCTCACCTTTTGCTTGTTTTTAGCTCCCTTGCCTCCATCTCCCTCAGCCCCCTCCCTCTCTGCCTTGCAAACCTTCATTAGCTTTCCTTCACACTGCCCAGCACTGGGATGACCAGCACCTTCCCTCTCCCCACTAAGGGCAGGGTTGCCATAATCCCCTATCTCACAGCAGCCAAAGGGCTCCATCTTTGGCTCAGCTCACCCTGCACCCCAGGACTCTGCCTGGAGGCAGGAACCCCTCATGCAAAGGGATGCTTTTCCCTGTACCAGTCCTCTGGATATGCTCATACACTCATCTGGCTGCTGTACTTGCGAGGGGCTGTTTGGATGCTGCGCAGCACTCCTAACTTTACTCATGAGATAAGCTCTGCAGAGCCAGCACACAGGTGAGGCCTGAGTAGCAGCCCCGGATAGTGACACACCAGCCCAGGACACGACTGCAGAAGGGAAGACACTGGAAGCACCCCTGTGGCCACAGCCCATCTTTCACACTGTGCCAGAGCACCTGCCACTCTCAGGGCAGCCCTTCTGGCCTGCACCCACAACAAAGGAGCTCCTTCAAAGCACAGAATCTCTCCAAATTATGGACTCATGCCTCTGGTAACGCCACCTCTCCACCCACTTTCCCCTCCCCATAGGTGAACATTGCTGTGCCAGCGCTCCCCCCTTCCAGCCGCAGCGCCAGGTGGGCCACCCGTCAGGCACGACCATCACCTGCAGCTTTGCAAGGAGTCCTGTCTGTGGACAGGTGGCATCACTACACCTGAGAGAGCTCAAAAGGTGACAACAGACTGCCAGAGCACCTGTGGTCATCTGTGGCATGCTGATGAAATTTTTCTGCAATTTTTCAGTGGACAGAGAGCCCAACGTTAACCCTCTGATAAGTAACCTGCTGCTTTGGGATGTCTTCGCTTCCATACAGCAGCACAATGCCATAAAGAAAACTGATCTCTCTAAACCTTCTCACCCCCTCAGTGTGTTTGGCATTACAAGTTACAATCAGGAAATGCTTTTGGTAAGAAATGGCTTTATAAAAATCTTGCTCTCTTGAATAGGCAGCTAAAAATGAAGGATGACAGGGTCTGAGCAAGTTAAGTGCTCAGAGCACATCGTGCC
>NW_008237447.1:1979751-1991765 GCF_000691975.1 Corvus brachyrhynchos | reverse complement strand
CCCTGCCTGCCATGACACACTTCCCCAGGGCAGGCATCCCTAGCTCCGCATTTCCTTGGAGAGCCCTAAGTTATCATTTTAACTCGCAAGCAGTAAGGAATATAGCCCTGAAGGGCGCAATATGTTGAAACACAATGTCAAGGAACCGGAGCAGGGCAGAGCAGGGGCACTGAAGGGCATCCAGCCCATTAGTACCAACTCAGTCATCCACGATCCCTTAAGGCAGAGGCTCATTCAGACTTCAAATGGGGAGCAAAGCAGCCCCACCTCTTGCCTCCTCAGGGTAAAAATCACGCTTCTCTCTGCATTCTGAAGTGCCTTTGTTTGGGTTTGCCCTGTTAGCTCCGGCTTTTCTTTGTAGGCTCTCCAGAAACATCTCTTGTTGATGGCAAGGGCAAGTGGGGCGGCTAATCCCATTCCATTAGCATCCTCTGAAATACTCCAAGGACTAGGAAGCTGCCTGGGTGCAGGTGGCCAGAAGGCGGCTCTCACTAAGCATGACTTCTGGATGTGTGCACACACATCCAGCCCCAGAGCCGTCTGCCATCAATAAAGCTTGCCAGAGGGAGGGAAGAGGATAAAGAAACAGCCCACATGTGGCTCAAAAAGAGATTTTTCTCCTACAAGCACAGCTTTCTCAATGCCAAAGGTCGCCACTGCCCCTCTTTTCTGAAGGTGACACAAAACTCCTAAACTGGGGGGAGCATGTTATGCGTAAGAACAGCTGAGCACCATCCCCACAAGGGCCGGGGAGGGTAGATGGGACACCCCCAGCCCCCCATGCTCCTGGGGGCTGCAGCAGCACAGCCCCTGATACCGCAGGGGGCAGATATAAGGTTGACAGAAGCCATCCCCTCCTCATATGATGACCCAGCAGTGCCTGCAGCACTCTCATGTTCCTTGCAGCCCTCCTTCCCATTACATTTCCCATTTATAAACAGCTGTTTGGCAGTATTACTAATCAGTGCTGCATGGAATAATGTTACATTTCCCACCGCACTACTATTTTATCTTCTATCCTCCCCACCTCCAGCTGCTGCTTTCCTTCCACCACCCCCAGCCTGGAAAGCAATAATACATTTCTTCATTTTATTCAGGCTCTACTTCTCTGATGACACAAACAATTTACTTACAACTCATGCAAAAAAAAAAAAAAAAAAAACCAAAAAAAACCACAAAAACCCAAAAAAAAACGGAAAGGTTTTTTTTAAATTAAATACTGTTAAACCCACTTAAAATAAATACTTGCTGAAGGAATATCAGCTGGAGACTGCTCTCTGACTTATAATAATTCCACTGCGCCCAGGGAAATCCTCTTAAACCTATATCAGATGAAGATTGTAAAACTGTTAGAGGGCTAAACTGACAGGGCAGCCACAGAATCAAGATGGAAAATTTCTCTCCCCAGCTTCTCCCTACCAAGGGGGCAGCTCTGTCCCAGTGCAGGTCAGGTTTCCTTCTCAGCACATAAAGCAAAGCCCTGCACCACCTGGAGCTGAAGGGAGAAGGGAGAAAGGCCAGTCCTGCCAGGGCTTTGGGCTGAAGAAGGAGGAATAGGCTGCTGTGGGACCCAAAGCCTACCTCTGAGAAGCACCAAAGAATTGCTTTCCCTCTCCTGTGGGTCACAGAAGCAGGGCAGAGACCCTCTGGAGCTTTAAACCTGAATAAATCTCCGCATTTCCCCCTCCCCCCAACCCTTCTCCCCCAGACGCTCAATAGCAACATCGCTAAATTAGAGATAAGGATTCCAAATCATCAGAGCTAAGGGTGGGACAGAAGCAGTGCGCTTTCAAGTTTAGTGCTATCTTATCTGAGATGACAAAAAGGATGTGATGTAGATTGGTAATGCTGCTAGGAGGTACTGGGCTTGTGCTGCTCCGCAGTTTCCCTGAGCACTGGTCACCAGTTTGACTCTGTTGGTTTTGTAATTTTTCAACAAGAAGACACGCATCCACACACAGGGAGCATTTCGTGGCACAGAGCTGAGCAATGGGCACTGCACTTCTCCTCTGCTTCGTGGGGACTCCACTGTTCATCACCAGACCTACTTGTTCTCCCAGAGAATCCAAGGAAAGCATTGGCATTAACAGCAGAAACATCTGCCCCTGCCTCTCAGGGCAGCAGAGGGACGGAAGTGCAGACCAACCAAGTCTGAGGGGCTGGAACTAAAGAACAAATAAAGCAATCCTCCAGGGAAAACAAATTTAAAAAAAAAAAACCAAACAGAAAGAGGAGTGGGAGGAAGAGTAAGCACAGCAAAAACCTCCGCAGGGAAGCACAGCAGGAAAAATAGGCAACGTGGAAGGCGAAGTTTTCGGTGGTAATCAAATAAGGCGCCGCTCCATCGCAGGATTTCTCAGCGCTGCAGCTGGCTGGAGCCACGGGGACTGTACGCCACTTTCAGAGTTCACTGAGCAATTGCTAAGGCAGGGGACGGGTGCCATATGTTACCAGCTGTGCTCACAGCCATTGCTTTCTCCATTTAACGTCGAGAGACTCTGTGGAGGCACACGAGCACAGAAACCTGCACACTCCATGCCTCTCCCCCGCCAGCCGGTGCTCCGGCAAGGCTGCCAGAAATGCCAGCGGGCTCTGCCAGTGGCACTGGCAGCGGGTCCCCGAGCCAGGGAGCCACCAGGCCGTGCTGGCTGCTCAGCACCCATCACTAGCGGGGAGGTGCAGGTGGAAGAAGAGATGGGTGTCCCTGAGCTCCCCTCCAGCGAGGAGGAAGCAGCCCCTGGAAAGCTGCTGAGTGCACAGGAGGGAAGAGGCCAGTACCAGGCTCTGCCCATCCCACATTACAGCCTGCTGGCTCCACCACCTGCTCGCCTGACCTAGTCCAGCTCCTTCTGGCTCTCCTTTTGTGTGCAGTAATTTTTTTTTTTTGTCTTCCAGAGCTTCTCTTAGTTGTGCATATAGTGAAAAAGTAATCATCTGGGGGAGGATGGGGGGGGGAAAGAGGTTCAGGGTGCCAGAGGGCATTAGGAGAATATGTTAAATTCAGGATGGGAGATATCATTAGGTTGTTGTCAACACCAGGCAACCTTTTGCCCAAGGCTTGAACCTAGGATGCTGAGCAACCCACTTGTGGTAGAGCTGGTATTCAAATGCACCAGGATCTCTAACTAAAGATTTTTCTCTCCTCCTTAGAAACCTTTGCATCGTTTACCTCTTCTCAGCACATTATGTCAATATACACCAACAGCTTATGCCACCAATCCCTCTACTCAGAGGGACAGACTGAGAGGCATCTTATAAAACAATTATGACAATTATGATTACCACATTTTACCAGGAACTGGGAAGAGTCAGCAGGAGAAGCAAAAAGGGCACATGGTCTGAGCAGAGTTGCTGTTTTCAGCAACTCCCTTCAGGGCAGCAGAGGACCCCAAGCCTTGCAAGCCTCACTGACACTGAGGAGGCAAAGGGCTCAGCAAAGAGCAAGTGCCACATTCCCATCAACATGAGGGATGCCTGAGAGGAGCCAGACATGGCTAGAGAGCAGACTGGAGGGCACGACTCTGAGCCTTCAGGAAAGAGGCTTTTTCAGGAAAGACTGCTTTAGTTTCCAAAGATCATTTTAGCTGACTGTACTGATATTACTGTTCAGGCTCAGCACTGCACAGAAACCCACCCAAGCAAAACACTGCAGCTCTTCACAGTCTGAAGGCAAGTCAGCATTCGGGATTCCACGCCTGCCTTCCTGACAAGGAAGGGACATAGAAAGTCTGGAAGCGAGAGGGCTCATTTTAAAGACAAGCCTAGATCTGCGAGCAGAGGGCTGTGCAATTGCCTGAGGCTACATTAATTTACATTTTTAGAAATGCCTTTTAGAATACATTCTTTCTTACAATGCATCGGTACAAGTGTACAGATAAGTCCAAAAAAGGACACATATTCTTATCGTAATTGTTCTCCACACGCTAGCTAAATTTAAAAAAGTACCTCTGCCTCAAAGGGGACAATACAGGAAAAACATATGGAATACAGCGATGTGTTCCAAATGTGTCTAATGCCAGGTTTCTGAGAAATGGGTAGGTGGATGGCATAAAAAAAAGAATCAGTTCTCCAGCTGAGAGCCCTTCCCACAAAGCATGTCATGCCACCAAGTTGCTCATGGTTTTGAGGGACAGGGCAGAAAGGCGAGGGAGGGGGAAAAAAACCCAAAGAAAGAAACAAAAGAGTGGATACAATGGATTATCCATTTTTTAGGCATAGTCTGCCCACAGTTTGTTCCACTTCTCCTGCACAGACAGAGGTACAGAAGTGATGTCATGTAATACTACAATAAGAAAGTGAAAATCAGGCAAGCAATTCCAACAGGAAAGAATAGGAGATGGCATACTGCAACAAAACAGGAGTAACTGGAAGTGTTCATCAGGAAAATACAGTACCAGGGGATGAGATAAAGACACACACAAAACGAGTGAGCCCTGCCCCGCTATGCGAGGACACGCACAGAGACTTCTGTTGAAAGCCATCAGTTCTAACCTGACTGCTATCTACTGAAGAGTGGTTTAGGAAGCACAAGGAATAACCAGCCCATGCAATTCACTGCCAGATTGTTCATGACTAAAGCACAGGGTTGCCTGTGCCGCGCTCCCACGCCCCTGCCCACGGCACTGCGGATCACCGGCCCCCCAGTCTGGCAGTGCCTATCAGCCTCACAGCTTCTGAGAGGGGAAAATTGGGTGAGCTTAGGCAGCTACACTTCTAAGATAGCAGAAATGACTAAGCAGGACAGGAGATGAATCCTATTCTGCATTATTACCAGGCAGAGCTGAAATATAAGCCTTTGTTTTTAACTCCCGCTATCTGAGGAGCTCAAAGCACATCACAATTATTTAGCTTAGACTTTGTGAAAGGCTTGTGTGCTATTATCCCTAATTTTACCAGCTGGAAAATGGTGAGGGAGATGGAGCCCGCCATATCCAGGGACATGCAGCAAGTTGGCAGCACAATAGGGCCCGATGCCTGCAGCATCACAAACCGGGTGCAATTCCCCAGGCTGTGGCCATAGGAACTGCCAGAGGTAAATATGTTTACCTCTCCTCACTCCTCCCCCATTAACAGACAAACACTTCCTTTCCATCCACAGCAGGAACAGAAAGGAGAAGCAGAGAAGCATAGGTCAATTTTTTTGTGAAGGTTACTACAGAGAGAATTAAGCACGTAAAGGAGGACAGTAAGAACAAAATACCCTGTGTCTCGTTGCAAAGGACCACCTATAAGAAGGCATTTGATTTTTTGTTTTTTAAAAATCCCTTTTTAATGTCAACTAAAGGGTAATTTGAAAGTGAAGGACATTTTACTCCTCTGGGGAGCTAATTACTGCAACAAGCACAGCCCAAACAGGCAGAGATGAATGTAACTCACACAGCCCAACACCAATCCTGCAGCTCACTTTGGTTAACTCACACAGCTTGGCCAGATAAGGCATACACATATTTCATGGAGGTAGCCAAGCCGCTGAGACACTCAGAGAGATCAGGACATCTGTGCTTAGGATTTCCAAGTTCCACCTTCATACACCAGAGCAATACAGACAAACTCCTCCAACCTCACTAGAGAAATAAGAACAGTAAGAAATACAAAAAATATGCCAGAAAAAAATAGAATTTGGGGATGTAAAATGGGTCCTTGCTGTTCCCACCTGGTTGAGATCATCAGTGTTATGCCATTATTTAGCTCTGAGCCTCCAAACTTCTTTATTTAGCACCAACCCTCCAAAATGCTGCCTAATAGCAGTTCCTTTCTGCAATGCAGCCAAGTAGCTCATCACAGGATCATAGGACAATTCAGGGTGGAAGGGACCTTGGGGGTCTATAGTGCAGCTAAAGGGTCAAGCAGGGTCAGCTATAAGGTCAGACAAGGCCGTTCAGAGCTTGATCCTGTCAGGTCTTGAAACCCTCCAGAGATGAAGCCTTTGCAACCTTTCAGGACAGGCTGAACTGCTTATTTCGATTTTTGCCCTGTTGCTGCTCATCTGCAAAAAGCCTGGTCTCCCCAGGACACAAGCTGCCCACTCAAGTGCAGTGACAAACACTTTTCCCTGTCTCTCAGGTGAAGACAAAGAAGAAAAAGCACATAAAGAAGAGCCCCCAAAGACTTCTATCAGAACTGGTAGGTCCTTGTCTCTGAGATTGCCATCTCTCTCTTTGACACCTGCCTCAAGCAAAGCCACCTTCAGCCCTGTTGACAGCTGGAATAAACCAGCAGCCACTGAGGTCCACGTGCCCCACACGGAGAGAAGTGACTGCTCTCATCCAGGTTCCCAGGAGCAGACTGTGCTCTCCCAAATCCAAACTGTGACGTGACTTTGTGCACAGACAGATCACGTATGGCAGCACTTGACAAAGAAGAAGGGAAGCTGCTGGCAACAAGCAGCAGCAGCTGGTATGGGATAATAAAAGTTCTTTTTTTTTCTTGCCTGCTACACAATTTCAATCTCAGCAGAGAGATACCAGAGGTTTTTGGTGGCAAGTGCAGCAAGAGAGACCTGCTTTCTTCTCCTGAATGCTTGTCTGAGACACATGCAGCCCCCTTCCTTCCAGTGCTAAGTGTCTGGCCTGCATAAATCTTTCTTCCACCTCCGGTGCCACCAAAGCCTCTCAGACACACCCTACAGATGTCCTCCCTGTCCCAGCTACGGGCTTGCAGGTGGCCACATAATTAAATGTCACAGCTGCAGGGCACAGAGGATCCTGAAGACAAACTCCTAAAGGCATGGTCTAAGTGCCCATGGACTGAGTACAGGTCTGCAGAGAGCTGCAAGTGCCTCGGGCAGCTCAGCATTAGGAGATGAGACCCCACCACGCAGAGCCACAGCCAGCCCTGACATCAGGCAGAGAGGCAGATGGCTCTTCACCCCAACAACGCCCTTGCCCACCACCACTCCTAAGCATGGCACAACGTAGAAACTTCACCACAATGGGGCTACCAGCCAAAAAACCACACAGAAGCCCTGGGAGCCATCCCAGGTAATGCAGGACACAGGAGAACAGGGCAGAGGCCAAGGCACCAACCCACCTGGGCAGGATGAGACCAGGGAGAAACGGCAGAGAGAAGTGTGGCCATGCTGACAGAGCAGCCACTGACTAGCACCTAGCTAGCACAAAGCTTCTCTGCCCTCTGTGACCTAAGCCTGGCTGGAAGAAAGTCCTGGTGACCACCCCTGCAGGCACTACCAGCTCCACAGCAGCTCCTGCCCACTGCAAAGGCAGCTGTGTTTGAGTGCTCCTTGTTTCTCAAGTCTGCACTGACATTGCTTCTTCCCAGCCTGTGGTACCGTGGAGACTGTGGTCTTCTCCCATCCAAACCCCTTTCATTTTTTTGCTTTAACTTGTTTAGGATTGATGCTGTACAGCTGCTTCCCCCAAAATAAAGACTAAAAGAGCTGCCACCCCCTCAAGGGCTTTGAAACCTTTCCTCCCGCTCTATCACTACCTGTTTAAGAAAAACCTCAAAGCTTGATTTCTTCCCTCAAATCACTTACTCTGAAGAAGATCTCAACGTTTTTGGGAGCACAGATGAAAAAACACTGAGATAAAAGTCTGAAGCTTCTGAAGAGGTTAGACCTGGGCCTCTTCACTGTTATCTAAGTAAGGGTACAGGTACACAAACAACTCATTGCAGAGATATAGTGGAGTACAAATTTGCAGTGACTCACGCTCCTTGAAGGAACTGCCACGTGATCAGTTCTACCCTGCAGCAAAACACAAGTTTGCCCATCAAAAGAAGAACAAACCAGCACCTCAGTTTGCACTCCTGCAGCTTCGCCACCTAAACTGCTGTGCAGAAACCTCCTCTTCTGCCCGTATTTTAAGAGTTACTAAGAAAAGGGTAATTCCAGTGACAATCTGGAAAATACTGCTGTCCTGCCAGTGGTGATGCTGTGCTTCTGGGATGCTGCTTTCCTTCACCTGCAAAGCCTTTGCTGTCCTTAACTTCTTAGAAAAGTGAAGGAACAGCCCACACTACTTCTCACAGCCAGCAACAGGCAGGACCCCAATACAATTGTGTGCATAGTCCCCAGACCCACAATTTAATCAGTCCAATTTAAGTTTTGTAACTCCCCTCTTCAGTACGCTCAAGTGTCTTCCCAATTCAACCACAAAGCCAAAATTCCTATCAGTTGCTTAGAAGCCTGATAGGGGAAGTTTCCAAAAGCAGCCAAGTCTTCAGCCACTAGCTAGTTATGAGTGTAACACGTAGGATCTCTCTTTAGTCACCATAGAGAACGATGCGCTTGATTTAAACAAAGATGGACTGCTCTCCAGATTTGTCCTTTTCTGTCTTCTGATGGCAGGTATTGCCTGAACATCTACCTTGGGCAGTGAGCCTGGTGTTAAATGGGTGGGAGATGAGATCTTCTAAAATCTTTTCCCCTCACCCTAAGTAAGAGAGCATGAACTAGCCTCAGCAATTTTTGTCCACCTCAGGGAACTGAAATCTGAAGGCAAACAACAGAGTTGCAGACTTTGTACATGGGCTGATCTCTTCTCATAAATCAATCACAAGGTTGTGGTTCCACAACATCCTGAAAAGCAGCACCCCACTTTTTCATGTAGAGGCATAAATCAGAATGTATCATGCCCACAGTTATTGACTGCAGTTCCAGTGCAGTTCAGCTTATGTAACAAAATACTGTGAAACAGGAGGAAGAAGTCTGCAAATGGAAGCAATGAAAATGCAAAAGGAAGTCTTAAACTAACAATAGTATCTAGCTTTCTGCACCCACTTCTTACTACACTAATCCAGTGTCTACCTTGTCTCCTTTTCAATCATCACTTGAGTTTCATGGTGGACTAAAATAATTTTTTTTTTTTTTTTTTTTTTTTTTTTTTTATCCCACCTCCCCTCAGCACCTGAAACTCAGTCTGACACGTCCTAAATTCTTCTCCTAACACACCTTGCAGCCCAGGTATAACTCCATCTTCTCAAAGGTGCAGCTCAGAGGGGGATGATAAGAGGAGCAGCACGATACAGAAAGGCTTGTTTTTGAAGCAACTGAAGGAAACTGAAGAGTGGTGAAGAAGATTAGGCCTTGATACACATGTTCGCATGGCAGAAGGCCTTTGAACCACATGACTGGCCTCATTCCTAGCTTCAGTGAGATTAGCACTTGTGGTGCATGCCTAAATTCAGATAAGAGTCCCACAGAGTGCCTGGGGAGTACTTCTTACTCCAGGCCATCAGAGACATCAGGTCTTCAAAGTGCTACTAGACCATGGCCAAAGTCTCAGTGAAGGAAAAGGCATCTGGAGCAGTGACACTAAAAATGGGAGAGGGACAACCAACCACGCCTGCTGTTCATGAGGTAGATAGACGTGTACTTTCAAGCCAAACTGGCATGTCTCTGAAGCTGACAAGATTATTTTTCAGCAGCCTTGGAGCCCTGGAGATACAGCCTTCAACAATGCTCAGACGGCAGGAGCAGAACACATCCCAGCTGCTCTGCTGTAAGCTGAGCTGTCCCGGGGCAGACAGCAGCCCCATGTGCTGCTGCACCAATGTCCATCCAGCTCCCCCATCACAGGACTGTATCATGCAGGTGGAAAAGAGGAGAAACTCCTCCTCCAGCTCTTTCCTCAAACCATGGGACACAACAATTCCAAGGTCCCAGAGCAGCAAGCCTAAAATCAACACTGCTTCAAACCCATCCACTTCACACGTAAGTGGAGAGAATAGAGATGCTAACAAACCTGTCTCCCTTCAGGCTTTGCTGCTGCCAAAAAAGAGCCACTCAATCTAATGAGTCAATTAAAAATTCATAACTGGATGAACAAAAAAAGAGAAAAGTTTGGTTCTTTTTCTGAGAAAATGAGAACAGTAACTCTCCTCTGTACCTCTTCTTGCACATACTCTCTGCAGAAAGAAAACCAGCCTGAAAATCCCCAGCCTGTAGTTGAGAGCTAAAACAACAGGAAAATAAAGGACACGTGATCTGCCCAGCTCTGCAGAGAGGAGCCCATTTCCCCAGCAGGACTTCGGGGTCCAACAAGGCTGAAGTCAGCACCAGTTCCCACGAATGGGAGGCAGAGGGAAGGCTCTCTGTAAGGGCCTGCTGTCTACAGCTCACTGTAGGAAGCACTCTGAAAAACTCAGTTTCTGTCAGAGTTTGGCTAACCCACAGAAAGCACTTTACACAGATGCACACGTTCAAAATGCAAGTGACCCTAAGTCATTTCTGAAGTGAATTTTCAGTAATGAATTAAGCTAAACCAAATCAGGGCCCAAAATCCTGAGCGCGAGCATCCACGAAGGGGCATAATGTGATTTAACTAATCCACTAGAAGTTAGTTCAGATCAATTTTCTTGAGTATCTCCGACACATGTAAGCCCCAAAGCCAATGTCCTCAAAGCACTGCTCACGGGTGCCTAGGGACTCCCAAATCTTACTGTGGTTTGTAGCTGTGGAAAGGGTAGGACAGAGCAAAACAGACCAACCCAGCTCTGACTCCCCAGACCCTTGGAGAGCAGTTGAGGAGCTTCGCACTGCCCAGCCACTGGATGTGCTGACTGTGCCCAGCTGCAGCTCCCTGGCAGAGCAACCCAACTTGCAACCCCACCCTGCTCCCAGGCACGTTTTTTCAGCAGGTGTCGGTTTCAATGGGTTTCACTCCCCGAGGTGACTGTAACAGCAGCAGCGCTGACTCAGTCTTGTTTGAACTGCAGTGGGAACTGCAAATCTGGGCACCTAAAACAAATCACAGAACTACAAATAAAAAATAGAACACTCAAGGCATCTGCCTCCCGACTGCTCATGGACACCAGATGGGAAAACAGGCACCTAAATAAGCACCTGCACCCATGCTGCGGAGCTTCACCTGGAAGAGTGGCTGGGCTGGCACCCCTGAAGGAAAGAAGCCAAGGCCACAAAAGCTGGAGGCAAGAAGCTCAACCCAAAGGAAGGCTATTGTGATTTAAATCACATCCTGGCTCCTTTCTCACTGGAACTTCTTGTGTCAACACAGCCTGAACCAGCAACTCCACCACGCCTGGGTAATGTCAAAGCGGTTTCCAAGCTGCAGGCTCACAGACACCACCTAAGGAAAGCAAGCCTGCTTGCTGTCTTTGGGCTTAAATTTGCTAGAGGCATGTCTGTGTTGGGAAGGAGCTCTTTTAGGGGTCTTTCAGCCAAAGAGTTGGATGGAAGCCATTTGACTGCTGTTAGCTGAGTTAGACACTTGGAATACAATCCTGTTTTGAGATACAGAAAGCAAGCTGAAGCTTGAGAAGGTCAAATCTTCTAGTCAGAGAAGTGCCATGGAAATACTCCAGATTTTAAAGAACCTATTTTTGATTTTTCTAAAGCAAAGCAAAAAAAAAATCCCAAACCAACTTCTCCACACTCATCTACAGCCAGCTCAATGTGATCGGTGTGCTGGTTTTGGGATGCATTCAGCACTGCTGTAAGAGTCTGAAGATGACCATCTCTCCTGTTCACTTTTATGTGTTGCTCATTATTACTCCTCTCTTCCCTGCTCAGCTATTTCACCACCGTTGGCACACAGCTCTCTCGTCTGTGACTTACGCCATCTGATACAGACTCCCTGCTCCTTTCCCTCCGCGTAAATCAGTTCCACATCCATCTTGCTTTCAGCTATGGCTTCAAACATTCCTCTGCCTGGCCGTGCTGCCTGATGCCTCGTTTTCAGAAGGGCCTTATTACTGAAGAAAGCTTGCTGCTTCCTGTGCCTCTATACTGTGATTTCCTGCAACTCCTACCACTGTGCCACCTGCTCTCCGCTCCAGTTCTCCCTCACAGGATTTTCATCTAACAGCCTATACAGACCACAGTGCACACAGGGGTTCAAGGGTTTGTCACCCCACTGGCCCAGCGCCGAGAGCAGGACAGCTTACCCACGAGGTTCATCTTGGCGCTGTAGCTGCCGAAGTACCTCTCGTCGGTGTTGGGCGTGTGGCACTCGTACTCGCCGGCGTCGCGCTCCTGCAGCTCGGTGATGTGCAGCAGGACGGCGTCTCCCTGCAGCAGCCCCACGAAGCTGACC
>NW_008237447.1:1962254-1979550 GCF_000691975.1 Corvus brachyrhynchos | reverse complement strand
AGCGCGGTGCTGCGCAGCAGGCCGGCGCCCCCCGGCAGCCGCTCCACGAAGATGCCCCGGCTGCGCACGCGCTGCGTGTAGATGGCGTAGGGGAAGGAGGGGTCCACGGTGCTGACGATCTGCACCTCCCGCTCGGGGGCCGAGGGCAGGTAGATGGACCACTGGAAGTTCTGCTCCGCCGGGCCCTGGTAGCCGCTCACCTTGCACCACAGGGTGACGTGGGATCCCTCTGTGCGGTACAGGGGTCCCTCCTGCACCGTCACTTGCCGCTGGGCCAATGCCATGCCTGTGGGGAGAGGAGCCCAGGGTTACTGACCAGCAGGCAATCCCCACACGTACACCCAGATACACCCATCCTACCACCCCTTTTCTATGGCCATGCTGGACCAGGCAAGTCCTCACACCCCATTTTACAGCTGGCACATCGGGCTCTGGCCCAGCACCCTCCCGAGTCACACTGGAGAATTCTTGCTGACTCAATGGATGTGTTTTAAAAACACCCCATGAAAGAAGCAGCAGTGAGGTAACATAAACCCCTTGTTTGGAAGCAGTAAGAACCCAGGCATGAAAGGGCAATGCACCACACAGTAACAAATCAGAAACTCAAGGTGACAGGTCTTTGTTTTCAGTACTCTTACTTTCCAACTCTTACCACCCCATGGAGAGAGGCCCCTGTGCAAGCCAGGGGGCTGCACTCCCTCCCTTCAGTTGCTGGGCCACCCAACTCCAATGCCCCAGGCACTCGTCCTCCATCAGCAAACCCACCAGAGGCCTCAGCTGGTACAAAAATCCCATTCTTTTTCCCCAAACCCAGCACACCTTCTCCGTTCTCTCTTACACTTGTAAAGGCACACAGAGAAATATCAGGTTTCCAGCACTGCCTTCCCAAGCCTGTCTGAAAGGTGTGCATTTAGTACATAACAAAACCAATTAAAGTTAATGGAGGGAGTGGGCACTTTACACTAGAGCTCAGTGCCCCGGCTGCTGAAGTCAGGGCCCAGCACCGTGCGCCGTACACACGCAAACGTGCGCAGCACAAAACAAAGACAGCCGCGCAGCACGGTGACTGCGATCCGCTGTATTTTTACACAGATTATGGATGGCTGGCCCTTGGGCTCATGGCACATTACCAACACAGCCCTCCAGGGGCCAGATAAATTACAGCAATCTATCTTGTTTGTTGCTACATCAAAGGCTCGAGGTCTGGAGACCACGGTGGGTGTTCATCGGTTATTGAGTTACCAGCAGCACGCACACATGGCAAGGCCAATCCTGGCTTCTGTGACTGCTTGCTTGCCATCATAAAACAGCAATAAGCCGATTTAAAGCAGGTCCTGCATAATCACGTTTGCAAATTTCATCCTCTCTGTGTGTGTGTATGTTGGGGGCTTCCCCCTCTCCTCTAATTTTCAGTAACAATGCTCAAGTCCAGAGAAGAATTTAACCTTTCAAAAACTGGCATCTTGCAGGGGAAGAGGTAGCCTTGAATCTGGGGTTTATTGATTCAATAAACCTCTGGACATCGATGTCCAGATATGAAGTTTTTCTCCACAGCCAGCCTGGACTGGAGCCAGGAGAGATGGTTCTTAGCAGCTTAAAACAAATTGTGAAAAATAGGTTCAGCACATCCATCAGGGCATGCAGCTGAACAGATGGAGTGCAATTCAAACTATTAACTTGGGCTCAGCTTGCTGCTGCTCCAAATTATGTTTCTTTTTACTCTTTATGAAATAATGTGATTTAAGGGGAGGACAGGGAAAGCTAGCACATTTGAAACAAGCAGGGAGAGGAACAACAGAGGCAAACACTCCCCCACTGTTTGCTGTACCAATCTCTTCATCCTGGGGAAAGATACTGCTAGAGACAACTAACACATCTAGGGTGCAGACAGCCTCTTCTCTCACCCCACAAATGCCAAAGGATAAAGCAAATACTACAGCCTTTGAAGGAAACTGTTTTCAAAGCAGCAGGAAGGACAAGATCTTTATTACATACCTAAAGACAGCTCATAATCCAATTTTTGTATGCACATGTAGTCTTGCTACAGCATACAGATATCCCACATGCAATGACAATTAAAATTGCACCACAAGGCAAATATGCACTGGGAGGAATTAAAAGTTGCACACATGACACTCATTCAAGCATTTCTCAGCTAAGTGCACAACTTTGTTTATCAGGCTTTTAATCCTGATAAAAATCCATGGTGCTGGATTTTTTACATAGGAGTTTTCCAACTATCCGGTTGAAAAAAAGCATTTTATCAGAGATGTGTATCGGACTTTCCAAAGCTCACTGGAGACCCACAGCACAGATTTTTGGTAGATGTCAAATCTCACCACCCTCATGGCCAGCACTAACGTGGGCTTCCTTCTTCCCTTGTCAATAGCTTTTAGGACCTTGATTGTAACTCTACCTGGAGTCCTCCTTCAGGTTCTGAAGAGACCCACTTTCTACATTCCTCCTCTTCTATTCTCTCTTGCACTGGATTGCTGCACCTTCCTAATGCAGCCAAAAGTGAGAGAGAGTTAAGAGCCAAAGAGCTCCTGGTTTCCCTTTCTGGCTCCAGGAGCCTAAGAAGCTGAGGGACAGAAGGAAGACAGTGCAGAGAAAGTCCTGCCCAGCTCCAGTATGGATAGAAGACGAAACAGTCAGGCTTTTGTTACCACTTGCAGCAGGTTTCTGTCCCAGAGGTGAGACACAAAGGCTCAGAAGTTGGATGAACAGGCTAGATCTCCAGAGGGGCAAGGAGCAGCACATCCACAGTGCTGTTCCCTGTGCCTGGCCGTGAACTCCTGCTCCAACACAGCTGGGCACAAATGCTTTTCAACACCTTTAAAAAAACCCAAACAGCAGAAGCAGAAATACTTCTCTGAAACTATTTTAATCAAGAAAGGAAACAAGAAAAACAATCAGCCTGAGGCAGACATCCACCGGTACATGTTGTCCTCAAACAGTTACCCTTTGCATGATGTTTGGCATTTTGCAAGCTCTGGGAATTGCTACATCCACAACACACAGGAACTGCATTTCTTAGCGAGCAAGAGCTCTGATTAACAAAAATAATGTGTCTGAGATCCCATTTAAACTCTTCTCATTCCCTCCTAAAGTGAGAGAAGAGCTCACTGCAGGAAGAACTGTGTGCTCCACACCTTCCTTAGGATGCCCAGGAGACAGTGATGGTGGCATTTGGCTGGTACTGCACTGACACAGCTGGCTTTTAATTGCAAATCCAATATAATTTACTGACAACGCAAGGGCTGATAGGGAGGAGGTAGCAAGCCAAGTGCTACTTTAAAATTAATAAGAAATTATAGGTTTGTGCATCTGTTTTTTTCCAAAAGACAGCAAATCCCATGCAATAAGGAGGAAGCCATTCCCTGATCCTTATCCCCTACAGATCTGGGCTGTTGTTGACAGCCTTTTGAGCTAGGAGCAAGCCAAACAACAGCCAGGCAGCTCTCAGCTCACCCATCTCCCAGGCCCCGGAGGTGCACAGGGGGATAAGAGCAGTGGCAAGAGGGGACATGCAGCCAGGTGGTTGGACTCAAGCAGCAAGGGACAGTGCAGGACCCAGGGACCTCAGATGCCCAGTACCTGCACCTCCCCTATGCCAACCCACCCAGCAGGCTCCAGGGCCACTGCAAATGTCATGGGAAACAGCTCCAAAAAGCCAGGAAAAGGAAAGAGAAAAATGCAATGTCAGAGTCACATACTCACTCAAGTCTCCCTTGTCACACCACAGCCAGGATTTCAATGCCTCTCCAAGAAAGAAAGGAGCAAGAAACATCAAGCATCCCTGCCAGCCAGGCATCTCCCCCAGCAGTGCTGCAGCTCAGCTTCTGAGTACACTGTGTCTTTGCAAAACCTGTATCCTCACAGAAACCTCAGATAATTTGGGCAAGATCTGACCTTTCCACAGAGACACACACAGAGCTCAGAGCTCAGGTTTTTCACATGCAACTGGTCATTTCAGGTGCCTGAGCTCAAGTACTTTGAAGATGCACTATTTCAGAAAGTGCCAAACACTTACCCTCTGGGAAGAAGGTGGACCTTCAGGTCCCTTTCAGAAGAACAGGCGTGCAAAATCTTCCTGAGAACATTGACTCATGGCTTATTGCAAGGGACAGGTGGGTGTAATGGACGAGGGGATGCCTGAGCACACAGAAACTCTGCCACAGCATTGACAGATTAAAAGAATAAATAAAAACGCATGACAGACTGACGAAGAGCCTTCTTGCACAAATATTCTCCCCATCTCAGACCATACGGGTCATGTCTGCACCACATCCAAAGGCACTACAGCCATTGTAGTTATCTTAGATATCAATAATCATTGCCAGTAGTTGTTTAATCCAAAGGAGAAACTTGAGCTCTTATGAGTATTATCGTGCGTTTCTAATCACTAGAGAGCAACTAAAAAGGTCTTCATATAAATATCTTCTTGGCATAGATATCTTCTATAAGCACAGGGCTAATAGTGCTAAACACCAAATGGATTACGTAGTTTGAGGGGATGTTTCTACCCCTGCAGCTTTACAGCAGCTTTCCTTCACTGAGAAGCTCTAAAGTACTATTTGTCAATAACTGACAGTACTAATCCTAAATTTCCTTTAAAAATTACTTTGTGCCTTTGACTACAGTTACTAGACAGAACACACTTCCAAAGAGATCCCTCTCCCTTTCACAAATACACAGCAACACATCTGGGTTTTGTTGTTGTCACTTTTGTTTGTTCAACTCACAGGCGCTCCTGAGAAAGTGTCAAGAGAAGAGCAACAATGAGGATAAACACTAGGGAATGGCTTCTCTGTCAAAAAATAATGGAGTCTGGGAAAAAAAAAGGTGACTTGAAGGGGATCTGGTAAAGGTTTTTTCACAAATACATAACCATAGCAAGGACAGTCAAGAATTTGACCCTTTATCATCTCTTCTAGTTTAAAAACCAAAGGCCATCAACCAAGACTGGCCAGATCCAGATTTATAACAAGCGAGGCAATTTTTGCAGCTGCACACAGCAGATCTGTGGATGCCCTTGCCAAAGGATATTGGGGGTATGGAAAAAGTTTACATGGGTCAAAATGTGAGTGGGACAAGCACTTGAAGGAGGGCTACTAAATAGGTAAATGACATCAGGTTCATAAGGCTCCCAAAACAAGCTGCAAGTGCATAGCTGCCTGCTTACAGCTTTTTGAGGCATGATGCTGAGCAAGGTGCAGGATTTACTCTGAAGTGGTACAGCTGTCCTTGTGCCCCTTCATGACCCATGTCATTACAGACTGTACTCTTCAACAACGTGGGTCACATCTGGTCTGCACACTATGCCTTGGTTATGCTACAACAGAAGCTAAAAACCTTAGCATTTCAGCTTCTTCTCGAAAAGCATGACTATTTCTGCTCTGAACAACTGAATGGGTTCCCTCAAAACATCCTCAGAACTGACATGGGAGCTTGTGCCCCTATGCAGAGAAGGGAAAGGGAGCATGCATAAATCCTACTTGGCTATGACAAATTAGCATCTGTGGCAGACCACAGGACCTGGCAGAAAGTCCCCAGTAACGAAGACAATTCAGACATAAGTGCTAAAGGGCAGTTATGCTAAAGTGTCTAATTCCAAGCTTGAGGGATGCTCCAGGCAAGCTCAACCCAAGAGCAGGTGCAAGTGCACCACAGGCTGTGGCTACTGCTGCCCTCCTGCAGGTCCTGGGGGGGGCAGGGGATATGCAGGAGCCCAGGCTGACCACCCGGCCAGCCCCTGCACTCCAATGCATGGGATGGTGCCATCTGAGGTGAGGCAAGTGCCAGCAGACTTCCTCCTGCTGTTCCCCATGTCCTGCTGCTCCCTGTGTCCTGCAGGCTGTGGCATCACCCCTCCTCAGCGCTCCCACTCCCCTGCCCCAAAGCAGGAGCACTGCACCCTGCACAGGCCTTTGCTTCCAGTGGATTACTCAGGGACAGTTAACATCCTCCGAGCTCATATTCCATCTTAATTCAGATTAATTTTTCAGTCTCACTTATGCATGAGGCCTCCCAGGGGATGGCCCTTCCTCTCTCCCTTCTGTCACCCAAGGAGGATGCAGACAGGTCTTGCCAAACCCAGCCCATTACTTAGTCCCTGCTTTTTCTCTGGCCTCCACAGCAGGGTTGATACCCACAAAACAGTAATTCATTTCAAGAAGGCTCTTCCAAGCTCACCGTTGTCCTGCCACTGAGAACGCTCTCCCAGGAAGCCATCATTATTTTTTTCCCATAGGCTGAAGACTAATAAAATCTCTGAGGGAGACTCTGCCCCACCAGGCAATGCCAAAACAGAGACAATCTTTAAGCAACACATACCTGCTATTCTGTGAAGTCTCCTGTTAAAGGCACGTGCAAAATGGAAAAAAACAATGCTATCAGAAGAAAACATGTGGTAAGCCCCCCCACCCCCCCAAGACTGTAAAGCCTCATTCTGGGAAAATACAGTGTTTTGTTTGGTGTATTTTTTGTCATGCCAAGAGAGCTTAGTGTACTGAAAGGCTGGCTGGAGCCACCTGCAGAACAACTCTGTCCCTATTCTCCACCCTTTTGCTTTAATGTTTAAATGGTACCACCAAAAGGATACCCGATCCCCTATCCTCTTCCTCATCCATTCCTGCCACCATCCTGCCACTCCCAGTACACGGACCATCCTTCCTAAACCAACTCATAAAGCTATTTATTCCTCATTCAAATTCCTCCCACTACTGGGCCAACTAAGGATGGCTAAGTGGCGAGGTCAGCCAGGAGCAATTTATACAATAATTGGTATGGAAATATCACAATCAGTGGGGGAATATCAAAGCATGGGCAAACTAGACAGGAGCCGCCAAAGCAGCTCTTTGTTCTTCCAACAACACTGCCTTCCCTCAGCTCTGCTCGCTGCTCTGTCTCACAGCGGCTCACTTCCACAGCAGATGTTTACTGTCTTTTAAGAAAAATGTTTTCAATAAATATGAAAGAGGTGACATTTCTTTTAATCACCATAGATTGTTGTGGCCTGTGACTAGCTTCCCAAGTTCTGACTGTAAAAGAGGTCTTGTACCTCTGCTATAATTATGCATCCAGCCAGACATCCAACCCCCTCACCAAGATCAGAGCCATTTTACATCCTTTGGTTCTTCTCAGATCTGGCCCTTATACTGACAGAAGACTTCCTTATTTTCCCCACTATGGCACTGGTATTCTGCAGATGCACAGTGTGAATTGTGATTTCTTCCCCCCGTTTTTTAAGCAAACTACATCCTATATGGGTGTCACATTGCTCTAACTGCTCCTTCCCTGTTCTACAATTAGGCACGTTAAAATGTGCTAGTTTTAACATCACAGCATATTCTTGAGCCACAGATCATCTGTATTACTACAACCTTTAAACTTCTAAAAATGCTGAAAGGATGAAAGAATAATTCGTTATCTACACTGGACTCTGTGAAGACAAGAAACAATAGGCTTGGACTTGAAAGCAGAGACTCAGACTGGTCATGGGAGCTAGCTACATGCCCATTTCCCAGGAGCTAGGAAAGCAAGGCACCAGAAAGACTGCTTTGTGAGACTGAGGCATCTCACACTACAGCTTCCTCTAATAGACATTTACTTTCTTCGAGGATACCATAAGGCAGAGATGAACCTGTCCCAGGGGATGCATGATACAAGATCTCCCTGCTCTTACAGTTCTATCATTCTCAATTATCCCACCAGAAAGTATATTTAAAGTTACTTTGCTGCACCGAAGCCTGAAACTACTCTTTAATCTAGTACAGCTTTACTTTGAAAAGTCCAAGTACACTGTGTCCAGAAGCTAGCCAGCCACGCCTGCGGTCAGAAAAAAGGAGCAATACCCATAATAACCAGAGGAAGGAGGATGGCTGGGCAGTCCTTCTGCACACAGATCCCTGAGCTCTGGAGCTCGTGGTGCTCAGCCTCCCTACTTCACAAGGGCTTTGAAGCACATTTAAAAGGTGAGTAACAACACATGCTGGTGCACAAGGGACAGACTGAGCTGGCTGCCCTGCTGGTTCAGATTCATAATGGTAAATGACTGTTGGGGGCTCAAATACCTTTGTGCGACACACCTACTGCTTATTGCAGTTTTACTGTTTTCCTGCAAAGATGCCGAGAAAAAAAGAATCCCTTATAACCTGCAATCCTTGTACTCACCAAAGTTTTGACTTAACCCCCCAGAATGGCACAAAGCTCCAACAGCACTACAGGCTCTTTTCTGTACTTAAAGTAGAGCTTGTCCTGTGAATCATTTAATCAACTATTTCTCTTCCTCCAAGGTCAGAACATGACCTTTGCAGCCCTTTTTCACCTCTCAGATCAGCATGTTCTTCACATACTCTATCCTTATCACTTTGGGAAGAACACGCGAGCAGAAGCTCCCTGGCAGATTATGCTTATATTGGGAGTATGCAGGCAGGAAGTGTTGGAGTGCCCACGCAGTACTTCTAACTTGCACTGCTCCTCGTCCCTTATCCTTAGGAGTTTCTTCTTCCTTAAAGCCCTTACTGAATACATGCCCTAGTGACTTGTATCACTGCTGCTGGTTCCAGGTCTGGTTAAGCACTACAATACACAGCACCATTTACAGTGGTCTGCTGGAATGCCCAAGGCAATGCCTACTTTTATAATTTCCAATGAAAAGCAGTGATGGCTTCATTACTACCTCCCCAGCCTGAGTTTTGAAACTGTCACCACAGGTACTCCCTGTAAGATTTAGTGCAGACCTGCACAAAAAGTGAAGTCTCCTAAGATTCCTATGTGTGCTTTTTCTTGTGTTCTTTTAGCTCTTAAAATACATGTAAGGACACACCATTTATCCTGGTGTCTCCAGTACTGCTCCCAGACCTCTAAAAGATTCAGCACTGCCATTCTAGTACCAAAGCTATGAAGCACCAACACGCATTTTGGACTGCTGACCCCTTAGCTGGTATGTGTTCCCAGCCTATCACAAGGAGGGGGTGAAATGAAATTGTTTGGAGCTTCAAAGCTAGGTAGGAAATTTCTGACATAGTTCATTATGCCCTCCAGCCCCTGTATTTCTTTTTATTATCCTTCTTTAGTCTTCAAGTCCTATATGTTCAACATCCAGGGTCACTCTAAGAATTGTCAAACATTATTCCCCGTGCTATCACTCACTCTCAGACAATAAGAAACTTCATTTTGTTTCACAGTCAATAACGTTTTAATGTCACTTCTTTTTTCATTTTCCTGCACGCTCTGCAATCCCTTCCAATATTAAAGAACAGAATGTCCCTATTATTGCTGTAATTCACCTCATAACATCCCAGATGCTTAAAATACTCTCCCAGGAGAAAAGAGTGTAGAGTCCCAAATCTCACCTTCACATTATCCTTGCCAAGAGGAAACAGCATTTACTATCCAGCCTTTCATTAAAGGAATTCCCTCTCTTTCATGAGATCTCTTAAAATATTTCTGATGCATGGAGAGCCTGGTTTCTTACCCTCCCTGAAATTTATTTTTCCTCACGAAAACCAAGGCTTCTCGTTCTCTTTATTTAAAACACAGGGAGGAAGGACAGACATAAAGCACCTCCCTCCACCTCCAAAGAGTGTTTTGGCCCATCGTTCCACACTCCTTGAAGTTGTTTATTTGGTTTCTTGCCCTTCCCCTTGTTCCAAGTGACTCCAGATTTTCCCTTGCTTTGGTACAGATGACACTTAGGAGTCCAGCATCCTTATTTTCTCTACAACCTTGACCTGCATCTTTGTTCTTCCAGGCATGGCCAGAGCATCTCTTTTTCACCTCCAAACTGGAAGCCTCAGGCAGCCATTTATTAATTGCTTAACCCCGAATTGATTACCTTCCAGAGAGAGAAACCTAACAACAATCTGTTAAATATTGACAAGCTGGAAGAGCTGGTGACAAAGTGCCCTGCTGCACATTCCCTCCTACCTCCCAGAGAACACCATTTCTCCAGCACTCCAGCTGTATCCTTAGCCATGGGTCTGCACCTGCTCCTCACCTCCTTTGGAGCACACAGCTCTGCAGAAATGACACTAAAAAAAAAGCTCACAAGTGTAATATCTAGGAGAGAATGCAGCCGGGGCAATCTCTTCTTCTTCCTTCTGGCATGCTAAAGAAGCATTTGTGCCCCTCAGCCGTGACCATTAGCACGAGAGAACACTCAATTTGCAAGGCAAAGCTGCCATCTTGTACTCACTCCTTCAGCAGAAAGAGCTTTCAAGTAAGCAGCAAATTGACTCATCCCCAAAGTCAAGTGTACTGGCTAAAAGCATGCATTTCTCCAAGATAGTTTTCCCACTGTAGTGGTTTTGGTTCAAAATACTCATTACTTACTTATTTACCTTCTATGAGATAAGAATTGCCCAGTTACAAACTGAACCCACTACACCCATCCCACCATAAAGGATCACAGGAATATGAAGTACAGCCATATAACAGCAGACAGTTTCCATTTCCTCCCCACAAACTCATCTGGATTCTTCCCTGTTCACTAACCAGCAGCAACATGCTGCCTCTCAAAACTTCAGTGATTCAGTCAAGACAGCATCCCTGAAAGACAGACAGAGATGTAGGGAGATTCTTCAGCTACCTGCTGCCTTTTTATTGCTAATTAAGATGTTAGAACTCCTTGTCTGCATACACTGTAATTTATTAGTTTGACATGCTACACAGACTATCAGCAGTTGTCACCAAGGCTCTCATTTCAAATGGGAGGACAGGAGCTTTCTGGCATTTGGAAAGGAAAACAGAGCAAAACAAAACAAAAAAGGGGATGCAGAAGCATTTATGTTACTATTTCTTCCAGGCTGGGAGGGAGAAAGGTACAGTCATTACCTCCTAAGCACAGTACTACTACCAGTGAGTAAAAAGGACAATCAGATGAGATTCTCCTCCCTGAGGAGGAACAAGCCCACGCACCAGAGGGAACTGACCAGCTGGAAAGCACAGGAAAAAACTTTTTATACTAAACAAACAAACAAAACCAACCCACAACTGTGAGGGGTAACTGCACACAGGCTGCCCAAAGAGACTGCGGAGCCTCCATCCCTGGAGATATTCAAAACTGTCTGGACATGATCCTGAGCAACCTGCAGGAGGCTCGGACCAGATGATCTCCAAAGGTCCCTTCCAACCTCAACTGTTCCATGAAGGACTCTCCATAAGGACTGCATTCATTCACCACTGCTGTAGGCTCAGTTACCTTAGCTCAGCACCAAGCACCTGCTCAGAGCAGCCTCACTGCAACAGATTCTCTACAGAGAGAAGAGTGGCAAAAACACCCTCATCCCAGGAGATTCAGTTTAAAAATGTGGTTTCACAATGCAGTTAAGCTGATCTAGTTACCAGCTGCCATGGCAAAAAAAGCAGTCTTGCTTCCCCACTCACTTTATTCCTAGCAACATACACACACTCCTCTCCCCATGCTTGACCTCCACATGAGCTGAAAAAAGAATGACCCAAGGAAAGAGTTACTGGTTTTCACCAAGAGAGCACGAACACTTTTTTCTTTGGGGGACAGGAGCAAACAACCCTTCCATTTAGCAGCAGGGAAACTCCACCAGCTCAGCCACATGTGAGAGACAGCACCTTCAGAATGCCAGCAGATGGGTCAAGAGAGGGCAGGGAAGGAGAGCAGGGAAGCGTGTGAGGAAGCGCCAAGGTCTCTCTCTGCGGGGAGACCCTGATGGCAGGTCTCTTAACAGGCCTTGTGCAAAGGCAGCAAGTGAAAAAGTGCTGCAGGTGCTTGCTGCAGGTTACTCCCCATCACACAGAGTAAAATAAGTTTTCCAAGCCACCACTTTTAGCAAACAACCCTAAGAGCAGGAGACTTAATGAAGCCTAGCCTCCCATGCCTTCAGGAGGGAGGCTGTCTCTGAGACTAATGACTTGACTGCAAGCTCCAGCTGGAGCTTCTCCTACAGCTGGCACAGTCATTTGGAGGCTCTGCTGAAGCCCTTGAAGAAAAGGGTCTCCTTCAGCCCCCTGTCACTGCCCTGACTCAGCTACCTACTCTTCACAAGGCTTGCAGGAACTCGTTTGTTTCCAAGCTCTCTACGCCTGTCAAATTTGCGTAAAATTGGCCAAAGGGCTTCCAGGTTATCCGGAAAGGGGTGGCAGAGGCAGTATGATCAGATAAGCCCTCTTTCTCTGAGAACCCAGCCTGAGGAAACACAATGAGAGGCACAGGCTGGGAATCAAAAACCACGGAGGGAAGAAGCACTAAAAAGACAAGGTAGAACAAGGCTAAGAATGGCTTTAAAAGGGAAGACACACATCTTGCATTTGGCACAGCAGAGGAGGAGGAACTAATTTGAGAGTTCAGGGGAATCGGCAGACAACAAAAAACCTGAATGAATTTCAGAGGCAGAGATGGATAGGAAATGCTGTAGCTTACACTCCAGAAAGACCCAGGTGCGTGCCTGTGCATGTAAGTAAGCACCAGAGACAAAGGTTAAAATTTTGAAGTGAACAGAAATACGAGATCTCTCAGCAGAGAGAGGCCACTCCAGTTTTTATGAGTGGACAAAACTACAAAGAGGCAGGGACTGCAGGAAGAGGTGGACAGGGTGACAGAATAGGCCCCTTGCAGCCACACAAACACAAGCCCTGAAGCTGGTATACAGGGTAAACTCATGAGATCATAAGAAAAGCTCTGTCAGCAAGGCAGGAAAAGACAGACAATAGAACTTAGAGGATCTCTCCAGAAAGAGACCAAAACTGGTTATTGCAAGGTCAATTACAAAATCAAGAAAGGTAACATTTCATCACAACCCAGATGTAGAGCAGTGGGGGCTATTAAGAAAGCCCTTGTGAAGTAAATCACAGGGACAGACTAAACTGGCAGAGGGCTGGGAGAAAAAAGCTCCAGACAGTGCATCCCATGGGGCTTGCAAAGGACACAGCAGCTGCTGGAGGAGGAGGGGATAAAGCAGCTTTGCATTGAGGGAGAGAGGCTATGAGTAGGAAAACAAATGACAGAGACAAGGGAAAACGAGTTGGGACCCTTAAGACAAGGAAAAAAGGTTAGAAATTCTACCTTCGTGAAAAGCATGGAGAAGGAAAGCAGGACAGGGCAAACCAACAGGTAAAGACAGACTCTCATTTGTGTGCCAGTTCTCTTCATAAAGTTGCTACAGTTTGAGAAGCAAATCTGAAGGTGGAGAAGGGGCTATCCAAGCTTGGGGGGAATATCACCATCAGCATTCAGTGGAGAAAAAGTTAAAAGTACTTACAAGGGACAAGGTAGAGGGAAGAGGCCAAGCTCTGAGTGGAGAGGTCAGAATGGGCAGAGGACTCATGATGCCCCCACACCACTGCATGACAGCAGGAGCAGAAGCAGCAGATGGTGGAGATGGGAGAGAGGGCAGAAAAAGTGTCCCAGGGATGGGGGGAGATGCCACTGTATTGGTGGTGTAAACAGCTATGGGGCAGAAATACTGATAGAAGAGGAGTGGGGGGAAATCCAAGTCCAGGATGCAGAACCAGGAGTGGCAGGGGAGGAGAAAAACAGAAAGACCCTGAAGGGGTGGAGCAGTGCTGGCTGAAAATCAAGACATGCAAAAGCCTGGCTGGCAAAGCCAGGTACCTTGTTACAGCATGGGTGATCCAGGCACAGGCAGGAATGACTCTGGACTAACCAACAACATCTGCTGAACAAGAGGGGCCCCAGCCTTCAGCACCAAGACAGGAACAACACACGAGAGACACAACAGAGCAAAGGGACACAACCTTAATGACTGCAAGTCTCATTTGATGTATGGAGTCTGGGAAAAGCTGCAAGTTGGATTTTTTCAGGATTACAGAATCAGCTCAGCAACACCACATGTCGGGCACCAGCCCCAACGCCTTTCTACCTCCCAGAGCAATGCATCTCAGCATCCACAGGATGAGATGGGGCAGCATGGCCCAAGAGATGCTCCAAAGGCGATGCACCCTGACTTCAGCAAGAGCAGACTTGCCACTGTGCAGGGCTGCAGGTTTATCTGAAAGTCTGAAAGAAAGCAGAGTCCCAGCTTCTAGACACAGACAACATGTTTGAGGGTGACTAAACAGCATTTGTCACTAAACAAAAAAACCTCTCCTAATCAACTGAGAAAAGGAAAGGTGGGGGATGAGGTAAATCTTTCCTCTGCTGATACACCACTCTGAGCATCCTCCTGCCTACACTCCCCAATGAGCAGATGTATGCAGAAGTTTTCATCTGCAGCTACTTACTTAGCAAAGCCTAGACCCCTCTGATCAGGGAGTTAAGGAAAGGCTTACGCAGCTACCAGAGAGGGAGGGTTTTATTTATCTGATTTCAACATGCCCAAGTCATCAGACTCTAGAGGAATTCAATTAATGAGAATAAAACTCTTGTTTGATGCAAGTCTGGAAGGGTGCAGTAGGTTGGTTTTTTTCTGTAAATAGCTGCACCCCCGAGATTTTACACTGATTATAAGCCTTAACAGCGAACAAGTGATGCAAGCTGAACAGATACAGCAGCTGCACCAAAACACCACACACGTTCCAGATCTGTCAGAGACTGATAGAGCTGGAGGAGACCAGCACAAAGACAGGGAGAAGGGAGGGCTGCAGGGCCAGGAAGCTGGGACAGCAGTCCCAAAGGAGCTGCTGAGGCCATCCCCATCCTCATCTCATGGCAGCAGACTGCAGGTGGTGAGGGTTGACACAGGTTGCACCCACTAGCACAGCTTTTTGAGTACCTGCCTAGAGCAGCTGTGAAACGCCACCTCCCAAGACGAAGGCAAAATCAAATGTCCTGCACAAGCTCGTGAGGCAAGGCTTGGGTACCACAGGCACTTGGCTGCTCCTGGTCAATGTCCCAAAGCACAGAAGCCAGCCCTGGAGCCCAAGCCAAGCCATCCCTGGCTGGGAAGGTGCCCCCATGCCCACACAGCCGCCTGCTCCCCGCCAGGCCCTGGGGCGCCTGTCACTTGGTCAGGGCTTCCTGCCACCACAGCATCCCCTGGATCCTCCAGTGAGGAGGGAGGATGACCCGTGGGGGCAGCAGGGGTGAGGGGACCATGGCGATTCCCATCTTAGGCCAGGTCACGCTGGGTAAAGGTGCTGAGCTGTCACCACCTGTGACAGAGCTCCTGCCCTTCCTGGCAGTGTCTGTCCCCGCTGGCTCTGCCTGGGGCACGCCCTCTCACCCACAGCCACCCAGCAAAGCGGCACGGATGGGGCACAGCCCATCTCCCAAGGGGCTCCAGCAATCCCAAGGGCTGGCTCCAACATTTTAAATGTGGCAATGGTCAGGCCTTGGGCTTGGGCTGGCCTCTGGCACTGTGAAAGAGCATGAAACAAAGAATTCTGACGGCAATATAGGCTTTGGAGAATTTTACTCAGATAATCCTCTCCTAAGGTTGGCCAGCTGGCTTTAAAGGGAACAGACGGAGGAACATTAAAAATCACTGAACCAACGGGAACCAAACACGGGGCACAAAACTCTTCCCATACAAACGTTTCTTTTTAAATCCTGCCATGAAGAAAAGCACAGCTCCCAACACTGCTCCCAGGGGGTGCTAGTCCTAGGAGATTTACCCAATGTTTATTCAATGCACATTTCTCCAAAACCCACATAGTATATCCAGCCAGGAAACCGAACAAACATCCCTAATTTCCTTTGACACCTCCTAGCTACACTGCTCTGACAAAAGCAACCAGAGCCATCCAGTACCACTGCATGCCAAAAACAAAACAAAACAAAAAAAAGAAAAAAAAAAAAGAAAAAGAAAAAAGAATCCCTGTTATCCCTGTTTCCTTACTAAACCCCTTCAACACAGCGAGCCAGCAAGAGGGAGGAATCACAGGCCAAACCAGCCAGATTCCATCAGCTGGTCAAGACAGCACCAATAATACCTCCTGGCTGTATACTTGGGAAAGACATGTAGGTGTTTCTATAGTCTACTTAAACAGAAACCTCAGGAACTCTCCCCTCTCTTCCCTAAGGGAGATTCAAGACATTTGAGGTTTAACAGCTGCAACAAACAGCGTCCTCTTACTAGAGAAAATATTCAGGAACAAGATAACAAGAGACACGGTTACTGAAACAGGATGAAAACATGGAAAAAGCCTCTGGGGTCTAAGTGCTGCCCTAATGACTGCAGACTGCTACTCAGAAAATCTGAATTCAAGTATACAGCTCTCATCACCACTTGCAGATCAAACAGGAATGGCAAGATGCAAACCTTGCTGCCTGCAGAAGAAGTAATCTAAGACACCATTTGTGAGCAACCCACTAGCAGTGCCACAGCCCCTGCAAACACAGAGAAATAAAAACCTGCAAATGCCCTTGATCTTGCATTCATTCCCCAGCACATTACTGTGCTGAACCCAAACATCACCACTTTAATGTCTGGAGCAGTTGAGGGCACAGTTATTATTACACATGAAACAGCAAGGGTATATATTCTCTATTGAAATTCAATTGCAGACATGGCAGATGGGTCAAAAAGATGGGTTAGAAGGAAAATAATGCCAACTATTCTCCTTTAAAATAGTTTTAAGACCAGTATCTTATTTATATCACAGCCAAGAGTTAAAGCAATTCTACAAAGCCAACTCAAAATTAGCAGATATATTTTCCCTTTACACTAGAAAAGAATGCAGATGCTAAACCTATTATATAGACAGTGAAGTGTCATCAGAGCAAAGAAGGCAAAAATAGCTAAGTTATCTGTAAGATGACTAAGCAAATAGATTTTCAAAAATATGCTTTCAAAAACGACACCCTTTTCTTAGAGCTGCATACATCCGTTTAGCTTTGTTAATTTCTCAATTCTTTCTTTTGATAATTTATTTTTGGCCTCCCACTAGCATACTTCCCCAGAAGCCTCACTTCACCCTACCCACACTCAAGATTCGCATCCACATACGGAGGATGATTTAGAAAACGATGCTGATCACCCCAGTAACTATGGAGAATCTCTACTGCAGCACTTTCACGATCATGTACATGCATTTCTTTTACATCTGTCCATCCATCCACTGGAAAACTGGACTGCTGCTGTCTCCCACCCTGATTTCTACCCCCTCTTCATCATCCCCACCTATATCTCAAGGGCCTTCATGGCTCCACTGGTACCTTCCAGGACTGATGAACCCTCCTTTCTCACATGACCCTTGCTCCCATCATTTCTGCAGGTAAGAAACAGCCCACCTCTTTCCCAGGCCACCACCAGTGCCAGGAGAAGGAGGTTGCATGATGCCACCTGAGGAACAGCAGTGGTTAGAGAAATGGGAGCAGCAGAGCTGGGTGCTGCTCCTGCAGCTGGGGTGGGAGCCA
>NW_008237447.1:1960145-1962117 GCF_000691975.1 Corvus brachyrhynchos | reverse complement strand
TCAGATTACATCTCTTTAGGGACTTAGTTGGCACCCACACAACTGCAGCCTCTGGTAATCTACATTTCTGAGGTAACAGCAGTAGTTGGTGCTTGGCCAAGCCTCCCACTGAGTCATTTTTCTGCCACGCCAAAGCCCTGCATATGGATCCCCTCTGACACTTCCTCTCAGAAGGATGGGTACCCTAAAGAGGCTGATTAAACATTGGAATGGGCTTCCCAGGGAGGTGGTGGAGTCACCACCCCTGAGAGTGTCTAAGAGCCACTGGACACAGCACTCAGTGCCATGGTCTGGTGGACGTGGTGGTGGTTGGTCACAGGTTGGACTTGATGACTTCAGAGGGTTTTTCCAGCCTAATCAATTCTGTGATTCTGAGGCAGCTCCTGCTGCCTGCCCTGTCTGCTGCCAGGAACCCTGCCCTCATCCTCCAGGAGCCAAGCACGAGGCCCTGGGATCCCCTTCCCAGCAAGCAGGCTTCCAAGGCTCAAACCCATTACACTGAGATCATTAGGATGCTTTTAGTAACGTATCCCAGTGGATCTGCTAGAGCAGCTATTAGGCATTTGACACACAGCAAATCTTTCCTCACACTCACCCCTCTCCTCCCTACACTCTCCTCCAAAATGAGCCAGTCTAAAAAATCCAATGGGATCCAGGCAAGAGCCAGAAGAAGGGTGACAACAGCTTCTACACTACCCCATGCGGCTCAGGGCAGTCTCAGAGAGCTTTCCCCACTGCTCCAGGAGAAAACAAACCTCCTTCCCACCACACATTTGCAGACACATTCTTCCCTGCAAAGACTAAAAGAAAAAAAATTTGTCCAAACACCAGAGCCAGGCACAAATCAGAATAACCACTGAGTCAGTGCTAGCCTTCCTTCGCTTGGCAGCCACAGGGTAGCATCTGCAGAGGGACTCTGCAGGCACAGCTGGAAAATTCAAGAGTGGATGAGGTGTAAGAGCGGCAGAAAATAGGAAATAAAAATAAAAACTAGCCCTCTCAGGCAAGACTCATACATATGAAAGAACCAAGACAAGGTCCCTCCATGCTCTCATGATGACAGCAGTATCTGAGAGGTCACCTCTAAACACACCTCTCCTCACATCTAGGCAAAGGGAAGAGGTGGGAGATAAAGCAACGTGAGATGAGAAAAGCATGCTTTGATATCTAAATATGAAGACGAGCAGGTAGATTTACACCCTCCTTGTAGCCCTTTGGACTCTGGACAACTTTTGCCCCTCTGCAGTACAGGTATGTGAGGGTGAACTCTGAGTCCTATTCGAAGGAAAGGCACCTGAAACTGATCTTGTTCAAGTCCAACTCATTTACAGCAGAAAGGAGTAAGTGCTTGGCGAACTTCAAGCATTTGGCAGCTACACACTCTAGATTAGATTTAACTGCCAACTAGCTCATGGCATGGGATTGATTGGATGTAACAGCTCCTGGCATGCCAGCGACCCGTAGATTAACTGTGCTGCTGTAGCACTAATGGCTGGGATGAATCACAGCAGCTCCACGCTACAGTCACATGGGTTGTGCCCCACCAGCCTAATGGGGTGGGCAAGGAGAGCTCTCATTCAAGTAGGATAAGCAAGAGAGCTTGTGCAGGTATGTAGCACCATAGAGCTCAAAGTAAAAATCAATTTTCTTCTTTTTCTAACACCAAGAGTGAAATCAATCAGGGCACAACAATCTTTTCCGTTTTCTTCCATGTATAAGAAAAAAAAGCAGCCTGTTTGCTTACAGACAGCAAGTGAGACCTCAGCCCTAACACTGCGTATTTCCTCCCCAAAAGATCCCATGACACCTTTTTCAGCCACTCTCTCTACTTCAAGGAGTCAAGAACAGAGACAGAGTGACTTGCCTACAATTATATCACAAGTTAGAAGAAAGCACTGGAATTTGCACGCTGTGACTCCTGCTGTAGGCGCCGGATAACACTGCAGGCATAAAGGTCAAACCCTTCAGCAGG
>NW_008237447.1:1953794-1960128 GCF_000691975.1 Corvus brachyrhynchos | reverse complement strand
GCCACAAGCAGCCAGCAGAAAGCTGGGAGATGGCACTATGCCAGCCCAGTTTCTCTTGGTATCCGTGTCCTTCCTTGGAAAGCGCCTTAGCACCTGGCAGGGTGGTTAAGCAATCATCCCCCACAAGAAGGACCAAACATCCCTCCTCCCTAATGGGATCAGACAGCAGAGCGGGAAAATGGGGTATGGGAACCTCCAGGAGGGGAAAGCAAAGCCTGACAGCGTATTCAGGAGGGTGGAAGAAGCTGAGGGCCAAGGACTGTATGAGAAGGGAAGGAGCAGAAAGCACTGAGTCAGGGAGATGAGATGAAATGAAATGATATGGTGAGAGGGGGGCAGAGCACTTTGAAAGCACACCGGAGATAAAGGCATTCAGATAATTGCTCAGAACGGAATAAATACTAGTAAGTACTATAATTACCTCAAATACTTTACAAAGCTGTAAGGAGAAATATGACTAGAAGAGAGGCTGGCACACACATGCTTGTTGGGAAGCTCCTACTTCAAGCTATCAAGAAGGAACCAACAAGGCCTGACACCCAGGTTGGTAATTTCAGTTTGGCAGCCAGCCAGAGCCCTTTGGCTGGATCCTAGGTACTGGGTAACTCGAGTTAATAAGTGCCAGCTTCCAGAAGTATGATTTTCCAGAGTATTGAGCTTCTGCATGACTTCTGGCAACAAACGGCTGCCTTCTCATACTCAAGGTCCAGCTTCCCTTTCAGAGTTTTGGAGGATTCCTATGTTCATGGTGCTGATGCTGAATGGAGACAAAATGATTAATCCAAGATGACAAAAGCTCAATTTATCTAAGCAGCCAAATCTTAATAACCTTGCTGTCATGAGACATCAGAGCCCTTTTTTCCCAAAGAAGCAACCAAAAACTCTGCTATTTTGGGGCTCAGTATCTCATCTTCAAGCCTCCATTTCTCTAAAAGCTTCAGAAACCACCCATTTCACAGCAGCCTGGGTCAGTGCTGAGCACCTCTCAAACACAGAATAGACATTTAGCTCTACAGAGTCTGTTGAAAAATAGATCTACCTCACTCCCTGCTCCCATCTCCCTTTGACAAGCTTATCAACTTCCATACAAAGCCCAAAAGCCATAAAAGTGACAGCAGGCCTCAGGCAGACACATCAGGAACGCAACGCAGGACGAACGACCAAGAAAACCACCCCAAAAAACCCCCAGATGCACCACCACTCCCTGTTATTCCCCCTGTAATCACAGGGACTCCAGAGGGCAATTCTTCCCATATTTGCTGGGAAGCAGAACTGTCAGCTTCCGTGAGCAGAGCAGGGAACACCAGGCAAATGACAGCAATTCCAGACTCATGCCACTAGCTAAAAAAACCCCCAAAACTTAGCAGTGCCACAACAGCTATCAAAAATCACCTCCAAACATACCAGAGCTTGATGAGCTGTTTTGCAAGGGGCAGAAAAACAACACCCAGAACACCAAAGCAAACAACTGGCAATAGTGAAATGCTTGGCAGTGCTAATGCCTGTGCAGCTGCCCCAGATGCTGCTCTGGATCCCAACAGGGCCAACCTTGTCACCAGAAACTGCACCGGAATCTCCTTATTCCTGTACTTCGGCAGCAACCTCATCCCCTCCTGAGCAGCAACGTCTTAAGTCTTGCCAAAATCAGAAGAGACAGGAGAAGTGCTAGATGATTTTTCAAGTCCAGATGGAATCAGTATCTTGTTTGGAAAGAAGTCAGCTAAGAGGAGTAGTAAGTACACTGCCCAGGAACAAGACAAATACAGACAGATCCTCACTGTCTGAGTTTCTTTTGTACTCAGGATTCTTTGACACTTGAAAAGCGATGGGCATGTTGTAAGGCCTGGCATTTGGCAAGATCGATCCTTCAGAGCCTGTTCTCCTCTATCTTTCTTACCAGTTGGGTTCTTCACCTTCCTTCTCCTCCTAATGCCTTCCCTTGGCTCATCTTTTTTACAGCCTGGAGAAGAGAGGGCTCCAGGGAAACATCACTGCAGCCTTTCAGTACTCAAAGGGGACTTACAGAAACGATGGAGAACAACTTTACAGACAGCCAGATAATGATAGGACAAGGGGGAACAGTTTTAAACAAAAAAAGGGGAGACTTAGATTAGATGTTAGGAGGAAATCCTTTACTCAGAGGGTGCAGGGGCACTGGAACAGGCTGCCTAGAAAAGCTGTGGATGCCCCATCCCTGGAAGCACTCAAGGCCAGGTTGGATGTGCCCAGAGCAACCTGGTGTAGTGGGTGGCATCCCTGCCCATGACAGGGAGGGAGTGTGGAAGTAGATGATGTTTAAGGTCCCTTCCAATCCAAATCATTCCATCAGGCTGTGATCCTTTTCCCACTCCTCCACTTTACAGTGCACCACGCCTTGCTTCCCTGTGGATCGTTGCCCACTAAGAGCTGGAAATGGACCTAGAAACACCAAGGAACTACCAGCACCAGAATAAAAATCAAAAAGGAGGAGCCATAGGAGGGCTCAGGCAGTGGTTTCTGCCAGAAACTACAGATTAAACACCAAGCAGCACAGAGCAGGCAGCCTCTGCCAGGAGCTGGTAACACTTAAGGGAGTGGGTGGATCAAGCACTGGACTCACTGGAGGACTGAGAACTGGTCACACATCCTTGGACCCACAGTAATGAGGCCCTGGGACACGGAGCATGCACACCCCAGCAAACTGGGGTAACCCAGCCAGATGACCTTGCCATGCCCTCTAGCCACCTGCCTCCTCAGCACCCCGTTCCCTTGGGACCCCACAAATATCTGCAGGACCAAGTGAAAAACAGATCTACTTTCATGTCAGACACGCATACACACAGTCCCTCTAGGTGTTTATCGGGTTTGCCACGTCGGCTTTGAGATCAATCAAGTCCCTCCAATGGGTCCTCACGGGAGCAGCCTGACCTGCACCCTCCCCTGCCTGCCACACCAGGCAGGAACCAGGCTGGAACATCTCCTTTCAGGAGCACCCCTGCTTTTTGGCATTTGTGTAAGTACTGTACAGCAATGGTACAAGTCCTCAGTGTCAAAGCCTCTCCCTTTCCAAGAAGGGCTTCCCATCACTTAGCTGAGATGGTCTGGTTTTGTGCTCATGTCCAATTACTTACTGAAATGCGACTTTAGCAACAGCCAGAAAGGCAAGACTTCCTCTAGTCCCATTGCCATTCATTAATTAAACCTAACAAGAAAAAGCTTACTGGCTTACATCATCTGAAACATGCTCCTGATGGAGACAGGGTGAGCAAGAGGTTAGAGCTGGACATGACAGAGATGCACAGAGATGCCCCAGACCCACCAAAAGCAGCTGCAGGCTCCATTTCTTTGCCTTGCAATGTGATCAAACCCAGCTCTGTCAGGAAAGGCTCCATTTTAGCCTCTCCATGGCTGATAAGAAACAGATGCTAAACGTCCCCATATATTCTAATGCAGAGAACTATTCCTTAAGAAGATTTTATTCGACTAGGAAAGAAATGCCAATATAAAAATGGAGTCAAAACCAATTTAGAAGGTTATCATTAAGAAGTATTTAGGAACTTCAAAGCCAGAGGCAAATCACAATACAGTTTTCCAGACACTGGCTGGAGGGCCTAAACACCCTTGATACCAGTTGACAAGTCAAATCATGAGCTGAGGAACGCTAGCAACAATAAGAAAACCCTATTGTGCTGAAAAATCCTCCTCTTCCTTTCAGGTGATTTTTCTAGTGCTTGAAGTTCCTGGGCAGGGTATGCACATTGCTAACTATCAGACAGCAAAGAGCACTCTTTCAGGTTACAGCACTCTGATTCACCTAAGGTAAACCAATGAAAACACCTCTGGCTTCAAACTAGACTGTATAACCTTTAAATCAATGACAGAACCCATGACTAGTTTTGTAAGGGTAAGAAAGAAACCAAGAGAGACCAAAAGAAAAAACTTTAAAAGATTTTTTTTTTTTCCAAAAAAGGCAATTTCCTGGTTAAAAAAAACACCTCAACAAACCTCCCAACACTGAGCAACGTTCTCCCTATGACCATCTCTCTCCCCACCCCCTTCCCTGTGGTGTGCAGCACTGTTTATTCTGCCTTTCACTTTATATAATGGGTCTGGTAGAAGTGTTCTAAGTACACATTCGATTTGCAATAAAGACTGCTTTAATAAAGACATCTAACTTGACGGAAGGTCAACTAAAAGACAACAATTCGCATAAACCAAAACCTCCTGTGTAAATAAACAGGATTTGCAGGAGCCTCAGGATGTCAGACAGTCTGGCCAAGACTGCAAGAGGGAGTCTACCCATGCAGAATTATATTTGGGGATGAGCAGGAGCAGAGCCTGCCAGCCTGGCTCCTACGGCCACAGCAGCCTCCCACCTTGGGGAAACCCAGTGAGCCACCTCAGCCCCACGCAGAAATGAGGCAATGGCCAGGGCTGTGTGCAGAGCCCTCGTCCAGCACATTCCCCAAGTGAAGCAGAGTCACAGCCCACCCCGGCACGCTCGGGATCAGTCCCGGTCCGGCACTGCGCGCCACAGCAATCCCGAGGCAGCAAGCACAGGCACGAGGGCAGTGGAATTGGCTCGCAAAACGAAGCTCGCGGCGGAGGACTTCGGGCAGACGCAGATGGAGAGAGCACGATCTTGGCCACTGCCGCTAACAATGCACTGAGGAGCAGATGAGGCGCCAGCAACATCCCTGGGCCGCTAGCTGTGGTAAACAAAAACAGCCCCAAACCCCCTGTGTGCAAACACCCACTGCGCTGTTTCATCCATATGTTCCCCTCCAGCCAAGCAGCCCTCAGGCCCTACTGCACCTAGATTTGTGTGTCAGCCACTGGCCCCCTCAGCCTGTGTGCCTGGGCAAGCAGCAGGAGAGCAGGAGGGTGCAGGAGCAGAACTCTTGAGTGGCAGCCAAGTGCACACTGCTGCTTCCCAGCCAACCCCTTCCCCTCCAGGAGACAGGCCTGGAAGATCATCCCTTCATTCTCCAAGAGTCACCTCGGCATGGGTATTTCACTCCAACGTGCCATTTACAAGTGAGCTGCAGCTTCAAGACCTTACGCACGCTCTGCTCCCCTCTAGGAATCGCAAATAAATCACCAATTACTATGCATGAATAGAGAGAGGAACAGGGTAATGAGTCTATGTACATATATACATATGCAATGTTTGAACACAAAGAGTCATAAATTGCATTCACAGGTGGTATTCTGGAGACTGCAAGAGACTCAAAAGCAGAACTATTCATAAACCAGTCACTGACATGAATGAGTTCAGCGTTCCCTAGAAGCCTATTGTGTTTCCTATATATTACACTATAAATATGAGGAGTATCAGACTTTGCATCCCTGCAAAAAAAAAAAAAAGGAGGTAAATCTTGCAACTACACATAGGATTAGCACTGGCTGGCACAAGTATTAATGGTCTCATTGCTGCATGAGGATTATTTACAGCACTTGCTCTATTTTCCCATTTTGTACTTGCTGTGATGAAGTGCCACTTGTTTAAAGAACCCTGTAACAAACACTGCAGCAAGAGGGGGGCGAAAAAACAGCAGAGTTCTATGAATGTTACACCCACACGCCAGATGTGGGTTTTCAGACCCTGGTTTCACAGTTAACTTGGATTTTGGTAGGTAGTTAACACTTGATATATTATATTAAATCACCCACCATCTCTTTCCATACCACAATTCCTCCTTCAGTGATTTTAAATGAGTTTGCAGAAGGGAAAGGAAAGAATGAGTTGCATTTCTTTTTCTGCATATTTGACCCATAGTATTTGACTCATATTCTAGCATTAATCTTACTTGTTTAACAGCAAACAACACTCCTTTTCTAGTCTGTCAGATTTATGTTACAAAAGAGGCATTTTTACTCCACTAAGTCAAATGATGTCTCAGTTTTACAAGGGGCTACCTTGTCACACTTCTGTGTGACTCGTGGCTTTGAGGCACTATTACACATCCCCAGCTTTATCAAAACTGGCAGCTTGGCAAGCGTGGACCAACCGGCTAAAGAAGTCCAGGGGAAAAGAAGGAAAAGAAAAGTAACTCCAGGCATACACGTGGTACACATCCTGCCCTTAAAAACAGCCTCACAATCAGCACAAGGAGCCCAGCACGATGTTTTTACGAACTAGATACGTCCATGGGATTTGGGAACCACTAAAAAGCAACCGATCCTCCAAAGCGACAGATGACACCTCGCAGCTCGTCCCCCGGGGAGGATGAAGGCAGGTTAGAGCCAGTTTTAGGTCAAAGGCAGAAAGCTAATTCCTGCAAGCAGGGGGTCGGGGCGGCCTCGGCAGCGGGCCCGGCGCCGGGGGAGGGCCAGCCTGGGGTGGGGGGCGCGG
>NW_008237447.1:1952980-1953736 GCF_000691975.1 Corvus brachyrhynchos | reverse complement strand
GGCCCTCGGCAGGAGGAGGGATGCCCGCGGCAGGAGGAGGGATGCCCTCTGCTGCTCCTCCGCCGCAGCAGCTGGGCGTGCTCCGGAGCGCGCACCGACCCACAGACCCGAGCGCTCCATATTAGGAATCCCTAATCCAGAATGGTGTTATTGTTCTTCAACAGCAGGGATGGAGCGTGTGAAGCCAAGGCAGCAAGCGCTGTGCCCTCTGCCTACACCCACCTTGCGGGCTACGACAGCCTCCCTGCACTCACGGAGCAAAGGCACCCTGGATAAACTTAGCTCGGAGATGGCTTTTTTTTCCAGGGAACCCAAGGAAGCAAGCTAGTGGTTAGGGGAAGTTTGAACCACCTCCAAAACCATTTCAGAGTTCGCTCTCTCTTTGCTAAAGACAGGCAGAGCACATGAAAAAAAAAAACCACACACACACAAATTACAGACGTGGAAGCATGACTGCAATTCTAGTACAGATCTTGTTTCCAAATTGGCAGAGCAGGTATGTATGTGACAATTCTCAAGACAGTAAAATTGCCAGCCTTGCCGCTTCTTCTCTCAATAGTATTAATGCCAGCAGAAAATCATAGCAATGAAAAAGCAAATCAAAACAGCTCCGAGGTTGCTCTGTACATACACAGGCAGAAAGCAGCATGAAGGTGCCGAGCTGTATTTTCCACAAATGCTCCTATCAACTCATCAGTACTTAAGCCTCGCACATGGTCTGCAGCAAAAAGCCTAAGAGGCATTTCAATTGTCTTG
>NW_008237447.1:1952520-1952931 GCF_000691975.1 Corvus brachyrhynchos | reverse complement strand
CCAGCCTCTCTCACCCAGCACTGGGATCCCAAAGGGCTTTGCAGAACTGCATACAGTCATCCCTGGGGCAGGCACTTGTGGGACGGGACAAAACCACACGTTTAACGGTTCACAGGGTACAAAACGCCGGCAGAGAGAAGGGACTACAGGAGGACTTTGAGAGGCAGCACAAAGCAATCAAACTGCATTTCACGGCAGCACGGACTGCCTTCCCTCTACATTTCAACGCGCTCTTCGAGAGCCAAGCAGAGCACTTTGTTTCTGCAGCCTACCTTACCCCAGGCATTTTCTCTGCTTTCATTGTGCAAGCTCAGCACAGACCCGTGTAACTCCCTACCCTTACGATTGCCGTCCGAGACACTCCCCGACCCCAGAAGCAGCAGCCCCTGGACGGCCGCTTTCCTTCCCAAG
>NW_008237447.1:1923031-1951593 GCF_000691975.1 Corvus brachyrhynchos | reverse complement strand
GGCGTGGGGCTCGGGGGTGAAGCCGAGGTCGTGAAAGAGCTGTAGGGATAAACCGGGTTCCTTTGTTTTAAGGGGGGGAAAAAAAAGAGAGAGTCCTCGGGCGCTCCTCGGAAACCCGGCGTCTTGGGACATGGTATAAATGCGCCCTTTTGTTCCCGTGCAAATCAGAAATAACAGCCGAGCTTTTAAAGTTTCTATCAACTCGTGACCGTCCCGCTGCGATGCGCTGTTGCCGAGACCCGAATCCAGGGCTGGTATTAATGCCAGGTTGCCAGATGTGAGCCCTCCCCATGTGCAAGCACTGCTGCACTTGGGATGCTGCCCAGTCAATCAACACCACAGTGTGTCAATGGCAGAACTGCATTAAAAGTACATCCAGGAAACTCTGAAATGCATAAATATGGCAACACTGGACTGGGGTTGAGGTTGTTTGTAAATAAAACGAGAATGAGAAAGCCCTTCTCAAGGGGTTCAAATTTCCTTCCAAATGAAACTGCCAGTTGCTTGTTTGCTTACAAAAATAAAAAAGAGGCCAGAAGTGACAGCACTAGCAGAATGAGGTACACTCCTAGTGCTCCCATCCTGCAAGGATCCTCTACAAGAGACCCTTCTGCCTACGGAGTATCCCCCAGTGAAGTGTTGGTGATGCAAATGTAGGAACCCAACCCTTTTATGCCACAGAAAGGCAGAAAACAGCACAAACCCAAACTGTCTAATAAAAGATGCCAAGTCCTTAGAAGCTGTACCCAGCAGAAGTCAGAAGCTGTCTGGATTACCATATGGACTTGCTTCCCAACGTGGCTGTCGTGGCAGATGCATTGGTAGCCAGCTCCTAGTGACCCAGCAAATTCTGTTTCTGCAGGCTAATAATGTTAAGCATGCCATTTTCAGAGTGGGAGGCTTAATTTGCAGCTTTGCCACTCTCTCTGAGCAGAGGAACCAAAGAACAGAATAACCAGAGATCTGGGAGAGAAAGGGTTAGTGTTGTACTTGCACTGAAAACGAAGCTCACGCTTTGGCCCTTAAGCTTTAATTGCATCAACACTGCCTTCAAGTGAGACTTGGAAAAGGAACAGAGGTGTTGATAAGAGTTCATAGAAAATACTAGTCTATTTGGCTTTTCTCTTAGGTGATTTGAGGACTGAAATGTCATCCACTGTAATATTGCTCAGCTTACCCAATATTTGTCACATTTGTCCTATTATAAGTCCTCATGGACAAGTCCATGAGTATTCAGAGCAAGAACAGTGGAGCTACTTTGAAGTAAACGTCCAACATCTTTAAATTGGTGCAGGATAAAGATCATTTCCTCTATTGCTCCAAAAGATGTATAACTAGAAAAATTAATAATAGCAAAAGAAAAAAAGGCAAATTAAGAAATACAGGGCACAAGCAGGTTAAACTCAACAAAAAAAGGAAGTATTAAAGCTTGGTGATACACAAGGTAGTTTTTCTAGATGGCAAGGGATATAGACCTCAGATTCATGACATTCCTATATGGACACATTATTTCCATCTTCAGATGAAGAAACAGAGATGAAAACACTGGCATGATTCAGGTGAGCTCCCGGGACAGGTCAGGGACAAGCCTCGTGTCTTGGCTCTGAATACATTGCTTTTGGCAGTGGAGCCTGTTGGAAGATAATTCAAGATGCATTTATGTGAATTCTTGCTATTTTCCAGGCACTATGTGACTTTATAGCATACAAGCCTAACAGGAGCATAAGCATGCCCTGCAAAAATGTTATCAGAGATTCACTAAACTCACATCCTCTTCTCAGAGCTCTTGCAGAGTACTGCATTAATGCATAGTAACAATAAAAATATAAAAAGACCGTGGAAATGACATTATAGCATTATAAGATTAATCCAATTCCAGTCAAATTAGATTATAATAAGGACTGTGTGTCCTGAAGACTATTAATGGGAACCTGTGTTTCGAGAGCTTCATCACCTTTGCATGTGTTCTCCTCCCTGACCCCAATAATAAAAATAGCTTGGTGCTCACGAGAGCGCCCTTCTTCAGAGGACTTCACAAACACCTTCTGGTCTTCTGGGGAAAACATCAGCCTCACTTCTGCATCAGTGGAGAAACTGAGGCTCGGGCAGGACACCTTCTCCAGCCTAAGGAGGCAGCCAGCCCTCCCTCAGGCTTGGCTCTGGTGTTTCAGGCTCACGTTCCAATAATAAAAATAGCTTGGTGCTCACGAGAGCGCCCTTCTTCAGAGGACTTCACAAACACCTTCTGGTCTTCTGGGGAAAACATCAGCCTCACTTCTGCATCAGTGGAGAAACTGAGGCTCGGGCAGGACACTTTCTCCAGCCTAAGGAGGCAGCCAGCCCTCTCTCAGGCTTGGCTCTGGTGTTTCAGGCTCACGTGGTGGGGCTGTGGCTCCCTGTGGATGTCTGTCAGTCCGTGTGGTTTATTCATGTGGCTGAATGGAAACGAGCACCACAGTCCCCTCAAAGACAAAACTGTTTCAAGCACAAGGTTACTGTGAAGCAGCTTTCCAGGAAGACAGATCTGGGCTGCCTTGTACTCCCAGCACAACTGAGTCATTCAGGAGCGCCGTCCTCAGCAGCAGCAGGATCATTTTGGTCAGGCCACGCGGCTGCTCTTTGGCAGGGAGCAGCTGTAATAGCTGGAGGCAGACGGCCATGACTCAGGCCATGCTGATGATACACTCATTAGGTCGCAACCCACACCGCCGTCTTTCTTGTTGCTCGGTCACTGCCAGCAGTGTGCTTGGACTTGCTTCCCCATGGCTCGCCTTGGCAGGCAGGGCTTGAGACTGGGCAGCGGGAGAAGGAGAAGTGATCCCACGTGCTGCTGTTTGCTGGGCTGCTCCGTGCTCGTACCAAGTCACAGGCACTTGCCATGCTCCTGCCTTTTCTGGAAGAAGCACAACGGGTGCCTGAGCGAGATGCAAGACTGGGCGGCTGCTGTGTGGCCGAGGGCCATCAGGGTAGATGCATCCCAAACCTCTGGCTTGCCAGAGGCTGCTGTAATACAACAGCTGTGACTGAGAGCTGCGTCCTTCGCCCGAGGGAAGCAGAGTGACATCAACATCCAAACTCTGAACATGCTGCTTGCCCGATGTGCACAGGCTCCCCGTGACCCACAGATGAACAGTGGAGTTAAGCTATCATCTGGCCCTCAGAGAAAAGAGGTTTGGCAGAAATGCAACTTATGTATGTTATGAAATAAGAATGCTGGTCCTTTTTCAGGACAAAACACTGCACACCCTCAAGTTCTGGACCTAGTGGGGATTTACCCCACTCGTCTGATTAGCAGGTAGGACAGGGAACAAGGTACAGAACAGATTTGCAACCTTTAGATTTTAGAGCAGGTACCAACCTGGGTGCTAATGGTAACAAACTAAAGCAACAAAAGGGACTGGACTCAACAGAGCAAGGCAGGCCCCTGTCTTGTTTTCAGCAAGGCAGGAGACTCCTGACTCCTCCATAAATTAGCAGAAATTATTTCCTTCCTGTAGGGGAGGGCCACAGTTGCGGGAGTGACTGTCTCCCTGAGGTCAGTGACTTGGGCCAGAGCTGGAGAACAGAAAAGACTGTATGGCTCAAAGAGAGGGGGCTGTATCCACATCCTCCTCTTCTCAGAGGCCGCCTGAGCATTTCAGATTGAGCAGAGTCAAACCATCCAGAAACAGAAAGCACTTTAAAAAAAATCATCCTATGTGATTTGCCCAAGATCACGCAACACAATCCACAGAACTCAGGGTCTTAAGCCTGAAGGTGTGCTTGGGGGAACATCACAATTCGGTCAAAGCTCCTCTGCCACATTGTGAAAGGGAGAGGAGATATACCCAGAGCTCTGGTCTGAAGTGGGGAGGAATGGCCAGAGCCATTTATTTTCACAGAATCATTGCCTAAAACATTTTCTCCAGACCTTATTTACACCGCGAAGTTTTGAACATCAGTTTCACCCAGAGGAAAAAGAAGATATTTATATTTAATGGCCAACATTTAAGCTCCTTTAAAATGAGCTGAGAGGTTGCAGTTGGAACAGAAAGAAAACCCTAACTGCCCTGGCACAAAGCAGCACTGCTGCCTTTGCAGGAAAGCTGGCATCTAACGAGAGTGAGGTTTTGGGTTTAACTGAGCCCAGATTGCACCCTAGGACCTGTATGCCAATCCGTGAATTGCATCTAGGCACTTCCCAGGAAGCTCTGTGGATTTGAAGGAATTCCCATTTGTGTGCCCTGGGAAGATGGATGAGGAGAGGGAGAAGGAGAGAGAACTAGAAAAAAAACCAAAAACCCTATGTAAAGATAGATCGACACATTTCCAGATTTTCAGGACATCTGTCAGCAAGCCCCAGAGTGTATGGCAGCTAATCCCTTTGCAGATTTTCTTTTAACTGTTGCTTGACAGAAGAGTATGCCAATTTTTTTCATAAATGTACCCACGTCTGATGTTGCACTCCGCCTGAGGTTGTGATCTATCTGCGAGGAAAAACATTATACTACCACCTTGGGAAATAGCATTAGGGAAACATCTCTCTGAGAAACACACAGCAGCTTCAAGCTTTGGAGTATGTGCAGAGTGAAAGGTGTTTCCTGAAGATGAAGAAGGCCAGGGGCGAGGTGGCAACCTGACTGGATACCTGCAGTCCTCCAACACCTGTGCTGGCTGCTGGACTTCTCCCAGGCTGAGCCAAGCCAGTGCAGGGGAGAGGGCTGGTGCTGCCCAGCTGGGCTGACAGTCAGCTCTGGCTTCGAACCCCGGCTGGACAGCTGCAGGAGTCCTCCCACATGCCCCCTCCAGACTCAGCTGGAGCATTAGTGCAGCTTGGTGAGCACTCTGCGAGAGCAAAGAGCTACAATAAGGCAAAGCTTTGCTTGTTCCTGATTTAACTCTCAGCCGCCGTGTTCTGCGGCGTTCAGCTGTTGCCTTGTTCATCTCTGAGGACAGGCAGAAAGCAGCCCATGGGGCTGTTCTGTGCTGCAGTGGGAAAACGTCTTGGTCCTGACATGGGCACGCACAAATTACAGGGGCAGAGCCCTTCAGGGCCAAGAAGACTGGGCTCATTAAGCCCAGATGACAGAGGCGAGGCCCCAGGTAACTCCTTGGCAAGCTGCTGTAAGCTCTGCTCCATGGCCAGCCAGACCTGCAGCTGCTGCTGGGACTTTCCAAGCTTCTCTAGGCTCTGCCTGAAGTACACACAGGAATGAACACACTGCTGTTCTGCTTTCTAACTCTACCTACCAAAATCAAGCTCAAGTCCTGCTTTTGTGCTGTTTTGCCAGTTAATTCAGACCTCCCCACGCTTACAGTGAGTGCCAGAATCAGGCATGTGACTAAAAGGTTGACTCCAAACCTCATGATCACTGATGGAGCAGGGGTTTATCTTTGTTTTCTTTCCACCCTGGGAAGAAAATGACATAGAAAAAGGGGCAAATGGACATTTCCATTATCAATTTTTTCATTTTCAACCAGCAAAAAAATGGGTGTTTCAGCAGTAAAAAGCAAAAGAAGAAATCACCTTTGCCAAGTATACTTTCAGCCTCTCATCTCCCAAGACTTTCAGCTCCTGGTTGCACTTCCCATTATTCCACAGAATCATTTTTAGTGAAGAAAATCTATTTCTTGGCCCAATCTAACAATGTGAGACTCTTTGGGTGTGTCTGAATTCTTTCTAAACAGTTCTGGGCAACTGTACAAAAAAAAAAAGAAAAGAAAAAAAAGAAAAAAAAAGAAAAAAGCAGTCTCTCAGCTGCTGTCATTTATCTTAAAACATTTCTTTCATCCAGTTAGCTGTGATAAGCACTTTCATTGTTACTCTGGAAGAAATATGTTATCATTAGGTTTCAGAGTCCACACCTTCATTTCTGTGACTGCAGCCAATTCGTACCTCTCTCAATATTGGCCTGACAGCAAGGTAGCAGCCGATACTGGAAGATATCAGCATTTCTGCTTGCATTTTGCTGTGGGTGTTGGTCACCTTTATGTAATAATGAAATGGTCTGGGATTCATCTCAGAGGGAGAAGTCCAGGGACACCATGCCCTTACTCCCACAACTGTTTTGCATTTTACATTCAAGAATCATTATAGAAACCTTGAAATATTCATGACAGCAGGATCCTAGGAGTCTCACTTTCTACTGAGGTTCCTGAATGCTACATTACGAGACTTGGTCACCTGTTTATCCCTCCACCACCTTCTTCTCTTTCTCCCTTAGCATTTCATCTCCTGCTCCAAGGGGTTGCCATTCCCAAACACAGCAGGCTTTGCTATCTCACTTCCAGCCTGAACTGAAAGCACACAGCACAGGCAGCCAGATATCTTGCAATGCAGGCAGGCAACGAATGGCTTCTCTGCTACACTGCAAATGACTCATTGCCTCCAACTTCTCAGCTCCCAGAGTCTCCCAAAGGAAGCAACAGGTTTTGTGCATTAGTGCTGCAACCAGGTAATTTAATTTAGTGCACTGGCAGGGTAAGCACTGCCCCTTCTCCTTGTGGTGAGCTATAGTAGGAGCTTGTCCAAGCATCCCCGTGTCACCTTTACAATGTTAGAGCAGGGCAGGCTGTGGATGGAACAGCAAACTTACACCTCCAGAACAAAATGTAGTCAAAAACCCTCTCCAGAGGACCAGGAATAGCTTTTACCCCCTACACTTTAGTGTCACCTCCTTAAATTCTGTGCCAACAGGAAACCGTGCTGGGGACAAGGCACCAGTTTCCATATGGAGCAGGGGTGACTTTGGTCCACAGCTTTCTGTCTTGCCCACATGACAATATCTTGCACCCCCAGAGGCACCATGCTGGGGGAGGCAAAGGGGCTGTCCTGCTCCAGGGTCTCCTCAGCTCTCTCAGCTGAGCCTGTTGGCAATGTGCTCATGAAATGTCAACTGCCAACACAGTTTTGTGCCGACTCTTCACTTCTCAATGCTGTTCAACGTGTGCTGAGAAGAGCTTTTCCATTGCACAGGTCATGTGATATTTGCTTCTCAAGAATGAGGAAAAAATAACTTCCTGACTCTGGAAGCTTCTTTGGTGTGATCCCCCTCTCTGCACCCTGTCACTTCTTCACGGAGGCCCCGCCGGGGGAGGAGGGAGCCCAGGGAACCCGCTCCCCTTCCCTGCCGCCTGCACCGGCAGCGGCTGCGTAGATGGAGATGAAGCAGGCGCAGGGTGAAGCTCGAGGAAGAGGCAACAGGTTTGTGGGATGCTTATTGTCAGGATGATTTGCTGTCCTCAGCAATTTCCTGCCTGAAAGCAACTGCTGTGACTAAAGCTGGCCCTGACACAGATGGTTACCAAATCCTAGGGATATTATCTTACTCCCACTTTACCTTGATGGAAAAGACAGATCAGGGGACACAGCCGGAGAGAGCTGAGGTCATGGGTTCCCCTGAGGCAGGACCCAGCAATGGCCCCCTCACAAACACCCAAGGGATGCCGACTTTGACTTGCTATTGGCCAAATTACCCTGGCCAGCCAGCACGGACAGGTTTTCTTCGGCAGTGCTGGAGCTGTCCGGATCATCCCACCCACATGGAAATGTGATTTACAGCAGGGCTGCAAACCAAAAATCTGAGTCGTTACTCAGGTAAAATGTACACCAGATTCCTTTGCTAACCTCCCATGACAGAGGAGCCTCTGTTGTAGCAGATCCTTCTTCCCTAAGGGAGAAGGGGAACCGTCACTTGCCCTAAAAGGGCTTCTGGCTCCAGCCACTGCAGCTTGCCAGCTGCTTTTCAAGAAAAGCCGTTTGCTCTGCTTTGTTTTCTTGCAAGTACTGTTTGAATTCCTCTGCAGACACACATGCCAGCCACGGCTAACGCTGCAATGGGCAGTTGGAGCTGAGGAAAGAGGGTCATCTGCTGCCTGTCCACCAGCCCCCATCCCAGGGGAGACAACAGAAATGGCAGCAGCCAGCCCCAGCATGTGGGAAGAGGTCAGCCTAGCCCCTGTGCTCTAACTGTACCTTTCCTCCTGGCTTGCTTTGGGATAATCAGATGGCTACTGCACCCCTCTTTGCCTTCGTTTCCACCCCAGTAGGAAAAAGTAATGCTCTCTGCAGTGTCTCATGAATTTTCTGGCAAGCACCCCTACCAGAAGGGGAAGAGCTGCCAGCACCTGTACTAGCACTTGATCTGGGACACATGGATGCAGACAGGCCTCACTTCAGAGGTCTGGACCATGAAAGCCATGAAAGACCAGATCTGATATCTTCATATTCCCAAGACAAAAAAAAAAACCAAAAAAAAAATCAAACCAAAACCAAACCACACAAAAACCCCCCTACTCCCCAAAAAAGCTAAACAGAAAAAATACCCAAAGCCCTCTGCCAGAAATGGGATTTCGGAAGTGTGTCACAGACCAGTGACAGCGCCTGAGAAGGAGCAAGGCAAGAGTTTTGCAACCTAAGCCAGCTCCACTTTCACCTCAGCAGCCAAATACAATGGCATTATAACACAGGCATGGTGTCATCTTGTTGTTTCACAACTGACATGGATGGGATGGTCCTTAATAGTCATAAAAGGAAGCTTCCTTGTACCAAGAGGACGTGAGTTGCCTTGCCTGTGGGTAATGGGGTGACATTGGAAGCTGTCATAGCCCCCAGGAGAAAGAGGCAGAGATTAGGGTGGGGTGGAGATGGGAAGAGGAGATGCCCTGATTCACAGTTATCAATTGGTAAGCAAAGCAACAGCAGATGGTTGTGGATAGAGGAGCATAAAGAAGCCATGAGGCAATGTTAGTCATTGTGATTAAGCCCCAAGAGTGTCTACATTGGCAGTTCTTTAGTTTACTTGTTTGTAGACACAAATGACAGGAACTTAGAGGAGATGTGAAAAGGGATGATAACAGATGATTGTGGATGTCCTCAGCGGGCTCCTCCCTGGCAAGGACGGTCCTACAGGTACAGCCCAACAATGGCCGTCTGAGCAACTGTGAAGGGAAGGCTGGCACAGGCCTCCATGCCTCGCACGTCACTTGGAACAGGGAAACTCGGGAACTGCTGAAGAGCTGTGAAGGCACGGGAAGTCAAGGCAAATGAGAGGAAGCCAAAAAGCCAAGCATGAGGAGGATGACCAGTCCAGCATCGTTTTGAGGGGTTTCTTCAAAGCTTTCCTGTGAAGGATGGAGGAAAGGGCATGGGCCAGTATGAGATGTCAGGTGTCTGGATGAGACAGGACTGCACATCAGCAGCACAGGACAAGGTTGTGGGGATGGAATGACAGCTAGGCAGCCAGGGTGGAAGGACCAGGTGCCTGGTAGCCCTGAGTGCAGGCCATGTGGGGAGACCAAAATCCCCCACAATCAATGGGGATTGTGGGCAAGAACAGGCTGGGGTTAGCATTGCTGAGCTTGAGCTTTTGGGAGCCGTCCATAAAGAAACAACACAGAAACAAAATTAAATTTTAATTTGGACTAGAGAACATGGATGTAAAGGTGAGACACAGGTTGACTTGTGTTCAGCATAAAGGTTTTTGTTGGCAGATGAGGCTGGGGACCTCAGAGAGGCCCTGTTCTACCCTCTGAAAGAGGCAAGAGAATTGTTGAGGAAGGCAGCAACCTGAAGGATAGCAGGTTTACTTAATCTCCACAACCATATTTCCACCTGAGGTGCTCTGCAGGGCCTATGCTGAGAGAGAGAAGGAGAAACTAAGAGTGGGATCTGTGGCTCCGTATTTTGTGGATCTTTCCCTCTATTTCAGGGCAGTCAGGAGCAGCCCTGCAGCAGACACATCCTGAAAAGAACAGCAGCTAACCATCACCTTCAGCAGTCCTACACCTGCTTGGTGAAACTACCAGCCCCCTTGCAGGGTAGCACACGCATAGAGCTTTGCAGGATGGGGCTTGGAACAGGATGTAGTGGGATACATGTTAGGAAGGACTCATCACACTGAGCTATCCCATTTCCAGCATGGACCTCACAGTCCTGCCAGACAGAAAGCAGCATAACTAGGTAGAGCTTCCCAGAAGGGAAATTACAGTCCAAATACGTTTTCTGTATAGGAAATCCAAAAGAAGAAGGAAAAAAAAGAAGCCCTTATCTATATTTATAAGATGAAGCTTTTCCTACACGAATAAACCTCTTAACACATTTTTCTGGGCACTGAGGTTATATATTTAATAGGTTTTTCTGGTATCACTTGAAAGTAGATCACCACCATGCAATGACGCCTGCTGCACTCTTTTTCTGGCATCCTCACTAGCTCCCTTCACCCATGCCCCCAGTAACTAGAGCACCGTGTGTTATTCTCACCAGACTGAGAGAGAGGATTTTTCCTTTGCTTAGGAACTTCTCCTACAGAACTGCTCGGTCAACACCCTTTTTTTGGCCCTCCATGCTTTCTTCTTTCCAACTTAACGAAGAACAGAGGAGGCACTCTCCAGAAGAGGAAGCAAAGCACATACCCAACTGAAATCCTCCTCCTAGCTCTTCATTAGCATCCTGGGGGTGCAGACCATGGATAGCAGAAACACGCACAGGCCTCCAGTCAGCCTCTCTGCAAATGAGAACCTGGCCTCTTATGCTGTGGGCAGTGTGGCTAGTACCTGTATTGAACCTTTATAGAAGTTTATAGAGCAATGAAAAAAGAAGCAGCTGCCTTATCAGCATTCCCAGGTTCCTTTGACTACCTCCTTATCCAGAGAATAGCTCTGAAGGCCTGAGGAGCCTCTCCTGTGCATTGCTTTGGTGTCCTGGTGTCCTGGAGAGCTGCAGCACAAGCTTCCTTTCGAGCCAGGCGCTATAAATTAGTGATGGACATATTAAAGTACACAAACCAGTCCTTAAGAACTAAACCCTGCAGGGCTGTCTCACCCCTCAGCCAAAGCTACTTTGGTTTCCTTCTTCCTAGTGCCTGCAGTTCTGCACTGCAATGCAAAGAGCACAGCTCTTCTGCCATGGCAGAAAATGTTGATGGGAGCGATGTTAGCTGTAGGCAACCAGAAAGAGAGTGCATCCATCGTGTTCAGGGCCAGCTCTGTGGAGTAAGTGTTTTGTAACCAGTACACCCCTGCTTTCCACTTTTCAGACTTGGCATTTGGACTTTTGTCTAACCTCTTTCCCCTTCTTGCTACGTGATGGGCAGAAGTTTGATTTTGTTGCTTTATTGTCTCTCAGCTCCTTATTAAATACAAGAAGTTAAAACCACTGCCTTTACAGCCATCCCTCAAGAGGGAAGAAGTGAGTTACTGTGGTGTTGCTCCTGTGTTCCTGACCTAGGAGAAGAAAAATTGTGGGACTCTTCTGTTGTAATCACTAGATGCCTCTGCAGAAAATAAATATCTTGAACTGATTCTTGAGCTGTAGCTCGCTGTAGTCTTCTCGCTGTTTCCTCCATTCACTTCCCACTCTTTAGGACAAAATAACTGCCTCTTCATCTAAAGAGATTTAGCTATTCACTTCTGTGCATGGACAGAAAAAAAACTATTTCTTCCCCCGCAACAATGCAGCTAACTCTGGGGTAGAGCTTGACAGCTATTTCACAGCACAGAAGGAGTGGCAGGGAAAATGCAGTTGTTTTTGCCTGCAGAGATGGAACAGTGGATTGGAATGGCAAAAACTGCAATTTAACTGGAACCTTGAGAAATCCTTCACAGTTTTCATAACCTAGCCCAAAGAAAAAAAAAAAAAGAGCTGCCTGTAAAGGCTGAATCTCCAAAGCAGAGGCTGATTCAAAGGGAAGGGCTCTGTTCAGTGAAGTGCAACACTACCTACCAGAGCACCCACATATTCCTTAGAAGTCCTTTCATCTACCTAGTGAGTAAGCCCATTTCTGCTTACTTGTGAAAATGGGCAATCTCAGGGGCAGGAGCACCAGGGTTGTAGGTGAAATAGGAAAGGTGTGGGTCACTGCTCCTTCACAGGACCCAGATGCACCTCACACAGCAGCCATCTCATCTTACCTGATTAGAGGGTGTGATACTCATGTGAGAACTGATCACAAGCACTTTTTCTCCGGGTATCATATCTAACATATGCATTAACCAACATTTCCCCTTCCCCCCTCCCACCATTTCCCTGCCCAAACCTGCTCCAAAAAAATGAAAGCTTCAGCAGAACTAGATCTCCACCAGAGCTGGTTCAGGGACTGCGCCTCACTGAGGGCACAGTAAGGTGAAAGTGCCGAGGAATCACAGAGATAAGCTCAATATAATTATGTGCTCAAGACATTACAGATAATTTGGGGTTTCTGAGCTTCTGACTATGCAAAAACAAATCATCTCTACACTGTTAAGAGTGGAAGGTCAGAAGACGGGAGAGGTAGGCAAGTTAAGCAAAAATCAGCCTTCAGTGGGACCTCATATATCAATGTCATTCACATATAAAGTAGTAAACAGAGTAGATGTTCTATGCATATCCTCAAGGAGAAATCCAGCTAACAGCCCTGTGTCATCCCTGTCTGCCAGCCTCCTTCTCTGCTCCTTCAGTAGGAGGCACACCAGGAATTACACACACAAACATCCCTGCATGATGCTGTGAGTCAGAAGGGGAGATATTCTCAATTTCTCAAAACACCAGGAATCCCAGCCCCTCTGAGTGCTGGATGTCCTTGCTCTTGCTGATAATATCTCTGTGGTCCCAGCCTCCTCCAGAGGCCTCCAGGAGCAGGGTTTGGCTGGAAGTATTTGGCAGCAAGGTCCCTGAGCAAAAGAGGGTGGATCAGAAGTGAGAGAGTGACTGTTGCATTATGCAGCATCCAGTCACAACAAGGGAGTTAGTTAGATTTTGATCTGCTTGCTGAAGTTTGCTATTTCTACTCTGGTACCTGGTGGTCAGCTTGGTGCCAACATCTGTATAACATCAAACATTTGCATCCATATGGAGGATGTATAATTAAAGCTTTCTGCAGACAACTGTGAAAACTTCCTCATATTCTCCCTAAATTGCATTGCAACCCCCAGATGAGGGCTGGGAGCCAAAATGTAAAAAGTCTGGCATAAATATTTAACTAACTTCAGATACGTATTCTTCAACTATTAGCTAATTATTTTGTGCCAGCCGTAAATGGCATCTGGTTCGTTAGCACAGGACACACAAGGATGCTGCAGGTTGGGCACGTAAGTGGGAAATGAAACGCGACTTCATGCTAATTAATATTAATGAATGGATGGAGAACCAACATCTCTTTGAAAATATGATCTCAACAGGAGCCCAAGTGTGATTCATTATGATTATTGCTGGGGTGACAGCCATTACCAATCTCAGAAAAGCCTCTGTTTCATGTAGCATCTCTTGGGGAAGGACTTAATTGGCTTCCAGAAGAAGTGAGGATGAGCAGGGGAGGTGGTTTCAGACCAACCTGAAGGTATGTGTTTTATTACTGCCCTGGAATAGGAATAATATTAACCATTCCTTTAGTGTGTGTGCTGTGGTTACCTTTCTTTGGTTGGTTTGCTGAGGTAAGAGCTGTAGCCTGCTGTCAAAATCCTGCCATATTTACTCCCATCCCTAAAAATTAAGTCCTTTCTTTCATCTCTCAGTCCCTCTCCCACCAAACTCAGTCCTTTATCCTCTAGACACCACCCACTTTGCTGCTGTTCCAGACTGCCTTGGCAACCAGCTAGCTCAGCTCTGAAGCCTTGTACCTGAAGTGTGTTTTGCCTGGGAAGGAGGAAGTTTGTTCTCTTATTCCACACACCACGTCTTGGGGATGCGCTCACCATGATGCCAGGGGAAAGCCTGGATGGTTACCAGGGCAGTTTTCTTCCTTAGCTAATACACAGCCATGTGATGGGAATTGCCAAACATTTCTGGTCTCTTCTTTCAAGCCTATGTGAGTTGCTCTCCATTCCTGAAGCACACTCAGTTCTCACCTGGGAATGTTTGCCCTCGTATGGAGATCTTGGACAATTATCAGTTGGTAGCCAGTGGCTTTGCTTAGCTGTCGTGTTTGTACACCACACGGAGCACCTGTGCTGATAGATCTGCCGCTTTAAGTAGGGCTCAAAAGGAAATGCGGGACTCTCTTCCTTTGTTTAAGCCTGTTCAATCGAGGAAAAGGTCTCCAAGTTGGTTTCTGCCCTTGAAGCAGCTCTTGAACTTCCATTATTATATACATTTAGGAAGTATGTTGGGTTTTTGGATTGCATCAATCTTTCTGCTACCTAGGAATTACCACTCATCCCATTATTCGCCAACTGTTTCTCTGCTGTGTTCTCTATTTCTCAGTCACTTTTCTACTAACAGCTGACTAGTCCACCAGCTAATTTCCCTCTGGTCTTGAACAAACATCAGCAAAAATCAGCTGAAGCTGAAAGCCTAGTGCAGCTTTACACTATAATTTTCCTGAATCAGGCAAGTACAAAGACGCAGTAGGACCAAACACAGATCTCCAGAAAGGGTAGGAGACCACCACATCTGAATCATTGCTGCAATTCCCACTTGTGCAGCTTTAACACTGCCACTCCTGCATTATCTTCACCACTCCCTTAAGTCTTTGTAGAATCAGTCATGTCACTGATGACAGATGAAGAGAGGACAATTGGTGTGCAGCTCGTGCTATGGGCTTATGACAGGAATTGGAAACTGGATCAAGAAATTCTTCCCCAAGATAGTTCATCATGTCTTGTGATTTCATGTAAACCCCTTATATTTCCTCCCATCTTGCTTAAGACTGGATGGGAAATTGGGTTAACAAAAATGTAAGGAATCTCTCAATGCAGCAGAGACTGCTTCAGAGCCAAGTTTCCCAGGGGAAATAAATGATGAACAAAAACAAACAACAGCACAGCTCAAATGATTCCTCCCCTCACCACAGTCCTGAGATTTCATAATTGCTCCCTTCATGGCCATTTTGGTTTGTAATATGCAGAGTAAAGATTTCCATTATAGCTGTGTTTACTTAATCACTATAATTTTTTTAAGTGAAGTTCAGGCTGTTGAAAGCACCAGGCTGCCAGCCCCAAGCCAATTAGCCATCAGCTAGTTGCACTAGAAGCTGTTCTGCTGTGATCCTGAGCAAAGGGTTTGCTCCCCAGCAGTCTTGTCATTCTCAGACGGATCACCCACCTCTGGGAGTGAGAAGGATATTTAGCATGTTACACCCTTTGCCTTATCAGGCAAAAAAAGGGAGGTTTTTTGTGTTTGTGTGCAAAAAAATCAGTCTCTTGGAATGGGATGATCATGTGGACATTTGGGACTAGTCTGACATCCATCAGAGAGAAGCTAGAGCATGGACAAATGCAGAATTCATTTCAGAAAGCAGCAGGACATTGACTACATCTGCAGCATAGTTTTTCCAGTGAGGTTACATTGAATATTCTGATCGTGCATGGCACAATATCCCAGCATGAATATTTAATCATGCAGGGCAAATACAAGTAGACTGAAATTCTAAGTGATGACAACTTTCAGATGACCTAGGCCCAGACTAGAATTTGTGATTTCAGATGGGAAGGTTCCCCCTCCCATTCCTGTCCTCCCAAGACATTGATCTCCTTTCACGGGAGCTGGGAAACACCTTAGCCTTTATAAAAGCACAGAGGGCTTCAGCCAAATGAGACAAACACATGGAAACAGTCAGTACCTGCAGCTGCTGGAATGGAGGCACTTCCCTAGCCAGCATGTATGAGATTTGCTGTCATCTGAAGCAGTCAGCAACACCAACATTTTCTTGGCACTCTCATGGTTTCCAGTGCCCCAAATCAAAACCAGGCACAAAACCAAACCAGATTTCCATTGCCATTGTCAAGCTGGATTGGCCTGAGCTGCTGGGCAAAGCCACCCCACTCTGTGTGCTTGTAAGGCTTTGGAAATAAAAGATCCAGCTTCTGAAACAAAACTCAGGAGTGCAGTAGATGCTCTTCCTTGGCCCTAGTGGATCTCCAGCAGAGATCTCAGATTATTCTAGTAGGTGCTCCTGTAGGTGCTCCACCCTCACCTGCCACATCTCCTAAAGTCTTCCCAGACGACAAAGATCAGAGAAAAAAAAAAGAAGTGGATGCACACAGAATCATAGAATCAGGGTTGGAAAAACCCCCCAAGATCATAAAGTCCAGCCTTTGACCGATCAACACCTAAAGCACCTAGACTCAACTACACCATGGCACTAAGTGGCATGTCCAGTCATTTCTTGTACACTTCTAGGGATGGTAACTTTCCCATCTTCCCAGGCAGCCCATTCCAATGGTTAACCACTGTTTCCATTAATAAATTCTTCCTGATGTCCAACCTGAACCTCCTCTGGCACAGCTTGAGGCCATGTCCTCTTGTCCTGTCACTTGTGGTCTGGGAGAAGAGGACAAACCCCACCTGGCTACAACCTCCTTTCAGGCAGTAGAGAGTGAAAATGTCACCCCTGAGCCACCTCCTCTCCAGGCTGAACACCCCCAGATCACTCAGCCGCTCCTTAGACTTGTCCTCCAGATCCTTCCACAGCTCCATCACTCTTCTCTGGACTCACTCCAACACTTCAATGTTTTTCTTGAAGTGAGGGGCTCACTGGTTTTGGGAGAGACCACAGATCAGCTCTATCAGGTGCACAGATCCCATAGAAACAACAGAAAGGAGAAAGTTCAGTTCTCCTGGCCAGAAGTTACCACAGCACTGGGACTCAGTGCATGATCAGACCAAAAATATACATATTATAAAGAAATAAGTTAACAAGCTTATTCCTTTCTGTAGTTAGAAGGTCAAATTTCTCTAGTCCCATGTTTAAAATCACTGTAACTCATTTCCTACTTTCTGCTGATAGGAATATAATTCAGTCACTTCAGCAAAGTTGTCAGGCACTGGTGAATGGTCCTTGCACTGATAGCTCCAAGCATTATCCCCATTTCATAGTGGGAGAGATCCAGAAAGTTCAGTATCACCTCTCTTTGCAGAAGCAAATCCACATGAAGTGAAGCTATCATAGCAAATTTTAGTGCACATGTTTGCATCACGGAGAGGGATACAGGAGAAATTTCACTGTACAGGCAACAGGCAGAAATTAAAAGAGCACCAAGTGGCCAGGTGGTGAGGGAACTCACTTCTGATTTACAATTGCAATGATTGGGATGAATAGGGAGAGGCTGTGATTAAAGACATGTCTGAAAATAACAGTAATGATTTCCACTTGTATGCCTTTGATCAGGCAATCTCACAGTATTGTATAAATGAAACCTCCCAATATCTCTGTGAGCTTGGAAAGCCTTCTACTGACACGAGCATGTCAGAAATAAATACCAGCTGAATGGTGTTAGACAGGTGATGGTTTAGATATTTCATCCTCTCTCGGAAGAAGAGCTTCTAGAGATGGAATTTGTCCCAATGATAAAGGAGGAATAGATCCTCTGTATGAGCTGTATTGGACTACACGCATAAATTACGGTGCAAAATGATCAGTCGGCCCATTCAGTTCTCATTTCTGCAGGTGAAAATGCCAGTAAGGGAACTAATCACCTGTCTGTGAGGATTATTTTAAAAGATGGAGACATTGCCCATTAAGAACACCACTGGGAGTCATCAGCTCTGTTCAAACAGGCTGCTGGTAACCACCAGGAGGTAAGAACTGTACTTCCAGTCTCTGTGTCCGGAGGATTAATTGGAGTTAGCCATCTGGAGTGGAAAAAATGTATATTCGTTACCATGCCCTTGTGCACTACATTCCCCAGCACAAAATTGTGCAGGACCATCACATCCAGCCATAAGCCTGATGTGGTGTGTCCTGGACACATCACCCCACCTGGCTCCCTGTAAACCAGGAAGCATCTAGACAGCTTTTCCAGCTAAATCCCATCCAAGGGCAGGAGACATCACTGAATATTTCCCTCCCAATAGCAGAGTGGACCCAAAACTGAACAGAACATGTAGTTTTCCATGGTCAGGCAATTTTCTGATGTTTGGAAAGATTGACATAGTTACGTTTGGTCTTGATGGGGTGTTGAGAGGGTTAAATATGGCTCAGCACTTACTGCACTTATAATGATGTTCATCCTCCTGCCACCAAGAAAAAAACCAAAATATACTCTGATATTCAGATCTGGCTATTTTAGTTTGCACTCTTCTCTGTTATTCAGTGAATATGAAATTACTTTTCACCAGTTCAGAAGATATTTGTATAGTATTTTTCAAGGATAAGTTGTAGAGCCAGACACCCCAAATTCCCTGTTATGGTTGATAACCATAATTCCTGGCCTTCCTCAAGAGCCAGTAATAAGCTGCCTGCATTAATCCTATTTAGATGTTTGATTTGGCTATATCTTTCAGCAGACAGATTATATAAATACAAGATTTGAAGGAAAAAAATCCTCATGTTGCGTATAACTAAGAGCAGTTTTACCTTGGTCAGGAGAAGGAAAACATTACCCAGCTATTCAAATGCCAGAGATGATCTCCAGGTGGCCAGAGGAACCTCCCTCCAAAAGATAAGGCAGTCCTTAACCACCACCCTTAAAAACTGAGAATTTAAATATGTTTTGTGAGGAAAGATGAAATCTGCCTGAACTCCCCAAAAGCCTTCACAACGGAGACCAGGTCTAAAGCCAGTGTGTTGTTCTGCCCTCACTGCTGCTGTCCCCTGCCCTGGGGACACTCTCCTCCGAAGAGGCACAATGACACAGATAAAGCCCAAAGCTGTTCTCACTCACATGCCACCAGCTGCAGTTTTTAGCATTCACACACGAAACAGTTCAAGCCCCAGGTCTGCCAACCCTGCCTGGCACGTCGTTGTCACCTTCCTTGACTTGTTTCACTACAAGGAACCCCAGGAACACATGGACTTGCTTTTGGAGGGGTGTTTATCAGCTATATTAATGCCCCAAGCAGGTCAGACGTGAGCCAGGTGGTTTAGGCAGCAGGTGAGCCTCTGCCTGGAGCTCTGCTCTTGGTGGCCTTTGGGAGAGGAGGGCTGGTGGGTGCACAACCCTGTCCCCCAGGGACAGGGAGGGACAGAGCAGATGGTGGCACTGGCCACAGGTAGGGCTGTTTGAAGAAGCAGGTGTTGGTTTGGCCACAGCAGTGGAAGTGCTGAGACATTGCAGAGCCCAGAGCACGGTCAGGGCTGCAAGGACCAGGCTGAGCCAGGAGGGGAGAGAGGGATGGGCCACATGGCCCTAAACCCACTGCCACCCTGCATCTGCAGAAGAAGGACATGCAGGCAGGCCCAGAATTTTGGGGGCTGTGTGGGCTGGCTGGACACGGCACCCCTGTGCACACAGAAGGAATGAGCTCAGAGCAAGCTGCTCCCTGCTCACCTGAAGCAAAGGCTCTCCACCAACGGCAGCAAGGTATCAGCTGTGTGAGCCCTCCAGCCACCCAGCCCAGAGCATCCAAACACCCTTGCGTTCTTCTCTGCCAGCCTCCCTCCCTGCCCAGCTTCCCACGCTCCTGCTTGAGCCTAGCCAGGGTTTGTTAGAAAGAGTAAGGTCGTGCAGGTATTGCTCTGTCTGCCTGTTCCCCTAACTGGTGCTCTGTTAAGTGGATCCTGCTGTGTTTAACAGCCTCCCCCACCCCCCTGTAACCTACTTACATATTTTCTGTGAGTCTGCTGGCCTGGTGATCTTGGACTAGCACAGCCTCTGGCAGCTGCTCCAGGAACGGTGATATGGCTCCTGTAATTAAAACAGGGTGGGAAAAGGCAATTTCTCTGCTTACTCAAAGGAAAAAAAATATGGGGATCGGGGCAAGGATACCCTTAGCTGCTGACATGAGGGATAACAACACAAGGCTTGAAAATAAGTTGCCTCAAAGCTCCTTTTTGGTTGTTAATACAGAGTTTCACCAGAAGCCATCAGGCCCTGTGCTATCAGCAGATCACTCAAGTAACATTAACAATTATGGTCACATGTGGAAAAAGTGTGGTCACGTTTGATTTCTTCTGGCCTTCTTCCTTCTCCTTCACTTCCCTGGAATAACTCACCAAGGCACACCAAGTAGAGACCTCAATTACACGCGTCATTGGCACCCCCAGTTCTGCAACCAGCAGAAGCAGTACTCCTTAGAAACATCATTAAGCACAAAACTCAGTTGAGTTTGTCCAGTCAATTCATTATCTGTGATTTTTATATCTATGTGTATACGAATATGTACATGGTACTACCAACCCTCTGCACTTCTTCTAGTGTACAACCACGCCTGATCCTGGTGTATTTCAAGTGGAAACTTCTCAAGGCAGATACTCGTGGGTAGCACATGCACACAAGAAAGGGGCTGTGAGCTGAAATTTCAGTCCAGGCTGATGCTGACAGCTGGGCCAATGTGAGGGAAATATGTTCCTTATAACCTGGCAGTGGGGAAGACAGTTCTATGCCAGGGGCTGAATCAGTGAGAGGCATCGTTAATGCATCTGATACAGCCTCCGTGGGAGTGCTATAGGGTAATTCAGGTTGTGGGTGTCAGAAATAGTGCATTAGTTATGGGGAGGTGGGGGTTGTAATCAGAAAAAAAGTACAGGATTTTTTCTGCAGGTTGTTATGAAATCACTTAAGAGAGCATGTTGCAAGTCATTCTGCTGAGAAACAGAGCATCCAAAAGAGAAACTGCTGTAGGATGCTGAGGAACCCATACACTCAGTAATTTGGAGACTGGTGCAATGGAAGTTTAACAACTGACTGAGAAGAGATGGAAGCAGAGGCTGGAGAATAAGGATTATGGAGTCCTTCTCCTCAGCAGAGCTCTCTGTTTTCAAATCAGCTTGCAAGCACTGCATGAGTAGTGTCACAAATGCTGGGTGGCTGAAGCCACAGCCCTCTATAAAGAGAGACCCTATATTAGCATAAAATAAGGGGATTCTGGAGACCTGCACTGAAACATCACAAGCTGGATGTGATGTTCAGTGATGCCCTTCAGCACTCTATTTTCACTCTTCAACTCACCTGAAAAGATAGGGACATAAATAATGGACTGTAAGGAAAGGAGGGGTGGCTTCTTGAGACTTCCCTCTGCAGGGAGAGTGTTCCTCAGTTTGGGCACTGAATGAAAGAAATCTGGATCTGGTGGGCAGGATGGTGTTAAGGTTGCAGGCAGATGCTGGTGGAGCCTTCTGCTGTTTCCTCTCTCCCTAACATTGTTTGCAGAGACAGTAATTGGACATTTAACTTTTATGTTGGTGCAGTAAACCAACCTTGCTGTTAACTCTGTCTGGTAATAAAATATGGTCTCTCTATAAAGAAGATTTTCAAGACCATTTTTTTTTTTACATGGCTTGGAGATTTTTTTTTCAGAAAGAGTAAAGCGTTTTCAAAGTCTTTCCCAGCCACAGCTAATTGTGTCATTACCAAGAGCTGGGACACAAGTTTCACATTTTCCCCACAGGGGTTGTGGCCCAGTAACACTCTCTGCTTCACCATGAGAAAGGAATTTCCATTCAGTGTGTAGCAGGAGAGGCAGGATCATGGATTCTCATGCTGAGAATAATCTGTTCACAGAAAGGGGCTGTAAAGGATCCTCCAGGCTGGTGGAGCTGAAGGTACTGTAAGTGCTGGAACAGGCTGGCCCCTAAACGTTAGTCCAATGGGCCATGAGGCTCGGAAGGAAATTTGGCCATTATTTCTTCTGACAGGGATGGAGGTAGCATGAGGCCCTAGACACTGAGTTACCCATCCTGCCACAATAATTCTTCCCTGAATGTCATCATTCCTGAGACCATTTAGCATTTCGGTGGTTGCTCTGATCTACTCTAGGCTAACACTTGCTCAATAAACTATAATAAACCTATTAGATAGGTTTGCTGGAGTGTACTGCCAGACTGGGACAGAGTCATTTTTCACTGCATTCGGTTACATCCAAAGTAATGGACCAACAGGAATTAATGTTGATGTGATGGAGTGGTGCAGTCTGAAAACGACCTTTTCCTTTTATCCTCACACTCTTTTTTAAAAGCCCTTCTTCTGTGGGGCAGAGCAGGTCTGTGTGCCACTGCAGAGGGGTCTCCTCCCCACATGTAGCATGTGGCTGCTGTCATCTAGGTCTAGGGAACCATGCTCTGGCAGTCTATAAATTATGGGCAAAAGAGATTTTTTCTCCTCAGTATCTGAGGGCTTTTAGTATCTACAGCATACCCTTTTCTTTATTAATTAATGTTATGTTTAAAACATAAGTAGGTTCTTATTTCTGCTCAGTACTTATTATAATGCCTCGTCAGCCCTTCAGTGCCTTTCCTTTCCCATCCGCCTCGGAGCTGGGTTCAACCCCTGATGTGTCACCCTAGTCAGAACTGTGGTTTGCAACACCAGCACCCGTAACACAAGGGTGGGGGTAACTCACAACCTGGAAAGGGAAGCCCTGCATTTACCTGCAGGAGTACAGATGAGGAGTGCCAGGCCATGCCCCCTTACCTGGTCCCATGGCTGCTGCAGGGCCCCTGTCCCAGGCTGGGAGGTGCCCACCCAAGCCGTCCCCACTGGGGTGCTCCACAGCCTGTCCCTGTGTCTGCAGCAGGTGGCCTGGGCCATGCTGTGCTCCCTGGCGAGGCTGGCACCTGCAGCAGGGGGATAAACAAGGGCATATTTGGTTTTAGCATGCGAACTAGCTGAGGTGATGTCCACAGGCAATCTTTTACTCCAATCTTGGTATTACAGCTCTGTTAGGATTAACGCAATTACTGCACTTTTTGCTAAAAGCAAAAAAAAAAAAGCACGGAGAGAAACCCTCCCATGAGAGCTCATTCTCTGGGAAGTGGTCGGGCGCAGCGCACCCAGGCAAGCCGCCAGTCTCAGCTGGGCAGGACGCTGTCGCCAGACTGGGCTGGCGTTTAACCACCAGCCCAAGACATTTGTCTCATCACTGCCCTTTTCCAGTGAGGCAGGGCGTGTGTGGGATGGAGAAGGTGCCACATGGGCGATGCCCCATCTCCCCTTGGTGCGGAGAGACCCCTCATTAGCGAGGAGGAGACGCGGGCAGACAGCGGGCAGGAGCTCGCCTTCCTCTCTTAGAACACGGCTATATTTAGAGGCAAATTGCAAACAAAGTGACGGTGAGCTGCTGCTGCTGCTGCTGCTGCCCATAAATTATCCAGCTGCGTGGGATGCGAATGGGCTCACCGACACCTCCCGCCGCTCCTCCGCCAGTGGGGGCAGGAGAGGCACCCGGAGGGAGGAGATGTTGCCTTCCCAATACTTGCAAGGTTCCCCCCACACTGCTCCTGGCCCCCATCTCACCCCCACTGCCTCTCCCCAGCCAGCAGGAACGCCACTTCCACAGATGGTTGCCATGGGTTACACCGGCACCGTAGATAGTCCCTTCCGAAATAGCAGCGCTAATTGAAAACAGGGGCTCCGCGCTGTCACGTCAAGGTCTGCTCCAGCAGGCTCACGGTGCCTGGGGCAAGGCACAGCTGGAGCTCACTCACCAGCACCACTGGGACCTGTGGGCCCCAAAACCTCCCCACGGCTCGGGTGGCCTCACAGCATCCGCGCAGCTGCTGTGCTGGGCACCAGGGCTGCTTGCTCACAACTTGGCTCAACAGAGAGGCCCATCCTAGTGCAAAGCCTGGGAAATAGTGCCAAAAGATGGGGAAGATGATGGAGGGACAGTGACCCTTGGCAGGCAGCAGCCCCACTGCACAGGATGCACGAGTTGCAATATCCAAAATACAGAGGTGAAGGCCACCCAGTGGGTGACCCATGTGGTCAGCAGCAGAGTTGGGAGTACATCCCAGCTCTCCTGGGCAAGGCTCTGTATTCGTGTTCTCTCTGGTGAAACAGTGCTTTCAAGATGAATTTAGTGGGGCTTTTCCAGATGCTTTGCCACACTGACAGAAAGCCAGTGGGATGACTGCAGCATGAGGGGATGGTAATTGGAGAGGCGGGGTACTGAGGAGGTGCGTGGTGGGGCCCTTCAGGGATCAGTGGCAGGCCTCGTTGTAACCTATTCCTTTTTAAAGATGATTAGAGCACGATCAATAGGCTTGCAAAACTTAGATAGCATAACCTGCTGCCACCAATTAAGCGAGGTATTTCGGTCCTGCAGAGGACTCAACACGTAGCACAGACTGTCAGTACAGTTACAGCTTCTGCAGGCAAGAAGGAAAGCTGGGCTCCTGCCTGGGGGAGACTGCTTCAGTGCCATTCCCCATCCCACCCTCAGGGACTTCCTGGCTCTTTTTCAGGCTATCTTTCCCCTGCACTGCCCGGGGCTGCTCTGAAAATGAACTCACCTCTGCTTGGGAGACACGGGGTACAGTGGGGGCGAGCACAGGAGGGTCTGTGCAGTGCTGTTCTTGCAGCCTGAGCGTTAGCAGTGTTGTTTCTGCGTTGTTACACATCTGATCTGTTCAACTCCTACACCAGCCGTGTTTCACCCAGGGCTGCACCACTTTGCATACAGATAAGACTCTCATAAGATTGCCTCTCAGGTGGCAGAGAGCCCGTTCAGCGTATCTCTCCTTTTGTGATCCCTTCCTTGATGCCAAAACAAACGATGTCACCTCCCACTGGTTCAGTCCAAAGCACCTCTGGGTTTGGTCATCAGTGCTGCAGGCTTCTCCAAGGTCTTGTCAGGGTTTCTTGGTGTTTTATGTGAGCTTAGAGGGACATTTGCAAAACTCTGCTGCCAAAATCAGGGCCTCAAGGCTACCTTGCATCCCTTCTTGCCACATACCTAAAATCCGAAAGTATAAAGGAGGTAACCTCAGTATTTTTAATTTATCAATCATTTTGCTGTTGCACAATCTTGTTGGGAGATTGGTGCCCTTCCAGCACCACTCCTTTCATTTCATTACCCCAACTCTGCAGGCTCCACATTGCCCTTACTCCATAGACTCCTTACAAGATTTGCAAGAAGTTCTGCTTCAAAACATGAAAAAAACTCCACCAACAAAAAAGTGCTGCTCAAATTACTCCTGTGCAATCTTAACCAGTCTCTTAGCTCCTGAAGGGTTTGTTTTGCCCTCCACTTGCCCAGACAAACTTTGGAGGTCAACACTGTTCACATTACAGAAACCCATCAACAGACAGAAAGGTATAGCACAAACAGGTTATGTTATCAGATTTGTTCTGCATAAGGCAACAATGACATCAGGAATGTGACATCATCTGTGACATCTGGAAGGCATCAGGGTGTCTGCAGTGCAGAGGGAAGTATCTTGGCAGCACTGCAGGGGAATTAACACTGATGGCAGTGTGATCAGAACAGGCGACGGCGTGCCGGCTCCTAGAGGCATTGTGTGAGGCACTGGAGGTTGACCAGTCTGTATCACACAGGCTCCTAAATACCATCCCATGTGCTAAACTGTCAAAAAAGTATTATGCAGCTAGGAAAGCTCAGAGGAGGCTTGACTTAGCAAAAACTGAAAGAGTTTGAGATGTCTTTCCTGGCCAAGCGTCAGCTAAAAAAAAAAAAAAAAAAATCCCTCTTCTATCAGTATCCTAGGAGGTGTAATGACCACAGTGGGAGAGTAATTGCATCCAGGAACCAAAAGGAGAAATGATAAGTGGAGCAAGATGAAATTGAGGTTAAAAAAAAAAAAAAAAAAAAAAAAAAAGAGAGAGAAAAAAAAAGGGTAAAGATTTTCCTAACATGAGAATCTGTTGAACCAGAGAAGAAGGAAGCTCCCCTGGCTGAGCCATTTAAGAACAGACTAGAGAATATGGCCTACATTGCTCTCTAGAGCAGAGTAGAGAGTACACACCAAGACACAGGTCTTTTTCTTTAGTCACAAGCCCATGGGGATTGCAGCCTTTTACCTTGCTTTTCACAGCCACCAAAGAGCCAACACTGATTTCCGTGTCTACCTAGCTCAAGTCTGGCAGGACATGTGCAAATTTTAGGGAAAGTAGCCAAATCTTACAGCACAGCCTCGCCAATTGCTCCCCAGAGCAATCAACTCTTGCTCTCCAAGGCACAGGCTGCAGTGGGGAGCTGAGAGCAGCATGGCCGCGGCCTCGTGGCTGGCTGGCTGTGCGAGCACGTCTCATTAACAGGGATTCATCAGCACCGTTGTTAATAATGCAGGAGCTGTCTGTCTCTGGGGGAGTTCCTCAGCAAAAACCGCACTGCTTCTGTATTTCAGACACAGCCTCTGCTGGTGTGATGGGCTGCCACGCTGACAAAGCATTTTGGTTATTTGTTATTCTCAGGAGGCATCTCGGTGCTGAGCAGCGGCCGAGCCAAGTGGTGCATCCAGAGCAGAGGAGAGCACAGCCATTCCTGTGCCTGTCTGGGACCCTGCCTTGTCTCAGCATCAGCAGGGACCAGTATGATTGCTGATGAGAGTGCTCTGGTCCCGAGGTCATCTTTGGAGAAGGCAGGATAGGAGGTCAGCCTGTCCTGGCATTATCCTCTGTCCAGTCACTTCACTGTAGGGAGAGGGGATTAGCACACAGTGGTCCTGCTATCTCCAATCTCCTGCCCTTTTAGGATGAACTCCCTGAAGGCTTCATCGTGGCCTTCACATCTCTGTCAGCACAGGAGTAACTGCAGCTGGGGTCAGACTCACATGAAATCACTTCATCCTTCTAGTATTGCAGCCCCTATAATGGATGGAGCAGATGTTGTAATTCCCCGTTAAAGTCACTCGCAAGCATTATTTTGTCAATGCCCACCCGTGTGTGGCAGCACGTGGGATAAGGGATAATTTCATGATGCATCACGGGGATGCAGTACCATGCTGTCTCTAGGGACGGGCTGCCCACTGCCAGCCTGTGAGCTCTGGAGCCTCCTGATTGAAGAGGTGCCCTATAACATTCACCCTGAGAAAAAGCCTACTAAGAAGAGACTTCAAGTGAGTGACCTTGCAAAACAGCCTTTAACATCCGCCCCCCCCCCCACCCCTAACAGAAACTCCCCCCAAACTGGCCTTTTCCAGCTGCAGGCTGTTCTCCAGCCAGGCATCTTTGGGCATGCATAGAAGCAGCAATCTCAAAGAAGTAACAGCCAGGGCCTGTACAGAGGTGTTCTCCAGGAAAGCGTGAACCTCCAGCCAGGATAGCATGCCCATCAAAAGCAAATGATTGAGGTGAGATCAAACCCACCAGCATCCCATGGGAGGAGGGAGCATCTCCAGGCCTCTCGCATCCAGGCCTGGAAGGTGGAAACAGCTACACTTCCCTGCTCATCTGCGTGGACATCGCATGCTGGGGTGGGTCTGGGGGAGGACAGCTTTCCTGTCCAAAGTGGGCAGGTGCTCCACCTGAATTACCAGGGGCACCCAGCACAGCATCCAACTCACATGCAGGAGGTGAGTTGCTCTGCTCAAGCTCTGGCACCAGCACAGAGGTGACATCTCCATGCCCTGAGCCATGACACAGAGCGATGATGGCTGCACCGATCAGCCTGCTGTCTGGGACTTTGTCATACCTCCCACCCTGCCACAGACAGATCCTTGCTGGTGGCACCAGTGGGGCAAAGCCAAGAAACATATGCAGCTTCAGGGTCAGCTTGGCCTCTTTGTGCAGTACAAGTTCTTGGGACCACCCTCAGTTCAAAGCACGATTTACAGGTCATGCATAGAAAGATGAGACCTCCCTTTCCAATACACAGTGCACATAGATGGGCAGCCCTAGTGGGAAGTGGTGTGATCCCCTGCCTCAAGAGTAAAGGCTGGGCCATCCTGGTCACACACAGATGAGCATCTCTCTCCTTTTTGCAGTTAGACCAGCAAAAGAAGGGGGACGCATTGCTCACAGCTGTCTCTGAAAGCTCTGGGGAAACTAACAATGTGATTGTGAAGCCCTGCAAAAATTCAAAATATTGTGATGACTTCAGTGGGAAAGGAAAAAAGCCCTTACCTCTAAGTCTGGTAAACGCCCAGCCAGCTGCTGAGAGGGACAATGGCCCTGAGGCACATCTTGGAGGACACAGGGAGGATGTCAGAACAACTGTGGGGCTAAGCTGACCCAGCTGCCTGGGAGGAGATTCATCAGCTGATTGAGTATTTCTGTAAGGAGCCAAGAGCAGTGTGGATGGGAGCTTTGTGCACCATTTGTCTGAGGAGCTGGGAAGTTCACCCTCTTCTATCCCAGGGCCCCACCACTGGTTGGGGCAGGGAACAGTCTCGGGCTGCCTCAGCAGGCATTGTTGGTGCCTGAAAACCCTCAGCTCTCCACTCTAGCAGCGCTGCTAAGTAAACCGTATCTAAACATAGAAAACTGGCTAGCTTGGGTTTGGGAAAGCACCCAAGAACTCAGATCGTTTCCATTCCCTCATCACACCCACAGAAAACTCACAAGCTCTCCTTCCCAGTGCACCAGGCACTTTACATTGCCAGGCTTTGAGAAATTGCCATGCGTTCTCATTTTGGCTAGGTGATAGCACAACAGTGCTAGCCTTTCACCAATGGAAAAAGAGAAATACAAGGAAACCACAAAAAAGAGTGATGTGAAAAAAAAAATCAGAATCTTCCTAAAAAGGTTCAAACATAGGCACCAGTCTCAGCAGATCTTATTTTCTAACCTCTACCCACTAATGTAGCAACTTAGACTCCTTGAACTCTTTATCTGTGCCTGGCAGCCCACAAGAGTCGTGCCTTGTTCCCACAGGGACTTTCCAGTTCAGTGCTTGGAAGAGCATCCATTAAAACCCTCAATTTCTGTGGAACCTTTGAATTTGCACGCTCCCAGATGTCGGACTCCCGTCCCCCCGCCATGCCGCAGCCCCGGGCGAGGGGCCGTGAGGGCGGCACGGGGTTTCCCCAGCCCCTGCTCAGCCTCGCTCACAT
>NW_008237447.1:1917657-1923006 GCF_000691975.1 Corvus brachyrhynchos | reverse complement strand
TCCTGGGCAGAGCCCCGGCCGCGGCTGGGGAAATGAGCAGCTCTCCAACACCTACCAACAGTCCCTCCCTAGAGATTGCCTTCCCACCGGACTCCTGGTTTGGTATAGGCGTGTTACAGTAATCCCCGCTGTAACACCCAGACACTGCCTGAGGCTCCCTGGGAATGCTTGTGGGTCAGTGGCGGCAGAAGGACTCGGCTGATCCCATTTCCCAGCCGGAGGTGGTGCAGGAAGACAATGAACAGTTGTTCTTTCCCCATCAAAGCTGTGAAAGCCAGGACTTCGTAAAGTAACAGTGAAAGCAGTAAAAGATCTTCCTAGGCACTTAGGAGAACACTTGCCAGGTGCCCACCGTTGATTCAAGCTCTGGAAAGACCCGTTTTCTCTAGTAGTTTCCTGAAACAGGAAGAGGGAAAGCAAAGCTCATCCTGCCAGAGGTTAAAGTTGGGAGAAAGGCAGAGAACAAGCCCTCGCTATCAGCCCTGCTGCTGGGACTGTACGTGCCTGCTTTCAGAGGCCAGATGCTGCCAGGCAAATGAAGATCTCCTTATGTTTGTTTTAAAGCTGGAAGAATCTCTTGAGATAAACATTCTAAATTAAAGATAAAAGTGCTGTGGGTTTGCTGGCAGCCTCTGTCCCCCTCCCCAGGGATAAGCTCTTGCGGGAGGCTCACATGCATCTTTCAGCCACGTGCCCTGACCAAGGGCTGCACACAAGGTTCCCTCTCTTTCGGGGGCCTGGGAGGTAACAAAATCCCTCTGCCCCGCTGCCCCGGCTCCCTCTGATGGCAGGTTCACCCAGAGCAGCACAGTGTCCCAGTTTTCATTCTCAGGATCTCTTGGGAGGATGTTAAATCCCAGCTAGTCCTGGCTGTATTTAAAATGATTGTAATTCACATGGATTGGGCTGTGGTTATAAGCTGAATTACATTCTGATTTAGCAGCAGGGATTAGGGCTCTGCATTTTAACTTATTAACCCAATCCAAGTTAGGAGATTCCCTCTTGCCGCCCTGCTAAGCTCCTGCATGAGGAAAGGCGAGGCTACAGAGGGGATGGAGCAGTGTGGGAGGGCTGTGCCCAGGCTGTGTCACAGCTCCTGGGGCAGGGAAAAAGAAAGAACCAAAAAAAGAAGCTACTGCAGTTGTTTAGTATTCCCTACGCACGGGGAATTCACTCTGTGTTAAACCTGGTGGAAAGGGGGTACGTGAGCGGTGAATTCCCCATCCCCAGCCAGCCACCAGCAGGTGTCTGCTGCTTGCCATTGCTGCTCCAGCCTGGGCCAGCTCTGCTCCAGTTGTCTTCCTCCCCTGACCTCTTGCTGGAGACACCTGCAAGAGTTAACTCCTCTCTCTGGGCCGTACCGGTGGTGGGACAACTGGAGGAGATTTGCTGCTCTGGTTGAAAGGAGCTGCTGGGGCAGCCTGCACACAAATGCTTCCCATCACCGTGGCTCCTGAGCAGGAAACCCTGCACCTCCAGACCCACGGTTCACCCACTTGGCTTCTCTCTCATGCCATCAGACAGACAATTGAAAACAGCCCAGGCACACTCTAGAAAACTTCACTCCATTTAATATTTAATGAAAACCCAGTGTAACTGTCATGTCCTTTTCTGTTTTCTCTCACTAACACTGCTGGCTGCACAGGTATCTGTGTGTAAACAGAGCCTGTCTCCTTTCCACTCCATTGCATCTCTCCAGCTTGGGGCACAGCTTGTGATACCCGTACTCACCTTCAGAGGAACTCCTGGAGCAGCCCTGCCATACACACACAGCACAACTCACTGCATGGTCACCTCACCAGTTCAGGCATCTGAGGGCATCCCAGTGCAGCCCAGAGAGACCAAGGGATGGTAGGCTCTGGAAATCCCACCCATTGCCAGGGAATTGCAGGATTGCAGTGATGATGTGGCATCCCACTTACCCCTGTGCCACGAGCCTGATGCTGCACCCCCTGAGTGCTTTCACCTCCAGGTCCTGCAATTACTGGCAAGGAGGGAGGGAAGGCATTGCATTTTCATTCCCTGCCTGTGCTGAACCACTGGGTTGTAACACATCCTAGTTGTTCCCAAGAGTGAGTTGCAGCCAGAGCTGAGTAGATGATAACAGAAGAAAAAAGTGGGATGTGTTTTTCTGAAAGAGTTTTTCATCATGCAGCAAATAGCAGGGGGAGACCACATCCAGAGGGTGGTGGTCAATGGCCCAGAGTCCAGATGGACATCAGTGACCTGTGGTGTCCCTAAGGGGTCCATACTGGGACAGGTACTGTTTAATATCTTCATCAATGACATAGACAAAGTGATCGAGTGCACCCTCAGCAAGTTCGCAAGTGACACCAGGCTGACCTGAAGATGTGTGTCAAAGATGCCATCCAGAGGGACCTGGACAAGCTTGAGAAGTGGCCCTATGGGAATCTCATGATCTTCAACGAGGCCAAGTGCTGGTGCTGTACCTGGGTTGGGCTGACTCCCGGTATCAGCACAGGTTGGGGCATGAAGGAGTCGACAACAGCCCCACTGAGGATGACTTGGGGGTGCTGGTGGCTGAGAGGCTGGACATGAGCCAGCCACATGCTCTGGCAGCCCAGAAAGCCAAACACATCCCGGGCTGCATGCAGAGCAGTGTGGGCAGGGGGTTGAGGGAGGGGATTCTGCCCCTTTGCTCTCATGAGATCCCACCTGAAGTCCTGCATGCAGCTCTGGGGTCCCCAACACAAGATGGACAGGGACCTGTTGGAGTGAGTCCAGAGGAGGTCACAAAGATGATCAGAGTGCTGGAGCACCTCTCCTGGAGAACCTGGATGGTTCAGCCTGGAGAAGAGAAGGCTCTGGAGAGACCTTATTGCAGCCTGTCAGCACTTAAAGGGCACCTCCAAGAAAGATGGGGACAAAATTTAGCAGGGCCTGTAGTGATAGGACAAGGGGTTTTAAACTGAAGGAGTGTCAATTTAGGTTGGATAAAAGGAAGAAGGCTTTTACAAGAGGGTAGTGAAACACAGGAACAGGTTGCCCAAAGAGCTAGATGCCTTATCCCTGGAAACATCCATGGTCATGTTGGACAGGGCTCTGAGAAACCTGATCAAGTTGAAGCTGTCCCTGCTGATGGCAGGGGGGTTGGAGTAGATGACCTTTAAAGGTCCTTTCCAACCCAAACTACTCTATGATTCTAGTAATACAAAAGTTTGATGTTTGTCACAACTTTCAATTTCGTTTAAAATAATTTTCCTTTCAAAAAACCCACCAACACCCAAACCCCCAGCATGTACAGAGAATGTTAAAAAAGCAGTTTCCTTCCATCCTTGCAGCTGCTGCACAGAGACATCTCTGAATGATTGCTCTGAGACAAGGGGAGACCTTTGGAGCAGGGCTTACCCTGTAATTTGGAAGCTGGCACCAGACTGAGGCCCAAGAGCACAATTGCTGTTCTTCATATGAATGCAAGGCTGAGTTACTGGGCTCTGTGAGGAGCAGGGGGCTCTGTGGGGAACTGAGGGCACGCCCAGGAAGGCAGGAGAGGATGTGTTTTCCTCTGCACTAAGGTTTTCTCTGCCCAGCATACAGCAGCGAACTCAGTCCAGGACAGGGAATACACTTAATTGCTCACCAACAAAACCTGCTTTTGTCCACTCCCCACACACAAGGGCAGGGCTTCAGAAACTCTAAGGCTCGGTCTAGAAATCCTAAATCTGTTCTTTGCTCCTTGACCTCAGTGCTTTGGGGGTAACTCCTGGCATTAGGGAAGAAAGAGAAGACCTCATTTCACGCCACCCTTCCTTTTTTCCCTGGCCCCAGAAGAACTGAATGCATGAATCCTAGTGTGGGATGCTCCTGCCAGCATCCCCCTCTGCAGGGCAAGCAGGAGCTGTGGGAAGGAGCCTCTGCCACGCAGTGTATAACCCTCTCAGGGGAAGCAGACCTGACAATCACAACTGCCAGGGAAAAGCAGAAGGGAAATCCACACCTGGGAAGTGCTTTAAAAGGACAGGGCTACACCCTGTGGCCCCCATCCTCTTGAACTCAGTGGCAGAACATCCCCATCCCAAAGCATTAAAAAATGCCAGGAAACCATGCTCAACCCAAGCCCTAATAGGTAGGGGTGGCCACAGACCAGGAGAGGGGCTCTTCCCCACAGAGGCAGCTGCCACTGATGGAATGGCAAGGCATGGTGCTGGATCTGCTGGCTGGCAAGCACTCCCTGCTGAGGTCTAGCACGCCTCAACAACAGCAAATTTACTTAAAGAAGAAGAAAATGGCTTAACTAATCTTTGGTCACCCAGCTTTACTTCTGCCGCTGACACAGCAGGAGGTACTCGCAAGCCCAATGGCTTTATTTATTTAAGTGTATTGATTTTAGGCTAGATTGGAAGAAAACAGGCGGATAAAGGGCAGGAAATTCCTCAGCTGTGAGAACCACACAGAGTACTAGAAATCAGATTTAAACTAGCAGATGAAAATACATTTGCCAGAACAAGGTAATGAATCATTCTGCCAGGAGCACAGAGATCTGGCCAGAAGCCAAACCCTGCCCACTTAAAAGCAGCAATTTGGGGTATTAAGCGATGACTGCATTCCTGTCACTGACCATCATTTAATATAGCAGCAGTGCTCAGTGGCTCCCACCCAGAACTCAAAGCCTGCTGCACAAAACCAGAGCAAAACCCTCAGACCTTCCCCCAAGACCTTATTTAAAATCAATGGCCCCAGAGTCAATCAGATGCAATGAAGGAGGGCTGAGCAAGAAGAATGGAGGAGGACAAACCACACCAGAAGATGTGCACTCAGCTATCAGGGCTGCTGTGCATGAGCCGTGCGTGATGGCAGAAAACCACAAAATGCACAGAGACGTGCAGGAAAATGACAAGGGGAAGATTATTGGAGGGCAATATTTTGTTCTTGTGTCAGCTCTGATTATCTCATTAACTTCTTCTCAATAGCCCAGTATCTGGGACTCTACAAGAGAGGTCTCTGGCTCTGTTGCCACGGATCTTGCTGTAGCTGCTGGTGCAGTGTGACACTGGCCTGGGCAGGCAAAGCCAGGCACCTGAAGGGAATCCTAAAGTTAAATCTCAGGGTTAGTCTCTGAAACCAGTTCCTACCTTCTCCACCAGCAAGAAGACCTTGAGCAGTCCAAAATGAGAACCCAGGCTCCAGGTGCAAACCCTTTCCTTCCACAGAAACCTCCCAAGAGGCTCTGAAGGTGCGCTAATGTACCCACCCTGTGAACAGAAAGGTGCTGTAGAAGCTCACCCCATGGTGGAGAGTCTGTCCCCAAAAGCTGAGGGCCTCAAATTTCCTGCTTGCAGGGATGACAAGAGGCTCACCAAAGCCAGGAGAGGGGCAGCATTCAGCAGG
>NW_008237447.1:1912298-1917644 GCF_000691975.1 Corvus brachyrhynchos | reverse complement strand
AGAAGGAGCATCGAGACAGGCACCAACGAGGGGAATGTTTGAAAGCAGGTAGCTTGGGTAGTGTTGCAACAGAACAGAGCGTTTTCCCAGCTGTACAGGGAAATTTCTCTGTTTTAAGGTAAAGTTTTGCATGGCTGTGGACTGTTCATGCACACACTCAGAGCTGTATGTGAGCAGCTAGCAAGCCCACCAGAGCCTGCAATTCTGCACGCTCAGAGGGCACCGAGGCAGGCAGGGAGAGCCTCCCCCACCCAACACCATCTCCCTGGGCCCTCTGCTGTGAAATGCCCTGAAGGCAGGTGACTCCCAGCTACAGAGGGAGACTCACTTCTGTCTCACAAGGGCAGAAGGGATTCTCCCCAGCAAGGTCGGGCAGGTTATTAGCCCAGCTCACCGATATTCCCGCAAACACTCATTACTCACCGCTCTGCAGGCACTGCAAAGGGCAAAGTTTGTCCCTTTGTAGAAAACAGAGATAGCCACATCCGATCTGATTTTTGCAATCTGAAGCCCCAATGACCAATCTAAGCCCGAGGCAAACACACAGCAGGAAGCAGCTCTGGGAAAACCATATAATGTCTGTGGAGCCAGAATTCAAGCCGAGATATGCAAAACCAAGGCACCTTTCAAGCACCTATTTGTTACATATTTGATAATTGATGTGAATTGTAAAGATGTTTTCTTAAGCGAATTGTTGATTTGCCTCCCTGGTAAGCCACAGGTGAAAGACACCCAGTCTGCAGTTTGCAAGAGCCTCCACTTACCCCAGAGCTGCAGGACTAGGTGTTTTCACAGGAGCTCCAGCTTCCCCACGCACCTGAGCATGGCTGGGGAGGAAAGCTCCGTTCTCAGAGCCAGGGGGAGCTGCCTTATCACTTGGCAGGGGTTTGCACAAACCTTATTCTCAGTCAACACAGGTTTCAGGCTCTCAAGCTTTGTTTTGAATTCTGTATTCAGGACAGGTCCAAAACTTCAGAGCAGCTGCAATCTAAAGGGGCAGATTGATCTACTCTTGCATCACAGTTGCACTCAAGCAGTAGTTTCTCATAAGGAAAGGCACTCTGATGCAGTTCATCCAGCACGGTGGGAACTTGGTTAAAATGCTAATCTGCAGGCAGGGTTAAGGTTCAGCTGTATTTTAATCTGCCATTTTTCAGATGTCACCAGACGTGATAAAAATTCCCCAAACTGTGGATCTAACCTGTCAAATCCACGGCTTGCCCACAAAGAAGTCAGTGGGAATTGTACATGCTCAGCACTTCTGGAGAAAGACAGACAGGCCATGCAAGTCCCTGAGCAGGCAGCAGGTCAGCCTGTGTTGAAATGGGCAGCTGTTTTCCTTACACAGAGGGACCACCCCATTGCAAATGGTGCCCCTGAAATGTATGCCCTGGTGGCATGGGGAGGATTTTTATCCTGCCAGCACCGCTTGGATTGGGGCCCAGGTTGTGCACCTTAACAAATCCTCAAAATTAACCATGGGCAAATTTCACTTTGTTACAAAGCCTAATGCTGGCAGAGTTTTGCTTCATTTTGAATGCTGCTGATTTCACTCTTCAAGGCCTGACCAATTGGGAGAAATTGGCAAAGGGCTCCATTTAGCACTGCACACAGAACTGTGCTCAGCAAGGATGTGACGCAATGACCACGAATGGAGAAAAGCACTTTTTAATTATTTAAATGCACCCTCTCACCCAGTACCTTTGCCTAAGAGGACATAAGGGTCTTATTTGCAACAAAAGTGCTGTGAAAAGGGCCACCAGAGATGAATACCATGCCCAGCACTCAAAGCCTGGAAGAGAAAGTCCTTTCAGGATGCTGCTAAACAGCACGTTACTGGAGCATTTCACTGGTGTACCTCCTGCTCTGCATTTCACAGCTGGGTTTTTTAGAGTTGCTGGATAACCAGAGCACCCCAAACTCCTCTGCCGCTGAGTGGTATTCCCAGATTTCTGCAAATCTGGCCTCTTTTCCTAAGTACTTTATATACTTCTGGACTCTTGGGAGGCTCTGAAGTGCTGCTGAGAGAAAGCTCCTTTAACAAAAAGCATGGCACACAACTGAGAGCCTGCATGGCTTCCAGAGGTGTAGGAAAGGCACTTCCAAACTGTCCAACACCAGCAGTGTCTCAAAACCAAGCAACATCTGAAAAATACAGGAAAATCGCAAGTTCTTGCCAACTTACTTATCAGTGTTGCTGAGCTGCCCCGGAACAGCCTCTTCAGACACCTTGCAAGGGCTCCTGAGAAGAACCCTCCTTGCTGCTGATGTACACAGCTGGTTGTTCCCACACCAGCAGGCAGCAGTTCTGCCACGGGGTCTCAGGTCAATGTGGGCTCTGCCGTCCTGCCCCAGAGTGTTCCTGCCGGCTGCAGGCGCTGGGGAGGCTCGAGCACCTCCAGAGGTGGGAGGATTGGGAACAAGTACAGCAGGCTGCATGAAAAAAGATTGTGGGACTGAATCCAAAACTTGAGGAGGGTGGTCTGTACCCGCCTTTGCTTTAAGCAGCCTGGAAGTGAGCAAAGAATGGGGTTTTGCTAAATGCTGAGGTGGCTGGCAGCAGAGAAACAAATTCTGGCAGGGGAGAATTTATCCTCTAAGCTTGTTATCCTGTCAAAAGAAGAAATGAGGTTAGTTGAGGCTCATTTGTTTGCAACGAACTCCTGTCTCTTACTATTTATCACCGCATGCGATTACCAGCTGACTTAAACCAAGTGCATTGGAGTTACAACAGCAGTGCAGAGAGGGGATAGAGCATCACCTGTCCCCTGCCCCCTTCTGCACCTCCAGAGCCCCCAGAACATGGTCTCTCCAGTCTCCACCAAGGGCTGTGGAAGCACATGGCATCACTGGTCTTTTCAGAGGGGAAATGTTTGGTTGGGCCCACCAGTCTCAGGTTTAGCTCTGGCATGAGTGAACACCTCCTGCAAGACTGAGTCCTCTTCAGCATCCTCTCTGCTTCCGCAGAGCCCGGGTTTCTAGCCTGTGCACACCAGAAGGAGTAGGGGGATTAGATGAATAATTACACCTTCAACTGCCTTTGGAGAATGAGGTTATTGAGGACCACAGGTCACACATCCCGTTTTCCTTGGGGGCTGCCCAGTGCTGAGCATCAGGTACACTCCCTGACCGAGGAGAGGCCCACACTAATGCTGTGTGGAAGAAGGATGCAGCAAAACTCCTGCTCCAAAGGATGTGGGGGCACACAGTGAGACAGCAATAAGCTCGGAGAGACTGGAATGAAATTCCCAAGAGTTTCACGGTGGTAAGCAAGGGCAGAGGATGGGAATATATTTAACAACTGGCTCAGCTAGTTTTGTGGGCCTTCCCTGATGAGATGACACAATTCTTTGACACATATCACACCTACCACTTGACTCCAAGGCTGGCTCCAAGTCAGCTTTAGGGAGGACTGTTGTAAGGCATTTGACATTCGACTGTACAACACTCTGATTAAAAAATCAGCAGTATATAATATCAATAAACCACACGTTAACTACATTAAGAGCTGGCTGACATCTCTCAACAAGTAATTGTCAGTGGTGAATCATTATCTACAGATGGGAGTGTTTCAAGCAGGGTTCTTTGGGGAGCTGCTTGAGGCCTGACACTTTCCAGCATTTTCATCGCTGGGAAGCAGATGCAAATCTCAGTGCTGTTACAGTGCATAAATGACAAAGAGATTCAAAGTGATGAATAATGAGGAGCACAGGGCAGCCATGCAAAGCAGTTCTCTACAGTTCAGTGAGCAAAGCCTGCTTAAACGGCATTTTACTACAAAAAGTTGTTCCTGGAATAAGAAATTCCAAGCGGGCTCCCAGGGTGCTATAACTGGAAAGCAGAGGCTCTGGAAGGGGTTTTGGAGCTCATGACAGCACATGAACTAACAGCATAAAGCTGTGGCAAGAGGTAATGGGCATTCCACTGGGAATAATGAGGAAGCAAGTCGTAGACACCTGTGATCCGTGCTGGTAACATGAATCCCAGCTCACTGCCTCCAGTGTGGTAACGACACTCTGAAGGTGTTACTGGAAGAAGAGGATGTAGAAAGGAGCCAAATTATCTCAGTGCTCCAGGGGGAAATCCCCCAAAGCTTCCCAGCAGGCACATAAAGGACTCAAATTATTTTGTTTGCCAAAAGGAGAATTGAGAGTTGACCTTAAAGGACAGAGACAGCAGGTCGAGCTCTTAGTGAGGAGGAGGATCAGGAATGAAAGAGGAAAGGTACAAAGGTTGATAGGGAGGAGGACTTGGATATGGACATTTCAAACAAAAGATTGATGTGCTTTAACGAGGTGAAGGAGGCAGTGAGACAAACTCCAAATCCAAGCTCAGAGGGAGACACCAGAGTAAAGCAAAGGCTGGTAGCAGGGGTTTCTCAAGGATCTAGAAAGCAGGGGAGTAAGAAGAAATGTGGGACTAGAAGACTGAAGAACAGCATATGATGGATACACAGATGTGAGCATACAGGCAAGACATAAGCCTTGCATACCTCCTGAGGAGGGAAGGGCTAGATGGAAGGCAAAGGTAAATAAAACGCAGAGGCAAGGTGGGTTTTACAACAGGTAAGTCATGTTCTTACACAGATGGCACTGGTGAAATACATCCCTAGACAAAGGCATGGCAGCAGCTCTCATCTGTCTGGACTCCACAGAAAATGCCTGCTAGTGGAAAATTAACAGTTAAGCCAACAAAGCTGAGGATTAGTGCAAGCACTGGAAGATGAGTAGCAACCTGACTAGAAAGGAGCTGGTAGCAGGCAGCATTGAAAGGAGGATGGGATGAAACTCCTTTCAGTCTGCTGGTTTTCTTGTTTCTTGGTTTTTTAAACAAACTCAGTGCAGAAAAAACAGATGAATACTAATGCAATATTTTGGTGACAAAGGGGAAATCATTGCCCATAGGGTGGAATACACAGGAAGAAATAGATCACTGCGAGGAGCCAGGCAACTAAAAACAAATAAGAGGCAACAGCCTAGAAGCTAAGGTCTGACAGCCAGGAACAAATAGCTTGAATTCCTCTCACTCACTACAAGAAAAACAGCTGAAACTGGAGGTAGAAAAAAAGATTCAGGTTCTTTAGCATGCTTTTCCCTGCTGGTTTCCTACCTGACTTAGTGCTGGGCTGGATGGGACTGCCTGACAAGAACAGGTATGATCTTGCATGGGTTTAGCCTTGCTCTTCAGAGTGAGGCTGTGTCCCTTGCCATCTGTGTGCTGCCCAGCAGTCTCCCCAGTGACAGCTCTCTTCCCAGGCTCTTCTCCTGAGGTCATGCTTACAGCGCCAGGGTTCATGTCACATGTTAAAAGGAGTTGATTTTTCACTGCAGCCCTGTGGAGCAGAGG
>NW_008237447.1:1906709-1912233 GCF_000691975.1 Corvus brachyrhynchos | reverse complement strand
AAGAGGAGTGAGACCAAGACACAGAGATACCCATTAGTCCTGGTAGTACAAAATGAAGAAGTAGTGAGTTTTGTTACCTTGATGTTCTCACACAGCTCTGTACCCCTCCAAAGGAGACCCCAGTATCCAGAACATGAGGAACAGCACGTGAAGCAGAGGTGGCCAACTGGGCATCACTTCATGAATCTGTGTGGGAAGTAAGCAGAGTACAGACTGCAGGTGTCCACTGAGGCCAGAGGCGTTGCATTTCTCCAGCATAGAAAGACTTTTTTATGAACATATTTTTCCTCAGTCTCACTCTAAGAAACAACAGATCCGATTATTGCTGAAGCTTCTGTTTAAAGGAAAAAAGATAAATCAGCCTGGGGCAGACACTTGGCATTGAAATATTCAGCTGCAATGCTTGGGGTCTGGCAGTACAATAAGCAGCTGAGAGGAAGGCCTCAGTCAGCAGTGTCTGACTGGTGTTAGTGGAGGCACCCCCAGACCTGCCCAGAGGAGCAGCTTGGTGCCACCAGGACTGTGTGGACACCACAAGCCCAGAGGCTCACTGGCTCTTCCATGCCCCTTGGCTGAAACCAGAGCTCTCAGAGTCAGTGTTGCTTTCCAGAATAATGGCATTTCCAGCAACAGGGCTGGGAGGGGGCAGAGGTCTGGCATTGATTGGGAGGTAAGAGCTGCTTATTGAATTAAGGCTGTTTCCTGGAGTAGTTTGCTCCAGCGATCCCTGCCCATGAGCTAGCTCTCCATAATGGACCTGTCCTATGGCAAGGGCCTCCCACCAAGAACCTCTCAGCTCCAGGCACAGCCACCAGGATCTGAATTTCCAGAGTGTGAACTGAGCTGAAATAGGGAAGCCTGCCCAAAACAGACTTTAGAGCAGCTCAGCAGAGCACGCTGCCCCAGCATACCGGGGTCAAGGATGCTGCGCACAGCTGTGGCAGCCCGGGAGCACTGCTCTCATCCCTGTCTCCTGGGCATGCAGGAGCTGGGGGAGAGCCAGGAGGGTGCTTGTGCATGCCCAGAGGCAGCCAAGCTCAGCAGTCTCTGCTGCTGGGGGCAGGAATGGCTGAGCCCTTTTGGAAAGATTTCTGAGGCAGGATGCTGCTTTGTTTTCTTCATAATCCACATGTGGTTGTGACTCAGAGTCATGCCTGGTCTCCCTTTTGGCAGGTGTGTGGTCAAAGCTTGGAGATCAAGAGCTTCACTCAGCCACTGCTGTGTTTGGGGGAGTTCTTCCTCTACTCAGCAGAGGTGGGAAAGCCAGGAGGGCAGTACATGCCCAGGAACTCACCTGGATTGCTGCCTCCTGAGCCAAAGCCTCCAACCACATGTCTACAACACAACTGTCTCTCTACACATGCTGCATCTGGATGAGGCAGGATGTCAAGGAGGTCAAGTGAGACAACAGGCGAAGCCAGCCCTGGTGCTTCTTTTTTTTCCCCTTTTGGAAGCAGGATCAGGACCTTTCCCTCCAAATCTAGCCTGCACAAGTGTGACAAATCTCCCTCTTTCACCCAAACTTCAAAAAAAGGAAAAAAATAAAGAAAAAAAAAATAGCCCTCCATACCAACTGTAACACTTTGTTTTGGTAGAAATCAAAATAATTTGCAGCTGAAGTTGCAATTTTCTGTGAATAAATACATTCCACTTCCCTGCATCCTACCAAAGATCTGTTATGATCTATCCAGGACTTCTGATGTGAGGATTTGCAGACGTGTTTCCCTGTTGAAAAGCAAATGAAAGTCATGAGTTCTGGCCACAGAGTTTCACACTCTTATGAGCAGTGTACACCTCAGGTCTCCAGGTTTTGAAAAGCTGAAGGCAAAAGCTCAAAACCTCTGTAAAAGCAAGGCTGTCTAGACTAGGTGAGTAGAAGAAGGAGGCTGGAGCCTTTAGGGAGAGAGAAAGAGTTGATGGAGAGCTTTCCAGCTCTCCTCACAGATGGAGAGGAGTAGAGCAAAGAATAGAGGCTGTAGGTAGGTGATTAGGATCTGACATCAGCCCATGTCCTCTCCACTTCAGCTGGACAACAAATAAGGTGCACCAGCAAAGGAGGGCTGCCTAAAACATCAGCACAAGGCTTGCTTCCAACAGTGGGACAAGCCAGCTGTTTCAGGTCCTTGCCTCTCTCCTTGGAAGGACACGGGAGAGGACAAAGACAGCACTGGAGAAAGCGCAGGCAGGAGCAGCTGTTTAACCATGTGCTTTGATATTGTGTCACCAAGGAGATGTCTGCCTCCAAGCCCTGGGCTTGCTGTCAGGAATGCGCTGGGGAGGAAGGTAGCCAGACCTTGTCCAGACGTCCTGAGGTGCAGGGCAGGTGAGAATGTTGCCAAGTCATGACAGGGTGTTAATTAACAGTAGTAATGAAGGTGGCAGCACTAACACCCACTGCTCAGAGCGGATGGCATCACTCAGCTCGTGGGACAGCTCCCTCAGTCCACCCAGAGTGCTCCCATCTGAGCAGAGGGACAGGTAATGTCCCCTTCGACCATGGTAAAGGAGTGCATGAAAGATCCACAGAGGTCTCACAGCCAGCAGAGCTGCCAATTCTCCACATTTCCTAAGACCTTTCATATGAGCCAAAATTCACCTCTATAATCTGACCCCGAAAACTGTTGTTCCCTCTCTTCCTTCACACAGCTATGCAGCTGCCTGCCCTCCTGGAGGCAAGCAGGTTTCTGTGCCAGAGCTGCCTCCTGCTCCTTCTGGACCTTGCATGATGGAGTGAGAGTTCAGGGCTGGAAAACCTGTGCTCGAACCAACCATTTGTGCTGTACCTCTGTTTCTCCATGCAGGGGTAATATTTACATCCCTTTGTGAAACTTGCAGACCCTCTAGAAGAAGTCGTGCTGCACAGGGCTGAGACATTAAAATAAATAGGTAAGGAGAACAGTGAACTAGCCTGGAGAAATGTTGACATTCCCAAGTGCTCATTCAGACAAAGGAACACCTCCTGCCAACAGCTAGCACAGCCCTTCTCCCAGGTGAGGGAAGTGCCAACCAGCCAGGTGGCTGCACAGAGCAAAACCGAGGCAGATGCTCCAGCTGTGGGCTCCAGGGACCACCTGCATGTGCCCACTGCAAGTGTGGCTGGCTATTTTGGGGAGATACACCCCTTCCCTTGCAGGGTGACCCTCACTGCGGGCCAGGCAGGCGCTGCAGCAGCAGCCTGTGTGCACAGACATGCACAGCCTGCTCTCCAGCTGTGAGGGATCACCCTGGGCTCCTCGTTACCTCCACAGGCCAGGCTCTCCCAGCATGGATGCTGTCGCTATCTGTTTCCCTACCAAGATGGACAGGAGCTGCATGGCTCTGATGTGGCAGCTCTTGGACCTGCTTCCCCACAGAACTGAGCCGGGAATGAGGTGTAGGGAGCCCCACAATGCCAGGGGCTGATGCTGGTGAAATGCTTGGTGCTGTGGGAACAGCCTCTTTATTAATGAGGGAGTGAGCTGCCCCACGCAAACCTGTCTGCATCACATGGACACCCCTCCCTGCAGAGACAGCTGCCTGTGCATCCCCTTGCCATGTCATTGTCCTCCTCTTCTCTGGGCCCATGGCAGCCCACAAAGAATCTGTCAGACAGCTGGGGCCAGCACCCACCTCAACTCATTACTCATTTTCCCATCAAAACCAAGAGGACCAGCTTGGTAACTGGAAAGGCCAAGTTCCCAGTCCACACTGGTTTTTCCATGTGACCTGCCCTGCTCTTTCTCACAGGGATGGAGGTCCCACATCCAGCCCTTTTTGAACAGCTCATCTCTCATCAGGTTCTGGGTGGTGCAGCCAGCAGCCACCAGGTGCCCCTCTGGCAGTGGGGCAGCTCCCCGTGGCTCTCCTCAGGCAGACACTGCTGGAGACGCAGGGACCCGCTGTCCCCAGAGTGGATCAGCCCCGCTAGTCCTTCAGCATGGATGTGCTTCCTTGCTCAGTGCCGGGCCAGCTGTGTGCCCTCCAGATCAGGGAGCAGCAGGTTCCCACTGCTCTTATCCCTGCACGACTCCAACTCTACACTTCAGCGCTAGGACCCTCCACAACCCTCCCTGACAAAGAAACACAGCTCTTGGCAGGCCCTTGTTATTTCAGCTAAGGCTCATCAACCATCCTTCTGTCACTAAATGCCTTATTATGTGCAATTAATGGACTGACTGAGAGCAGCTACAAAGTCCTTCTCCCCGTGAACCCACGGAGGCAGCTGGGTTACTTCTAGTGACTTTCTAATGCTGCCAGCTTCATTACTAAATGCAGCTGTGCAAGGGGAGAGAGGGAGGGAAGATGAAGCAAACGAGAGAGCTCCAATCCAGCAGTCCTGCCTTTCAAACACCCGCAGGCAGCGTGGCAAAGAGCTGCCTGCCATCCCCGGGGCCGGCACGTCCCTTTGAGGGGCACTCAAACGCCGGTCACCATCCACAATTACTCAGAGGCAGTCGCTGGCTCCAGCCCTGCCCCACACAGATAGGTCTTTACTGCCATCTTTAACTTTTTTTCATTATTATTAATAATACAACAAGAGGAAAGGGAGATAAGAGCAAACTGACAGTGTAGGCTGAAACAGCTAATTTGACTGTAGCCAAACTGCACTCAGATGTGCAAAGCAAGAGAATAATTTCCACTCTCTGATCTCTCAAAGATCATCCTCTTAGATGTCACGATTACATTGGAAAACAGTCTGATGGTACTTGAAGTCAGTTTCCCTTGACAATTAACCTATATGTGCACACCCTTCAAGACTTCTTGCTGCAATAACAGATGTGTGTTTTGAACCACTACTACAGTCCCCACATACACGGCTGAAAGCAAAAACCAGGTAGCAGAGGGCTCCAAAGCCAGTCCCAGACAAAAGGACACTGGTCTCATTGGAGCGTGGCACTGAATTAATCTGCCTTTCTGCCTTTAGTAATGCCTTGTTACCAAAAATAAGAGAGTTACAGCTGGCATTTATGCAATCAATTCTTCCACTGTGCTAAGGCAGTTCCTAAGGACTGGGTGATAAGGAATTTGATGTAGCTTATTTAAGACAACAACAACAAAAAAAAAAGGCAAAAATCAGCATTTCATGAGTTTCACATCCCTCTGCCTTATTTGCTCTGTGCAGAAACTATGGTGCCCTTTTACCAAAGGATATCTGATTGTTTTAGGGTTTTTTTGAGGCTGGGAAGTACAAAAGAAGTAGATACTTAAATTCTGGGGCCAAATTCATCATGGAGTGAAACGGGCCTAAGCGCTTTGAAGCAAAGGGCGAGGCAATTGCTTAGATTAATCCTAATGACCCAAGCCAGAACTCATGGACAAACCCTTGCAGGGTTTTCAGCTCTCGAGCAAATGTAGCCCAAGCAGCTCTTACACTTTGGAAAGCAAAATGAAACCCCAAGGATTTGCCTTAAAACAAATTACATCCATCCTAAGAGTAAAACACCCTGCTTTGAATACTAAGAGAGGACTGAGCAGCCTGTCACGGTTACAGCTCTGGGGGACACGAGCAGGCTGAGCTTAGACTAAAGACCTCAAAGTAGGGAAA
>NW_008237447.1:1883182-1906563 GCF_000691975.1 Corvus brachyrhynchos | reverse complement strand
GGGCGGAGCTTAGACTAAAGACCTCAAAGTAGCGAAAGCCACTTCTGAAAACCCTTATTGAAGCCTGACAGGAGTTAGGATGGCAAAGACGGGCTCTTAGAGTAAAAGTTTCTAACCAAATCAAATCATGGAGACTTTCCTTAGAGAGGAAAAAGAGTGCATGACAGCAGGAGCCCTGCAGCCACACGTCGAATCCAGCAGCAGGTGATGAGAAGCACCAGCTGCACTGCACAAAGCCGGTGAGAAGCTGCAGCGTTCTTGCTCCTTCCCTCACCCTGTGCTCCCAGGAAATCTACTCCTGTTTATGGGAGTGAGGAGAGAAACCACCAATGAACCACAGTCAACCACCTAAGGAAAATGCCTGGGGCAAACAGGAGGTGTCAGTGGTAATTACAACATCAAGGGCCAGGCTTCACTCTCCTGCCCAAGTGCACAGCAGCTCTCCAGCACTGTCAGTCCCACTCCCAGGTTTGCCCACAGTTATTTTGGCATGACCCAGGGCACGAGCTGTCTTCCTGAGAGGTAGTTTTATAACCAGAGCCCTCTTCTCCCTCCTCCACCTGCAGTTTACCTTTCCTCATCAGAGAGGACTTTTCACAGCACCAGCTAACAGAACAGCAGAGGGGCTTTCTGCACATGTAACCCAAAGAAAAAACATGAGATGCTATTTTCCATTTCAGCCACCATGTCTTTTTAATCCCATGCAAGCTGGGAGCATCTTCAAGGCTTTGTTGTTCCTTTAGCAGAGGGGGAAGAACTAAAGTTTGAACACTAAAAACATTTCTTTGAACCGGCGAGATTTACCGATGTGCACATGGCTCCCAATACAGATGCACACTAGGAAAAAAAAAGTAGAAAGAAAGAAATAAAACACAGCTATTCCCCCACTGGTTTCTGTCACCATTTGATTCCACCGCACTGCAGTTTTACCAGGGAAATTGTTGGGGGAAAGGGAGTTAGACAACATTTCCCTGACAGCAGCTTGTCAACTGGCTCTTTGAGTGTCAGGAAAAAGAGCTGCATCTCACATCTTTAAAGTGCCATTCTGCCACACCAGAAAGGGAAGGCACACATCAGGCTTCCCTGGGACCACGTGCCCAACCCCTCTTCTCCCTCACCAGAGCTGCTGCTGGCACACGTGGCACACCCATGGCCTGTGTCCCCCCCAGCCCCAACCCAGAGCTCACCACCATCTGTGTCGAGGGGTGCTGCACCCTCTTCAGGGGATGGAGGAACAGGCAGAGATGCTTGGGGCTATCATCACTTACAAGGCAGGATGTGGTTCTGCCTTCCCGACTGGCTTGGCCCTGCCTGGCACAGAGGGAAAATCAGAGTAGATTCCCTGACATCCCACCTCCACCTGACAGCACACAGCACCATATATCAGGGGAGAACAGTAACGTTTCTGATGAGAACAGCTCAAGGTTCCCTCCCTGCAAGAGGCACTCGGTGCCTGACAGCCTCTGGGACAGCTCAGCACAGCCCTTTTTATGCCAGGTCATAGACAGGAGACTCCATCCATCTTACCTGGAGCTCCAGCACTGACTCCAGCCTGCAATTCTCTGATAGCTCCAGGGAGGCCGAGTTTTTCAAACCCCAGGCTGGCACTGTGCAACCTCCCATTGACTCTATGCCACATTATCTGAACAGGGTTGTGGCTGTACCAGCAGACACTGATATTATCGGAGCACAACAAACCCCTCTGCTGCTGAGCCATTACCCCACATGTGCTTTGAGCCCAAGGAGCAAGCCCTCCAGAGAGCTCCATTTCAGAAGGAAATACCTTCTGGACTGCAAATAACCCTATTTTTCAAGCCTCTGCTTTCTAAAGATGAAATACCCCAAGACAAGAGCGGGCATTTCTGAAAGTGCGGGTTTCACACCAGGAAAGGAAAGGATGCAGTTCACAGCTGCGATCAGGTTATCTCCCATGATGTTTCCTTGGCAACCACAAAGCTCAATGTCTGGGTGATATTTGCAAAGTGTAATAGTTTTTGAAAGCCAAAATATACATATTTTGTCAGTTAGTGTTGTATTTCCCTTGAGACAGGCCAAAGGATCAAACGAAATTCCATGGAGAGCTGATTAGTCTCTGTGTAAATAGGGCAGACAAGCAACGCAACAACACACCCCAGCACCTGGCACTGTTTCCATACTGCTTTCACACTCAGCCACTGCTTATTGAGGACCTCCAGGTATCATTTAAAAAGTGCAATTAGGGGAAACAAAATACATCCCAGTGCTTGGGAACTACTGTACAAACACCAGGCTAGAAAGCCAGGAAGAGTGCAAGATGCAGTGGGGGAGAAAAGAGGGGAGAGAGAAGACTTGCCTGCAGCAATGGAGAGAGTGAGCAGCAGCTTCTTGGTTACGACTGCAGGTTTCTTCAACTCCTCCCACCCTGCAGCCAGTCCAACCAGTTAATGCCATGTTTTTACCAAAAGAATTCAGTGCTCACCCCCAAGTGCTCTTGCAGGACCACACCAGAAACCCCAGCAAGGCATTTACCTTTACCTTGCCCTTCTCTATCCTACCTTGTGACTGGTTACAGCTGCTGTGGGAGGGGGATCAAGGAGGGCACAAGCCAAATCAACTTATGTTCCAACCCCTTCCCTTTGCTGCAAGGGATTCATTAAGTTATAGGAAAGATATTTCTTTTCTTTTTTCTTCCTTCTCTTAGTCTTTCTGCTGGGATTGTGTGTAAATCAGCAGCTCCAAGTGGTTTCTACCTTGTTTGTACAGGCACTAAGAGCCACCACGCTTTAGGTCTTCTGCATCAGGGCTAGGTCAGCTTTTCTTCACATGATCATTTCTCTCTGTTTTTATGCCTCATATTCCACTGGAGCTGCTGTCCTTTGAAAATTATTTTGCAGTACAAAGTTTCCCATCTATTTCTGAAGAGTGGCAGGTGTGTGAAGAATCACCCTCCAGGTAATGCTGCCCACAGCTTAATAACAGGGTTACTCATTTCTCCTCAGATGAGGTACTGAGGTGTGAGTTGTAGCTTTCAATACAAGAAGGCTTTGTGAAAACAAACTTCTGGTGGTGGTTACATCAAGGGCAAGAAGTTCAAAGCTCTCCTGCAGCGTGGGCAGAAGTTGGCTGCAGCAACCTAAACATCTGAGCATGTGTTTCTTTCCCCTCCCCTCCCTGCCCCTCTTGCCTGGCTCCTTTTTGTTCTGGAGGATCTGTGAACAGGAGCTCCCAGATGCTCAACAACCTGATCAGGTGTTGTTCTGCCCCACAAACATTTGCCTCTGGGAGGATAAACAAGCACATGTCTGGCTCCACACTTCAAGCCGGTGTCTGTGGCTGTGCTGGGTGAGGCCTCAGGTTGGGAGATGCTGAGGATGTGCAGATAAGGGATGCTATGCCCGCCTGCCTCCTTGGCTTTGAGCAGCTGCTCACCAGCAAAGTGGAGACCACGCTCCTCCCCAGCAGTACGCTGGGGTTGAATGGCAGAGTGACGGGCCTGACGCCAGGGCTGCGCAGCTCCCGGTGCTCGCAACAGGAGAAAGCAAAGCAGATGGTGCTGGCTTCCTCCTCAGGCACGTGGCTCAGGTGCCAGCCACGCAGTCTGGAGAGGACAGCGGTGCCTCGGGAGAAGGGCTCTGCACGTGCATGGGAGAGGCTGTGTGGCCCCTTTAAGGCAGTTTTGCTGCTGTGGAAATATTTATAGGGAAGCTCATCACCATGGTATCTGAGCACTACTGACTAATGGGGCGGATGGAATGTGCCTGCTTGTATTTGTTATTAATTTCTTTAAGGGTGGCTTTGCTGACATTTTGTTTTTGTTCTCTGCTTCGATTTGGATGTAGTGCTTGTGTGTGTATAGAACCTTTCACAGTGGTGTCCCTTGAAGGCACCATGGAAGAGATGAGGGTTGGGAGCGAGGATAATTAAAGGAATCCTGTCAGCCAGTTCCATCCCCAAGGTTTTGAGGTGGTTTAAAAAGGGAAGGAGGCAGGGAGGCAGGGAGTTATTACAGCCATCAGGAATTAAATTGTTTTTAACATTTAAAAATAAGAATTCAATGAAATGGGGTAAGTCACCGTTTCTCTCCACTTCTGGGCTGAAAGAAAGTGGCATTGCAAAGGCATTGACCACTTGGATCAAAAAGAGCATAGATGGGAATCAGAAGTGGTATCAGCCAGGATGAGGGATGCTTTCAAAGTGTATGGCCTCAACATGCCAGGATTTTTATTATTTTTATTTTTTTAGCTAAAAAAAAAATGATATTGGCAGTGGTCCTGGAGTAATAAACCCTGATGAAAAAAACAGTGTCAAAACTATGACTTTTCTTTGAATAGACAATTTTGCTGGCGTTAACTGTGTAGAGCTGAATACTTTTGTTAGCCCCTTGGCCAGATCTGGCCAGCTGGCAGCTCCCTTTTGCCAAGGAAGCCTTTTGTGAAGACAAAAAAAGCACATTGCAAAAGGGAAGTGGTGTAGAGCAAATCCTTGCTGCAAGATCACAGTCACTGAGAAGTGTTTTATGGTTTTGGCCTTTCCATAAAGGGACTGCTAGAAAAGACTCTCGATAGGCATCTGTGTTCTGGGCTATTTTGTGTGATGGTCCCCGAGGGCTGTTCCACTAAGGGCCTGGATCAAAGCATCCCAGCCATGTCCACAGTTCTGGTCTTTCCAGCTTTTCCCAAACACATCCACCTTGCCCCTTCCAGCATTTCCCATGACCCTGACCCACCCACGCCACACGCACTTCTGGATGCAATGTGGCTGTCACTGGAGTGACTGTCACTGGAGTGACAGTGCTCCTGTCAAGAAGCAATGGAGTCAGAAATCCTTGGGACTGCCCCACGATTTTGACATATTCTATCTGCAGTAGGACGTAGTAGACAACAGAGGGGTAAATGCCTGCTGTCCTAAGCTTGCTTGAAAGCTGCAGGGCTGGAGCACAGATCCCACGCTGTTCCTGGTGAATGATGTAGGGAAGACGCACCTTCTTTCCAGACTGACTGCCTGCCCTCTTCCTTGCCTGGACTCAGCAGATCCCACAAGTCTCCACTGTTAACAGCAGCCCACATTTTGCAAGCCTCACTCCCTTTGGGTTTGTCTCTCCTGGTGAGAAAACAAGGGGGCCAAGCACCCAGAAGTTTGGGGATGGAAGAACCTGTGTGAGCATGGCAGCCTGCAGCAGAGAGCAGCTTATTCCACTCATCCCTTCTCCATCCTTGAACTGCCTAAACCCCAGCTCTGCTTGTTTCTTCCTCTGCCTGTGAGCACAGGCCTGACTCTGGCTTGGTTTTACTTTGCAGGTGCTACCAAAGTCACAAACTTATCAGATCCTGGGGAAATGCCAAGCAATTCCACCTTACTGCAACTGTGGGAGACCTGCAGATTTGCCTCTGCTGAGAGCCATCTTCCAAGCTTTCCATAATGGAGTCTTTGATGTTGTGTCTGAAAGGTGCACGAAAGTCAGTCCAGATTGTGAGAAAAGCCTGATGAGTCTCTTGCTGAGCCATGTGAACATCCACACTCCCTTAGCTTTTAACAGCAGAAATCAGATCCTGAAATAGACAGGATGAACATAATCCATCGTTTTCGCAGGTCTATCTAAGCCACAGGACTCCTTGCACAAATCTTTACAGAGAGGTCAGGTTGCTGCCAGAGTCAAAAACTGCCTTGCAAAAGGGTACAGTTCCAGAAATAAGGATACAGTGGCACACCTGCGACACCGACACTTTTGGAAGAAACCAGTGTGGTCTCCTTGCCCTGGAACAACCGTGTCTGGGGCTCCTGCTTACAACACCGACCTGAAGTATGCCCTCAGCTCATCACTGCTCACCTGGAGGACCTGCTGGCCAGCAGGACCCCTCAGGTAGCTCCAGGACAGCCAGGTGACAGGGACATGGCAGAGCACTTGCAGAAGCAGTGACTGCTGAGGACTGGTGAGAGCATTCGAGGTGGGAAACCAGTAGGTGAACGTGGGTTACCCCATCTTTTCCTGGCTCCTCAGCGTGCAGTGAAGCAGCTGAAATGAGAGGAGACAGCTCTGACCTGGAGCAGCTGAGGAGCACATGGGCATGGGGGAGGCTGCCGGGTCGCAGCTGCCAGCACTGTGGGCAGTGCCCCCGCTGGGCAGTGCCCACACCACAAGAGTGCCCAGAGCACGCAGTGCCCACAATGACCTGCTGCCCAGTGCCGGAGGGCTGAACCCTGCAAAGGCAGGCACCAAGGAGTTTCTCCCATCTCCAGCATCACCCCAAAGATTGGCACTCACAGCTTCAGGGGAAAGGAGACTGATGATGATCTCTGCCCGAGCAAAGGTGTTGGGATGATTTCCATGCTCCTGGGACCAGGGATTACACCCCACTTTTTTGCCCTGTAAGAAGTCATCATTTACTGTGGTCTGATCCTCCACCAGCTCCTTCTTGCATGTTTCCCCTGCTCTTATCTTTATAATCCTCGGCTGCCGGTCTTCACCAGTTACAGTTTGAGATTGTGAGCCTTGCAAGGCTCAAACTTGTTTTAACTCTTTCTTCCCAACAGAAGGCTCATTTTAAGTTGTCTGTGTGACAGTGCTAAAGACATCCAATCTCTCCTAGAAGGTACGCAGCCTCTCCTGCCCTCTGTTAGCTTGGCTCCTCCAGCACTTCCAGATTCCTTTTCCATTCTCCCTGTCCTTTCAATTTGGTTTAATCTTCAGACCTACAGTCCTCCTTTCCCTCACTTTTCCCCCCTCTCCCAACTGTCTACACCCCAGACCCCCACCAGGGGCCAGCTCACGCCCCCTCCCAGCAGCCACACACCCCATGGAGAGCAGGGCTGACACCAGGCAGATCGGAGTGCCAGAGGGTCCTGCCAGCCCCGTAGGGATGACAGCAGGCAGGCCCACCAGCCCCAGAGAGAAAGCCTGCCACATTTTCTCCCAGCTCCCTGCTGAGCCCCTGCCTCCCTGTCCCCTCCTGGAGCCAGGGAGGAGGGCAGTGGTTGTGCCACAGGGGGCTGAGGTCTCACTCTCCATCTAATCAAATTCATGTTTTCTTTTCTAACACACAATTCTCCACGGAGCTCATAACCTGGGAAGGGCTACATTCCTCAGGCAGATGGGTTATTCCATTTGGAGAGGGTGGGGGAGGCAATAAAATTCCATTTTGCAGCAACTATTCTAACGCAGCAGGTTATTGGTAAAATATTTTCAGATTTGTTTAGTTGTTTCCTGAACATCTTGAAGTGGTGGTTCAAGATGAAGTTATGTTCTGAAAGAGAGAGTCATCCAAAGAATGCAAACAAAATGTTATTTTAAAACTCAGATATCCGTTTTTCTTCGTTCCAAATTTTCATTTTGTCGCCAAGCAGAAAAAAATAGCCCACAGATTTTCACACAGCCTTATTCTGTGAAAGGTAAGATATTAACAGGAGCAAGAAAATTCTGTGCAACTCACATCCTCACCTTAGTGCAATTGTTTCTAAAAGCACCCGGGACAGATTAAACATGTGAATGCTCACAGCACCTCAAACTAGGAACGCAATTAGTAATTGATTTATGTCTTCTGGTAGCAGGGGCAAAAGCAACTTAAGCAGCAAATAAAAGCAGATAAAATTCTGTTTCCTAGCTTTGTTATCTGCTCTTCTTCAAACACACTTAGCAAGATCTAATAGCAGAGAATTTTAACAATCTCGTGTTCATTAAAATAATCATTTTCCTACCATTTGTTACACGTAATTTCACAATGCTTTTAGTCCAGCCACACGGAGAGGGGACACTGGTGACCCCACTACTGCTTTTATTGGGGATGACATCTTGCTTGGCTCTGCTCCCCATCCGGCTACCTTGTTTGGTGAGAGAAAAGTCCTTCTGTGGAGGCACATGCCTGAAATCACTTTCAGTGCCTGGATATGGACTTCTCCTATTCCTCCCAAGGTCTGAGGTAATACCTAGAGTTCAGCGCCTGTGGGAAAAAAAGAGAAGGTGCCACATCCAGCACAGGCTAACCTGACAACCTTTCCTATTGTTAAACGCATGAAAATGTTTTCACCACCCTTTTTCAAGCCTCTTCCTGAAGCACCCACTCTGCTGCATGGATTTTGCCTGCACAAGCATACCCACCTGAATAGGAGAGACTTAGTTACAGGAGGACAATTGCTGTGTGGATGTGATTTGAATTCCTTTGCTGCCAATCATCACAGGCAAAACAACAGGAACAGCGTTTGCATATTGACATCAGGGATTTTGCAGCATAATGCATAATTCAGTCGCTGAGGTGTGTGATATTTCCCTCCTGATACTGCTAATTCTCACCAGCAAGACTCACCTTCTCACCCTGTGATTTGCTTTTAGCTGCTGCTTCCATCAGACTGTGTCCACGAGGACACAAAGAACATATTAAAGAGCTTACAGTTAAATCAGATCCCACAGAAACAGGCGTGCCCCACCCCAAAGGTGTATTTCATAAGAGGGAATGGTATTTATAAGGATTTTTTACATTTACTGCTCCCCATTAGGAACCCCTTTAGGTTTCTTTGAAGCATTTTCGGGGGGGTTTGAATCCCAGCACACCAGCAGGAGCACATGCCCTGCCAATTCAGTGGCCCTCTTTCTGAAGCATCTGGTTGCTTAACAGGGAAGGATGTTCAGATGACCTGGGAGCCCACTCTGGTGTGAACTCACCTGAAAGGAGAGTTTATCTGTCTCCTAAGCTGTGTTTGCCTAGCTCCAGACATTAGTTATCAAAAGTGGTTTCTTTGCTGTGGAAGGAGGGAGAGGAGGAAAGGAGGAGGAGGAGGGAAATCAATATGGATATCATTTGTCAAAACATTAGTCCAGCTGATGCAGTCTGAAGCACTTGGGAATGCAGGCAGGCAATTGAAAGGTGTAGTTTTGCAGGACTTGATGATTTCAATCTGAAGAAGACACAGCTATGAAATGTGGCAAACCACAAGCTTATGCCTAGACAAGCACAACCCTCCCTAGATGGGTGACATTCCTCCTCAGCAACCTCGCTGGCACCCAGAGCACACAAGAAATCCAAGAGATATTTGCCTGACAAGCCTCAGGCTCCACTAAGCTCCACCAAAACACAAAGATAAGAGGCACAGGATGCCCTTTTGTGATGGAATGCCACCAGTAATACCTGTCTTGCCCTCTGCTCCCCACCAGCCAAGGCTCAGGGGCATTGGGGTGTATCACCCCTATATCTGCAGCTATCTCTGCTCGCCGGTGATGCGGGGAGGGCAGGTGACCCATTCACCCTCAGGTGCCAACTTGATCCCTCAGTTATGACTTGCTCCTGATGCTTTGTCTTCACTCTGGCTGCAAGAAGCTTCACACAAGGCCAAGTTTGTCCCCAGGGCCTGTGAAGGACAAGCTGTCCTCTCCCCCCTGCCCCAGCATGGTGAGCCCTTGCCATGCCCACCCCGTGCAGCTCGGCTCTGCCCCTCTGATTTCGGGGAGACAGCTCCTGCTCTGCCTGCTTCAGTCACCAGGTAGCATCCTGTGGCTGACATGAGCAATAACAGCCCAGCCTGAAAGCTGGTGCATTATAAATGATTTATTGGTCTAATAAAGAGCCTCAAATTATCCGCCGCCTCCTTCCTTTCTCCCCTCGCCCCAAGGACCGATACAGCTACCATGCAAACATTTTCTACCTCGCATTATGTAATGTCACAGGGAAGAAAAACAAGTATACAGCCCCCCAGAGAGCCACATGGCTGGCAGCCCCCCCATCCCCTCCAGCAGCCTCTGCACAGGCATCACTGCAGGCAGCTGGGGCAGAAACTGAGGGCTCCATGCTCTGTCAGAGGATCCATTATGCTCCTCTTCCCATCCACAGCACCTCTTGCCTCCAGCATCCCAGAGGAAATATGAGCGACCTGCCCTCTTCCCACAGCCTCGCCATTCCCTTCAGGCTGACAGCAGCCTGGGGCATCCTCTCCTGCCTGATCCCTGCCTCTCTACCCCACACAGAGATGGGGCTCTTCGGGTCTAAGGGTTGCAGCCAACACGAGCTGGGCTGCACTGGAGGGGTGTCCAGGGCAGCAACTGGAAGATGGCATTAATTTTAGGAATGGAGGATTTTGCCCCCCCCCCCCAGTATATGAGCCCTGGTAGCCCACCCAGCCTCCCACTTACCATCCTCATCTCTAATCCATATACTACTGCTCCATCACCATCCTTCTTGCAGCAGTCGATACAAATCTCCAGTTGATAAAGTCTGGGAGCTTGTTATCTACTGTTACACACGTAGCTTTTTTGTTCAGCTCCTCAGGGACCTTTCCTCCTCCCCAGTTAGCCTCACCTCCCACATGCCCTCATGCCAATGGCTCCAGGAAAAGCCCTTCCTCGGGACACGGAGCTGTGTGAGCCACGCTACGTACTGAGAGCACACAGGGTCGTTCCTGCCCCTCGGTTCAAGCCCGCAAGTCCTTCCAGCTCACTTGAAGAGGTCACAACTTCTCACGATACACAGAGCAGGACTAATAAATTAACCTACTTTAGACAGCTTGCAGGCCTTAACAAGAAAATGTTGCTGAAGGGCTCGTGGAGTCTTAGGAAGTGGCACTGTGAAACCGCGGAGTATTATCCTCCTCCTCATCATCTGCTATTACCCTGAAGATCGTGAGGTCAGATGAGGTGAACTGAAGACAACAAAACAATCTTAAATATTCAACATCAAATTATTTGAAGTGTGGCAAAGGGAAAAAAAAAAAAAAGGATAAAGAAAAGGTACAGCTAAGTTGTCCTTCCAGGCATTTTAGCTTCAGCGTGTGACAGGAGCCCCACGACTGCGAGGCTGCCCACTCCTCTCTGCATTTGGCAAGGAGCACAGGAACTCTCCTGGGCATCCCCCAGTCTCCATAACTCCCATCAGGACCCTCATCAGGGTTGACAGATTTCCAGGCACAAAGCTGCTGTACCTGAACCCACGAGGTCTCCACGCATTGTGCTGGTCCGGTGGGACCCAAAAATGCTGTTTCACCAGACAGAAAAAATAGGACTGGGGGAGAGATGCAAAGATGTGGGAATGGAGTGGCACCTATCTGGGGCCTGAACTGTTTGGCCAAGGTAAATAAGAGAACAAAAATTCTGGGAATGATGTTATAAAAGGTGTATTTTGAGTGCTTGCATTCCTTGCAAGGCTGACCTATTTTAGCAGAGGGACTTTAGCCCCTAGGAAGAATTAAATAATACTGTTAGGAAAGAGGGACCATGGGGACTGAAGAGCCCCAAGGTCTTTGCTGCTCTGTGGGTGCCCAGACAGCCCCAGGCTACCACACTCAACCACCCCAGCAGCTGACAGTCTTCTCTTACCTTACCCCAAAGGCACAGCTACACCTCAGCCCATGCTAGAGCCAAGCTCAGTAAGTGGGACTGCCCTTAGGGATGAGACACAGTCAAAGAGGAGGCTTCAAAGCCTCCTCCCCAGTGCCTCCAGCAGACCCAGCCCTCCCCATCTGGATTACACTTGGTTAGTGCAAAGGCACCTTGTTCCCAGACTGGGTAACAGCAGGTCTCTATGGAGAGATTTTGTGTCTCCATGTGTTTTCTCTATTTAAATGCGAAGATGCCTGAGATACATTTTACCCATCACGATACTTTATGGCTCCTGATGGCACCGATAGGCAGGTCCCAGGACTGAAATCCCCAGCCTGGGGGCAAGCGAAGACCTCAAATGAAGCTGTGCCTGAGCAGCAGGGGCTGAGTCAGAGCAGCCCCACCGGGAGCGGGAGTCAGCTGAATCCCAGAAGGAGCACCCAGCTCACACCTCTCCCTGCCTTCCCAGACATCCAGCCTGGACCTGCCACCACACTGCTCCAGTGCCTCGGCCCTGCCATGTGGTTGCTCCAAATGAGATGCTTCCTTTGTGATTTATCTAAATGAGCTTCACACCTCAACCTGGTTTCAGACGTAAAGGGTCCCGTTTAATTGTGTACAACGAAATACAAAGGAAGCCTACTTACCTTCGCTGGGAGGCCTCAGGGTGTGGGGTTGGGTGCTGGTGGAAGGAGAAGCAACTTGATGTTGTAGTTCTCTCCTATCCACTCCCCAAAGCACTTGATTCTTTCCCAGGAGGGATAAATGCTTACATCCACACAGTTGCCAAAAAACTCTCCCCTGGGTGTCTGAGATAAGAGGGAATCTACACCTCCTCTGCTCCTATGTCTCATCTCTTTCACCAGAGAAGTGCCAACTCCTACAGCTCACGTGTTGCATTTTCAGACACGCTCACTGGTGCTTTCTGCCTTGTTGTCCCTCACACTGGAGAAGACTTCCCATAAACAGCTGAAACACCGCCTCCCCCTTCTCCTCTAAACCCCTACTACAGCATATCTGAGGACTGCAGAATACTTCACAAGCCCCAGGCTGCTGCTGTGACAAGGCTACCACAGTCTGGTGGTGACCACTACAGTCCCCTTGCCCTCTTGTGCTCCTCCTTCTCTGCCTGGAGTCATCTCCTACCTCTCCTATGTATTGTGAGGGCACCGTGTGGCAGAAACACCTCAGGTTTTGAGTACCTTGCAGAAATAATCCAGTTTCACATTCTGAAACACAAATGGGCTCAAAGGCACTGGACAAATGCACAGAAGCTGGGCCAGGGTGTAGCTGTTCCAGCAGGGAGTCTAGGCACGTCCATTTGCTCTGGAAGCCTTTGAACTGGCTATTGCCTGGAGACGGGAAGGTTTGCCCAAGGACACATCAGCCTGCTTTAACCCTCTCAATATGTTCCTTCCCTGAGCAATTCCTATCATTCCCTGACACTACACCACACCTAGTGCAGGATAATGGTTCTGTGCGTCCCACGCTGCCCATTTGCATGCTCTTTTAAGTGGGGCTGTAACAAACTGCAAGCAGGAAGGAGAAGTCTGATTATTAATAATTGTCTGTGCCCGCCTGCTCCCTTCTGCTGCTCTCCACTGGATAGGTAGAAGAAGGCTGACCAAAGCTGTAGCAGCAGATTTCAGTGGCCAAAGGGCAAAATTTTAGAACGCTAATCTCTCTTAGTCTAACCATTTCTCTCAAGGAGAGAAACTCCTATGGGAAGCACCCAGACAGCAGAGCATGATTTCTTATTACTTTATACTTGACAGGCAAGACAGAGTAACTGCTAAAAGCAACAGAGATAAGGAGAATAGAACAACGCTACCAAATAAAAACACTTACCTCTGTACACTCATCAGCTCAGTGTGAAGGACTGGGTCTGAAGAGCACAGGATCAGGGTCTGTGACTCCAGGGAAGGAAAGGCACCACAGAGGGATGCTTCCACCGACAGCCATGAACTCCTGAATACCTGGGAGGTGGCTCTTGCAGCACCTCTAACCTCAGTCAGCTGCTGCACTGACCTTCCTTCTCCAGGTGCAGCCAGCCCAACAAAGAGCCCAAGGCATGGTAGCAGTGCTTGTGCAAAGCCCAGGGACAGCCTGGGTGTGCAGCACAGGTCACAGCACCCATAGCTCCTGTGCCAGTCTGCCTGCTGACTCCAACCTCCACATCAGCACCAGGGAGGCCCTCCTGCTCTCCCACACGCTCCAGCCACTGCTGCCAGCCCTTGCTGCACTCAGCAGCCCCCTTCACATTGCTCATGGAGAGATGGCTGTCAAAAAAAAAGCCCCCACGCTGTCCCCAGACTCCCCTCCCCGTGGTGGTTGGGGGCAACCACTTGAACACAATCCCAAGCACTGGGCAGAGCAGCCCTGGGAGCCAGTGCAGGAGCCCTGTGCCTGAACACATCCCGGCCTCAGTGGCCACCCACACGCCACAGGCAGATTTGCTGCCTGCAGGAGGCAGCTACATGGGCTAATTGGTCACCTCCCTGACAGCTCCAGTCATATTGCTCACGCTCCTTTACATAACCTGGCTGATATGGAGCTTGCTATGGCTGGTTTGGGATTGCTAGGGAGCTGGTGCAAGTGCTGGTGGAGTTTTATTATTGCTGTTATTTATCATTATTTGCATTACAATAGTGCCCTGGGGCCTCTGTTAGGATTAGGATGCAGTTGTCCGGGGTGTGGGGAATATTTAGCTGGAGACTCACAGCCGGGAACAAGGTGTGTGCTTAAACTCCCTTGGAAAAGCATTGTTGTGCATACAAAAGAGTCTCTAGCCCAGTGGGTTTTAGTCTTTCCTAGTGCCTGAACGCTACCACTTCTGAACACCGCTCCTTCTGAGATCCACCAGCCTCTGGAAAGGCTTGGAGGCATAGCAGGGCTGCTTTTATTTCTGATTAATGGAGGATTCTGGCCATTCCCTCACTGCCCACAAGATCAAAAGGCAATCCAGAAATGAAGGAGACACATCATAAAGTCTACCAGGACCCCCAGTACAAAGAAGAGCCTCACCTGTGTTTGGTTTGCAGCCCCCCTCTGCCCTGGCATCCCTGAAGGGAGGTGGTGGGCATGGCTGGTGAGGAACAGCTCTCCTCTTGCAGGACAGCCTGAGCTCCTGCCCAAGCTGCTCAGCTCTCAGCAAGGCCATGGGGAGGGAGAACAGTGTGGCTGACCACGATCTGTGTTGGCTGCTGCCCATCTCCTGAGCCTCTGCGTGAGTTGCGCAGACAAAACTGAAGCCAGGAGAGCTTGGCAGTTGTTCTCATTTCTGCAAAGCAAACACCCCAAAGACCCAGGAGCTCCTAGGACATAATTTAGCAAACACCTAATGGCACACAGCAGCACCAGGCAACAGCTTAAGAAATGCAGTAATGAGTGCCCTGTTACATTATGACCGCTTTTTGCTATTTATTTAGCCCCATTAGCATTTGTCAGAGCAAATGGAAACCGGCTACTGTCCCAAGGAATTCAGCCTCTTTCAATTGTCAAAGCCATAAAAATTCAAGGCGTGGGATGTGGGGATAAGAGCTGAAATCTCAGCCGAGGGGGTGAGGAGATTCAGTGTAACACAAATGTCACTACACACAGAATGATTGTCATTCCATCTGACCAGGACATCAGGCTGGACACCACTGTGCTTTGGACATCGACACGTCCGGCTCAGGTGACCAGGTCTCATTCAGCTCATCGTTTCTCTACACCACTACACCCTTCATTTGGTCAGCAGCACTGCCACTCCTCACAGGGGACAGGACCTCAGCTGGACAGAGCAGCAAAAAGAACCCTTTGTGGGACAACTACAGCAACAAGGAACTCAGGGTCTGCCTCCCACCCAAACGCTGTGCCTGGCCAACCCCTGTGAGCTATTAAAAAACCTGCCGAAATTATGCCTACAGGAGGTAAGAAGCCAAACCAGGCAAAGACTGGTCCCAAGTTACAGTCAGATCAACATCTGCACTGTGAACATCCTGCAGCTGCCCTCGAGCAGAACGAAGCAGTCAGGGGTCTAGCTAGAGGGGCTGGATACCTCACTCCCCTCTGCACAGAAGCACTCTGTCCCCTGGCTCTGAAAGTAATCTTCCACGATATCTGCCATGGGCAATGCTTTCAGATTCTGGTTTTTCCCCTTCCACATGTAGATTTCCTCCCTGCCTTTGGGACCAGCAAGGGAACACTCTCCACACAAGAGAAGCTGCACCCAGATATCCCACACTGCACTCCCAGACACATGGTACCAGGTCTGACGTGCCTGTATGCCTCTGGATAAAAAGATCATTTAACATGCTCAGGGCAGATGGGCAGTCAAGTAAAAAGCTTCTCCACTAGGCTCACTCTGCAGTAAATTTATTAGCAATGGGACTTCCTAAATAACACAGGTGGAAGAGGGCAGCTTGGTGGTATACTGGGAGAGACAGATTTCCACTGCTCCATCAGCTGGCAAACCTCAGTGGGACTGTGCCTCCAGCATTCAACAAGCCTGGCTCAGCGTGGAGTAAGTGAATCTTGCTGTATTTAAAGAGAGAGTCTCAAGGGTTCCCTTTTAATCTCATCTCTGTTTGCAATTCCCCCTTCTGAGCCTACGAGCAACACTTCTTTCCCCTTCAAGTGCTACTCTGCTCTGTTCAATTTTCTCTTCATCCCTCCCTGCCCTCTCCTTCCCTCTGCTATCCCCATGTTTCTTTAATGGAGCTTGAAATTATAATATGGTGATTCAGCTTCCTTTCACGTCTGCCAAGAGTCAGTGGCACAACCCTGGAAGTAGGGTTTGCTGGTCTCCTCAGCCTGGGCTGCAGCAACCTCTGCACCGTGAGACTTGGGGGTCTTCTTCCTGTCACAGGTGGCAAGGAGAGGAACTTCTCCAGGAGCTCCAGAGTTGGCCATGGACCACTGTGCAACCACAGGACACCATGCACAATGTCCAGAGCATGTTATTCCTTGCCAGGCATATACATCTGGATTTGCTGGTGTGTTTGAAATGAAGGGCCTGGGAGATGCCAGGCAATGTGCCATGGCCTATGGAAGAAATGTCTGCCAAACACCCTCTCTGCCACCAGCCCAGTCTTGCTCTACACTTTTTTATTTCCTTCCTCCCTTCCAAGCAATGTTCCTCCTCCTGAACAGACAAATTCTTGTGCCACCAAAGAAATTCTTGTGCCACCACCTCTTTGTTCCTTTCGTTCACCAGCTTCCAGGTATTCTAGCTTTGGAGCCACAGTGTTGACACTCTCCCGGATAAAGCACGTGCAGGCAGTCCAGCTCCTACCAGTAATCCCTGCTTGTCTTCATGCTTTCTAGATGACCATTTTGTCTTGGCTTCATTTTGGCCCCTTCTATCCCACCTGCTTCTCTCCTCAGTCCTTCCTCTTGCCTTTCCACAGCCATGCTCTGAAAGCTTCCTTTGTACTTCATAACACCCACCAGTCTATTTTCTCTCTTGCATATTCTTCATTTGCAGTCTGCTGGCATTTCTCAACCCCTTCCACCACAGCACCCATGCTCTCTCACCCCCTCCCAGGAGGTGCAGGGGCCTGAGGGGACAAATGTCCTGCCCCACTTCTTCCCGAAGCGCAGTTGTTGTGCTGGCCCTGCCTGTGCTCGGTGCTGGAGGCTCTCCTGGCTTGCTGAGGGCAGCACTGTGGTCAGGTGTGCTCCCCTGCAGTCCAACGCCCCTGTTTCACCCCAGGATGAATGCCAACAATTAGCACTAATGACTTCTGCCAAATTCCCCTCTACTTTCCCTGCCAGTGACGCCTGTCAGCAGGCAGGCAGCCTTTTCCTGCATGCAGCGAGCAGGAACAAAAGAGGCTTTACACGGATACGCGTGCACACGAGGTGACTGTTACCTTGAGGACTTCTAGAGTCAAACAACACGAGTTTTTATGGCTGAGAGCTGGGCTGCCTGCTAGAGAACAGGCACACGTCCCCTGTGGGTCAGCGGCAGGCAGGGGACCAGCAGCTGCTGAGCCGCGAGTTACGAGCACACGTGCAGCAGCAGGGATGTGTGGAATGAGTGTTTATGTAGCAATATACATTTCTGAGCAGGAAATGTCATTCAGCAGACTGCCAGCGTGGCTGGGACCACACGGGGAGCAGTGAGTGTGTCTGTGGGTACCGTGCCACCGCCACAGCACAGACCACTGCGGTGTGTGAACGTGAGCGTGGGGAGAGCAGCCTGACGTGTCTTCTGGCCTTTTGGGCTAATTGATTTAGGAAGTAGTTAGGCTTTTCCTCCATTAGTGAGGCAACTGTGCCTCCCTAGAGCTTACCCAGGAACACTTTCCAGTAACTGTTCAGATACCAATAAATGATGCATAAGCTAAAGATGCTACGTCAATAAGGAGAGGTTGTGTAATAAACAAGAATTATATGAAGGGAAGGGAAAATAAAATCCCTAGTTCAAGTCAAAAAGGGGAAATCCTCTGTATGAAAGCTAGAAAACTGGACTCTTTCAAAGAACCAGCCATTTTTTAAAATCACCAGTAATCCATCCCTTCCATCATTTCTTAAAAATCCTATGTAGTGGTAGCTCAGCTAAGGCAAGACTGCTCTTGGTCCCCTGTGTGTGCCCTGAAGGGGTGAGTCCTCTGTGTGCACTCGGGATTTCCAGGCCTGTAACAGCTGCATCAGGTCTGGGTTGTAGCTGAAACCAACCCCAAACTAACACACAACTGCAGGACATGTCCCCAGGACATACCAAAGCCATGGCATGGAAAGCACATCCATGTCTGTAATTACCACCTCTGTGCCTCCCTGGCTCCCCTTTACTACACAACACAGGGAGCAAGGACCATGGCAGTACACAGAAATCCAGAGATGGGGATTAATGGTTATGATACAATAGAAACAGAAAGGTAACACTATCTAAAAGTGCATTTCTTCTCCTCCTTCAGTCTCATGCAGAATCCTTCTTTATAGGGGACACAAAAGGCAGCAAGAAGGGGAAACCATATACATTTATTAGTCCCTCTGGAGCTGCAGTCTTGGTGCCAGCAGTTCAAAGCCCTCATTTCAGATGATTTTAGTTGGAGGTAGAGTTGTTTTAGCAGAGAGTGTCAAATGAATGCTGGACATGAAGGTCATGTTTACACAAGATAGGTGCTCTGATTTAGTTTAGTTTCTTTGCTGCAATGCCCAAGTTGCTTTATATTAAAGTGTCAGCTTCAGCAACGTTGGTGCAATCCAGGGCTGGAGTGACAGTGTCAGAAACGGGAGTCATTGTCCCTCAGATAGCCTGCAGGACCAGAGATGGAAGAATCCATTCAGCCTCATTTCTCATGCAAGCCCAGCTAGCCTGCAAAACAAAAGGAACCCTCCCTGCCACTTACTTCTTACTCCACTTCTTTGCAGCTGCTGAGAAGAGAGCCCTGCTCCTGCAGACCTGTGGACATCTGCCAGAGCAATGTCAAAAAGGAATTAATTATGATGACAACAATTCTTACCACCATATGGCTGTCAGACTCGCTCAGGGAGGGAGAACACCTCTGTTTTCCCACCTTTCTTTCGCCCCAGGAGAAGTTTCATTTCTGGATAGTTCATGACAGCCTGTCCTTTCACACAGCCTCTCCTCTTCACCCCTTAACATCAGGCTGCTGCTTTCCAGCCCTCTAGGTGCTAAAATTCCTCAACACCTCACTCAGGAGAAGACTCAGATCATGGGTTGGCCAGAGGTTCATTACTGCTTGCAGTTTCTGCCTAGGAGGACTTTCCCTTACCATTGCACTGGTTGCTTTCCTCTTCCTCTCTCCTCCACTGTTGTGTCAATGCTCTCTCCTGCGGTCCTCTCCCAGAAGGAAGTGGGGGAGTCTGGATGGATTGAACCTCATCTCCTCCTCAGCAAACCTGCAAGAAGTCTTGGCTGTGGCCAGAAATGCTCTCGCAGGTCCGTGGTGTGCCGGGCTCTCGTCCCCCCGCCGCGCAGCCCCGGGCGAGGGGCCGCGAGGGCGGCACGGGGTTTCCCCAGCCCCTGCTCAGCCTCGCTCCCATTGGCTGTCCTGGGCAGAGCCCCGGCCGCGGCTGGGGAAATGAGCAGCTCTCCAACACCTACCAACAGTCCCTCCCTAGAGATTGCCTTCCCACCGGACTCCTGGTTTGGTGCACTGTGTTACAGAATCCCCGCTGTAACAGTGGTGATGGACCAGCCCCTGATGACATGGCTGGTCTTTGCCTGAGCAACCCATCTCAAGGAGTGGGAGAGAAATTCATGTCTGCTTTAGTTGTGCAGTGCCATAAGTGTCTCCCTAAAATCAGCCTAAAATTTAGATGAGCAGGGAGGTCATGCTCCTACATCACCTTCTGTCACACACTAAAAGGCCCTCACTGGTTTTTCTAACCTGCTTTTCTGAGCTCTAGCTAGCCCAAGAAGCTCCCTTTAACGCATTCCTCCCTGGTTTCTCACAACCTGCAGCTCAGAAAGCCCTGAGCTGAAATACCTCTCGGAGCAAGAAGGTATGTTCTTGGTTTTAATAGCCCTAGGAGATTTTTACCCATGAATTTGTCCAAATGCTTTTTGAACCATGTAAACACAAGCCCATAGCATACTGTGGCAAGGAGTCCCCAGATGAACAGCGCCCTGTATTGGGAATTTCTCCCTGTTGTTTTGAGCAATCCAGCATGCCAGCTGTGGCTGGTGCCCCTCTATTCTTCTAGAGCATCAACTAGGCAATGGTGTTCCTTGCTTGCCCTCTGGCTGATGCTGTTTCTGATTTTAAAGACCCCTAGCAAAAACAAAGCAAATTCTCAGCTGAAGAATTCATCCCTTCTCAGGCAGACTATGCTGATTTACACCAAGGGCCTGGCCCTCTACCCTTTCTCAAAATGCAGGATGACCCCTAAAGTTTATGTTTGTAAAGCTTTATAAAAACACTTTATGTAGTGAAGGTCAGTGTGCATCTCAGGCATTTTCTGCTCCTGCAACACACACACAGCTACAGTTTTAGCATAAAAATTTCCTTTCAAGACAAGAACGGCAAGACGAAGCAGGCATGAATCCACTGACCAAGAGCTTCTTACAGAAGCTCTTGTTCCATGGCATTCAAGGGATGTTTTGAATGAGGTGATCAGAGTAGCTCAAGCTTAATACAGCTTGACATCAATTAACTGTTAGTGTTGAACCAGAACAGTAGAGTAAGCTGTACTTATTGCTAGCCAGATAGTCTCCAATGGCCAAGGAGAAAATAATCACTAAAGGCAAGGGGAGATTAAAGTGAGGTGACAATGTCAGAGTGCTCTTTTTCTACAAATTATAGATTTTCTTGGCAGTGCTCACAGCCTGTTCGTTCACTAGTACTCACAAGAAGTCTAACTCTATTTTTTCCTTCACCAACCTGTTTATACCAAACCATCTCCCTTCCTTAACCTCAGCTGGAGTGGCTGTGGTAACAAGAATTGTCGGACACACATCAGGAAGGAACAATCCTTCTACTTCACAGGTGACACCAGAGGCCCAGGACACAGAGGTTCATTTCCCTCGAGGGTACAACTTCCCAATCTTCTGCAACCCAGAGGAAGAGAGGATGAGCCACAGTGAAAACATAAGAAGAGCAAGGAAGCAGCAGTGTTGTGGCTCCCTTCTACTGCTGCAAGCTCATTGGACATGCTGCCACAAACCCCTGTCCAAGGGAGAGCCTTGCCAGGCCACCAACGGGGCATTTGTGAGAAATGGTGTCCCCACAGTCCCCCCAGGGCACTGCTCCCCACACAAACCTGCACACAGATGGTGTCATTTGGCCCTGAGGCATCTTGGTAGGAATAAGAGATGCTGTGTTATGGTGCTGCAGCTTGTCTTTGTTCTCCAAGGCCAGACTCTGCCCTCATCATGCCCCAAGACCACAGCAGAGAAAATCAAGCCACTGAGACTGTTGCCTTATGCAAGAGAAACCAAGTCTGCTTCCCCTGCTCCTGGCTGCTCTGCCACGTGAATCTCTGTTCTGCTGGAGAGCAGCTTACCTGGGGGGCAGGCTGGAGTTAATTTGCAGTGCTGGTAGCAGATGGAGGGTCCCTAACCCTCAGGTGAAACCTGACATGGTTTTCCATGAAAGTGGTCTCTGAGCACGGCAGGGTTTTGTGCTAATGATGACAGCCACACACCTGAACAACTGCCACCCCCTTTTCTTGCAACAATCCTTATTTAGAAAATAAAAAGGAGACCCAAAGAGCTCAAAGCCTGCTGACTGTTGGTGCCTGTGCTCCTCGCCCACATCCGTGTCTGACCTCCACAGTGCCTGGCTGTACCACATGTGGTCAGGCAGCACTTTTTTGTGCCAGGAGAACGATTCAGAACGGGAATCAGCCCTTCTTCTGCATTTGCAAGCAGAGCTTAGCCAACAAACTACACAAACCTGGGGCTGAGAAATAGCAATGCCCCCCGGCAGCATGGCTAACAGCAGGGAATACAGCCAGAGCATGCAGAATGCAGCTGGGGTTTTATCCCTCCAAGCTGGTGAACTCTGGGCTGTTCTGCAACCAGAGAAGCTGCTTACAGCAGAGAGCAGAAACAAAAATCCTGCTTGCAAGAGTATTTGGGGAGGGAGATGAGACATGGACTGCCTCCACTTGGCTCTGTTCACAGTGAGGGATCTGTGTTCCCAAGTCCTCTGCACAGGGCTGAGATCCTTGCTTAAAAACTACAGGCTGTTCACAACATTTCCTGACACTGCCCAGTGCTTCCAAAGGCAGGCTCTGGGTTGGGGCAACTCATCTGCAAAGGATGCAGATGAATTTTCTGAGAGCTATGAAATAGCTCTCTCCTGCCTGAGGAACTAAAACAACTTCAATCCATAGAGTGGCCCTAGAAAGACAGAGCTCACTTTTGCAAATTTGGGCTGTGTTGCCAAAAAAGACTGAGGCTCTTCACAGGGATGCAAGGAGACACACTCTCTCCTAGGCAGGAGGATATTTGGGCTTAATTGGCACCATCCGATTGGCACCAGAAATAGAAACTCTTGCTTAGTGCCTGCAGTCAAAACATCTGCTTCACACCTCTTGGCCCTGGGACCTTGAGCCAAAATTCAAGTGCAGCTCTCAAGGGCAACATAGACCCAAGTACCTCTAAAAGTAGTAGACTGAATTAGGATTTCTGCGTGCACAGTGCCTACACCATGATGATTTTTAATTCCAAAGCACAAGCCTTGCAAAGTATCTTACAGGTGAGATATCCAGCAACATGACATTTGTATGTTCATGCTTCTGTGACAGTAGTTTGCTCTCCAGCTCTACCCATTAGGTGATCCTCACATGTAACACACCACTGGGCTATGAAGTTCACACATAAGAGATCTCCTTTATACATAAAGAGTTATGTTGAGGCCCCTTTACTCCTTCACCAGTGGAAGTGGTGAAACTAAAGCACTGCTTTTATGTCTTTCAGCTTTTATCCCTTACTAAGAACCTGAAGAGACACTAATTCTGGTATTAGAGTGCCTTTTTTGTTGTTGTTTATCTTATGCAGCTTGTGAAGATATTTTTGCTAAACTGAAGAAACCCAAGCCCTCAGTCACTGGCACCCCAGGATGGAAGAGCTCAGGGCAGGAGGTGGGTTGCAGCAGGCAGACTTACCTCCTCCAACCCGCCTTCCCCTCTCTCTTTTCCTGTGCCTCCTTCACGCAGAGTCCTCTGATCTGGCCCTTGCTGCTGTGACAGGCTGCTCAGTGTCTGCTGCTGCTCACAAGAGCCTCTGGACTGTTTCACCAAGTGTCCTGTAACTTCAACCACCCCAAAGCATATTTCTCACATGAATCTTTTCTTCCTTTTCCCTTCCTTACCCAGGGACTTTAACCTACCAGAGACAGAGGGGAAGCGAGAGGTGCCACACGAGCTGGAATACTGGGAAGCCCACAGTGCCCTTGAGGGGTTGGAGAACCAGGAATTCCTGGGCTCTGGCCCCCTACTCACCTTTGGGTTTTTGTACCTTTGGGCTGAACACTCGGATCCCCCATCAGATGGCATCACAGCGATTGAAAGCTGCTTGGCATCACTGCTGTTATTGTTTCACATTGCCCTCTTTGCTGGTGCATCAGACCTCACGCAGAACAAACGCCTCGGCGCCTGCCGAAGCCGCTGCCCCTCCCCACAGCACCCTGCCAGCGATCGCCTTCGG
>NW_008237447.1:1875338-1883062 GCF_000691975.1 Corvus brachyrhynchos | reverse complement strand
CTGCCCCTCCCCACACCCCCATGCCAGCGCTGGCTTTCAGGGTGCCAGCTGTCACCCGCTCCGCATCCTTCCTGCCGGGATGCAGGCGCAGCAGCCAGCGCAGGCACACGGGCAGAGAGACGGGGAAAGGCATTCGGAGAGCTGGAGCGGCACCAAGGGAGCGCGGAATAGCAAGCGAGGAGAGCTCTTCAAAGAGGAACATCAAAGCGTCAGAGACGGGGAGAGAGCTGGGAATGACAGATCTGGTTTAAAGAGCCATCTATCTCCCAGCTCTTACTATGTAAATTACTCCTGCTCGCTGGCAGCCGCTGCTGCGGAGGTAATTGCTGATATTTTTTGGAAGCACCTCCTCCACGCCAAGACACCAGGCCTCGTGCCCTGCTCTCGCAGAGGTCTTGGTGGCAGAGATGTTCCCCACTGCGTGCCAGGGCAGTGAGCCCTCCTCGCAATGGGACAACTGTGCTGGTAAGGGTGGAAGGCTGGCAGCCTGCTCTTTGGTTGGCCCATTCTCCATCTGCCCTCCCTGGCTTCCACAGCCTTCTCCACAGCCTTCTCACTGTGCTGTTACCCTCAGACCTCTCATCCCATCTGCCCACATTATTGCATTCACTCCTTCCCATCCTACTCCTCCTTGACTTCCTGCTCCTCATTGTCTTCTTCTGGGGCTCCTCCCAGCCTGGCCCCTTTCTGCCTGCCCAGCTGGGTACAGGGCTGCCAGGAAGGCACCTTCCTCCACAGCCTGACCAGCACAGTGGGGGAAAGCGGATGCTGGAGCCAGAATCATTAGAATGGAGCAGCTGAGGAAACCCTCCCTGCTGTCCCTTGTCAGGTGTACAGCACTTGAATCTCCCAGTTGAAATGGGGTTAGAACACAGCACCCAGCTCCAGACCAAGGAGGTGAATATTGCATTCTGGAGTCTCTCAGGCAGCCTGTTTACCAAAGTCAGAACTTCTTTCTTTGGAGAAACAGAACTGAGCACTTTGCCAATGTCACTGCTTTGAAGTGAGCCAAGCCCAAGCTGTTCAACAGACCTCCCCTTTCCCTCTCAAGATCTGACTCCAAGGCCAACCACACTGGCCCTTAATGATTCCTTCCTTTCTCTCCACACACCCATTTACCCTCTTTCAGCTCCAGTGCCTTTAATGAAAACTAGATAACTTCCACCTCTTCACAAGGGCATGTTCCTGTGGTCACTTTGCCCCCTTCCACATCTCAAGTGCCCCCAGACTCAGCATGAACTATGGGGTTAGAGGGGAAAAGCAGAAGAATCTCTGGGGAGGGTGGAAGGCAGGGGGTTCCTGCAGGAGGAGGTGGAAGGACACACGTCTACTCGTCTCTGGCAGTCTTCCTCCCCCTTGATAAAAAATCAGGGATAATGGCTCACCCCAACCCCTACGGAGAGTGGTGAGTTTGGATGCACAGCTCTCCCAAGGGTTAAGATGTAACACATTTCCTTCCCTAACTTCATCTAGCTCCGTGGAGGGAACGAGGTCCTGAAATTCACCTTATGGGCTGAAAACGAGCATGAGAAATTGCAGCCCAAAGGGTCAATTTTCCAGAAATATCTAAGTACCCAGGAACAGGGGCTCGAAATGAAAGTGTCTCTTGAGCCATCTCTTTCCTCCACTGCTGTGGTGTGATAATAAGGTGCTTTTTATGTAAGTGACCTATTTTCCAGGGAAGCCAGTTTTCCAAGTGGGGAATTGGAAAATGACTAGTGCAGCAGTTTTGTACTTTAATACGTTTTCATTCTCTGTGAGCAACAAGCAGCTACTGTACCCAGAGGACAGGGGAACTGTCTGCTCTCATCAGGGATGCTCCCTGGTGCCCAGCCCAGACAGGAGGTGGGAGGAGGCCTATGCCATGTGCCGTGCAAGCCTCTGGCAGGCAGAGCTTTGCCCTCATACCTGCTGACAGAAAAGCCTTTCCTCCCTTCCCAGGTGTTTTTCTGTGAAAGCCATGAGGCTTTCACAGAACATGAGGCTGGGGGAAGAAATTGAGGAGACAAAGTTGCACGGAAGGGGAGTGGGTTGCTGGCTGTGGGCTTTGGGCTGAGCTGGGGAGGAAGGGGTCGTGGCTGGTGGTGAGCCCTGGCCGTCCACCAACAGTAGAGTCACTGTCAGGGAGGGGGCCAGGAATGCTGAATGGAAACAGGGGGGCTGAGAAAGGGAGGGAGGTATGGACACCTCATTAGGAAGCTGAGCACCAAACAGACACAGCCTGCTGGGAGACAGGTAGGTGTGCTTCCAATTTGGTATAAGCCCAGAGCATGGCTTTAGGGCACAGAAAGGGTTACTTTCCCATATCTCCCAGGAACCAAACCCAACTCACTGCCCTCATCTCCCAGCATTCCTGTGTGATGTGAGGGCCACGGAACACCAGAAATCAGCACTCTCATGTCCCATCTCCTAACTAAAAACTTCTATAGTCAGAACACTGCCCATGAACCAGCCAGGTGGCACAACCAGATGATGCTCACCGGGAAGATGAAGCCAAATTTCCAGGACATGAGAAGCCCTGTTAAGGCTTGGGGCCATCCCATAACTGCTGGCAAGAAGGGAAGCGTAAAGTGGAGGGATTGGCACAAATCCTCCCTGCTGTTTTTTTTGGGTGGGGTTTTGGCTGTGTTCTCACACTTCCCCAGCTGGTGCCTCTGCTTCCAATGCTTTGGCAAACACAGCAGAGCCCCTCTGCTTAGGAGGGGCCTCACACGAAGGAAGAGGCATTGGCGGTTCCCCAGCACCATCCACCACCCCAGCAGCATTCCTTATGGATTTTGGAGAGGTGTGAAGCCCCCTGGGAGGAGCCTTGACCTTCCTTGCCCTGCACAACCCCTGTGGTTCGTGCCCACTTCTGTCAGGTCGGCATGGGAGCTGCAGGATTCGTGGCACTGTCCTCTTCCCCTCCACGCCAGCCAGGCAGGAAAGTGCAATTAGATTTTGCCCAGCAGTGAAGTAGTGCCAGAATTATAATTCAGTGCACCCCAAGGAGAAGGGGGAGAAGCATGAGTCTCTCTCCCAGGGGAGCTCCCTTCGTATCCAGGCACGCGGCACTCATGCCCCGCTCACATGCTAAGGGTTCTCCCTTTGCTAAAAACTTACATTTTTAAAAATTAAAAGCCGTGATTCTGGCATGAGAGATGCATTCACCAGGGACAAGTTTCAGCTCACCAAGCTGCTGTGAATCAGTAGACCCCTTCGCCCCTAGGCATCAAGAGAGATTAAAAACCATTAGTACACTAGAAAGACAACTGTGGTTTAATCAAAACATCTTGGGAGCAGCTTATGAATACTGTTAGCAGGCAATATTTTCTAGTGTATTTGTCTCTCATTAAGAAGAGCCTAACTTAAGCAGCTTCCTTTTGAGTTTCTGCTTTCTTAGACTTGAATTTGTTTTAATTGCTAGCACACAGGCCTGGCTGACCACTCACCACCTTCTGTTCCTCCTGTATCCATCACTGCCATCCAGCATTCCAGAATTTTAGCCCCGATGCCGATTGTGGCCTCTTTTGTTTACTGGTTTCCTTCCCCTGGTATTTGCAATTCTAAATAAATTGAATATTTATTACCAGCTCATCACTTTATCCCGAGGACTGAGCTTCCCCCAACATGCACACCCAGCCAGGCTTCCTGGGGTGAGGGGCACCTTCCTCTGCTCTGCTGTGGCCCCACAGGCAGCCCCTGGGATGGTACCTTTGGATTCACAGGGAGGAAAAAAGCATTTGTCCAAAAGAGAGGGACAAAACTGCACTGGCTGTGCATGCCCTGTCAGACTCTGCAGGGCTGGCCCCTTCCTGACCAGCTGCCACTGCACAGGTCTCAGGTACCACCACTGATGCAAACAGGCATGTAGGGCCAGGGGCTGGTCCCTGCAGCCCACAGAGGGCATAGTGCCATTGCTGGGCTTGGCGGAAAAAAGCATTTGTCCAAAAGAGAGGGACAAAACTGCACTGGCTGTGCATGCCCTGTCAGACTCTGCAGGGCTGGCCCCTTCCTGACCAGCTGCCACTGCACAGGTCTCAGGTACCACCACTGATGCAAACAGGCATGTAGGGCCAGGGGCTGGTCCCTGCAGCCCACAGAGGGCACAGTGCCATTGCTGGGCTTGGTAGAGCTGGCTGCTGTGGCAGGGTGACCAAAAATACAGGGGCTTGCTGCTGTTACACAGGAGAGGAGAATCAGCAACTGGCTGTGGGCTGAAGGAGGCTGTTGCTGGAGAGAAAGACCCTTCATTTCCAGCACTGGAGTAAGGGCTGCCTTTGCTCACTGACCAAATGCTTCCTGCTGGCCTCTCCTCCTGGCCGAACTGACACCAGCTGGCAGCACCATGCACAAGCTGGGAAAAGCCATGCTGGGACTATCTGAGAAACAGGGACAGGCAGGAAGGGTAAGGACGTGCTCAGGGATGGCTTCACAAGGGAACAGGGCTGGGAGATCACTGGGTTGTTGCTTCCCTTGTCCGCCGTGCTGCAGCTTTGCTGTACGTCCATGCACGGAGAAAACCGGGCAGCCCAAAAGGAAGCTGCCACGGAGCAGCATCCAGCAAAGGGGCACCACACTTGTGCTGTGCACCAGCTGATGGGAATCCAACCTGGGCCAGTCTCCCCCTCCCATTCCTGCATCTGACAGCTGCAGAGAGGCATCCTTTAGTACAATCAGCAGGGACCATGTCCAAACCTCCGCTGGGGGAGGTTGTCCCAGTGGGGTGCAAGATACCTTCCTCCAGTCCCTCTCCACTCCACAAGAAAGTGCACAAGCTAAATACTTCAGAATTACAATATCTCTTTTTTTTTTCCTGTAAGATTGATGACTAAAGAAACCTCCTCTTCCCAAACAAAAAATAATGAAGCAACCTGCTTCCTAACTCTCCAAAGGAAAGTAAACAGCATTCAGAGTAACTCTGCTGAAAAAGGAACAGCATACCCTTCTGTCATCCTTTTTCTGACAAAAATTGCTATGATTTTCACACCACTAGGCTAATATACACCATCTAACATTTGTCCAATCTTTTTTTTTAAATAACCCAATCATGGAGAAGCTTCCATCAGTTCCCCCAGAAGCTATTTTACAGCCCTGATCTCACCACTATGAAATTCTCCCATTCTTCAGTCTGCATGTTGTTATGCTTTATTTCATTGCTCCGGTTAGTCCCCCGCCAGATGTCCGACACACCATCAGAGGGCTGCTCACTTGCAGCACCTTGACATGCCACTGTGTGACTTCTGTGAAATATAGGACTGAAATTTAATCTATATGCCTGTAGCCCCAAGCCATTAAGAGCAGGTTGTAGATTTATAACAACACACTTTTTCTCCTTGTCGCTGGCCCAAGGACTCGGCAGCTGCACCTGCACTGCTGCGACCCCTGGGCTGTTGCTGCCCGTGCTGCCTGCCTGCTAAGTGCTGGCCAGGATGGCTTTGGGTTCATTGACTGGGATACAGGAGGGGAATAAGAACCCTTGTAGGTGCCACCTATACCCCCAGCAGGCCTGTCCTACTCTCCCACACAGTGGTATCAGTCTGGAGTCCCTCCCAGGCAGGCAACAGAGGAATTTGGGCTCAGGCTGACCCAAATGGAACAGCACAGGAGTCATGTCTCAGATCACACTGAGACCGAGTCTGGAAGTATAGCGGTGCAGATGTCTGCGTGCTCTGGGTGATTAACAGCAAGACAGGTTCACACTGACCCTCCTTCCCTGCTGAGAGACTCACCAAGCTCAACACTTACATCTGCAGATAGGTCCCAGCTCTATGTGTGCATCCTCCTTAAAGTCACAAGACGATGAGAGGTTTGAGAGTCGCTGCAGCAGCACTTTGGAGCACCCCAGCAAGTGGTAAATGTACAGGAAGTCAAATCTATGACTGCTCATCAAAGAGGCTCTGGGTATTCAAGGCTCTCAGAGGATAATCTGGGTGACATTCTCCCATCACCTAAACCACAGAAGCCTTTTTCCTGCACCTCCCAGCCTGGCATGCTGTAGGAGAGGTTGATCATCGCACAGAAAACCCAAGTAAATGTATTTATCAAGCAGTAACCCATGTTCTTGCTCCTTCAGTAGATCCTAGCTCAGAAAGTCCTCAAAATCCAGATCAGGGTAAGTCCCTGGGTAGTAGTGATGCTCCTGAGGTCTTTATACTTTCTCCCAGCAGAAAAAAACCTCTTCTCTTAAGGAAACTGCTTTTGTGCCAGTTTGCATTTTCCAATCTCCCAAAGAGCCATGTGCTAGGCAGGAATTCAATCATCCAGAAACTGAGCATCTTGGGCATCAGTCAGGGCACGTGGAAGCTACTGAAGAAAAGAGAGGATGTCTCATGTGTCCAAAAGACTTTAAATTAATGCCAATGTGGAAGATCAGGATGCAGGAGTGGTGGATCCCAGATTACACCATGGCATGCCTTGGCATTCACAAAACTGACTCAAGCTTGTAGGGCACAGCATGCCACTGCCCTGCCTGCACACCCCAGGCCCACTGCACAAGGTAGCACTGGCTGTGCAGATGAGCCTGAAAGGCTTGGAAACCTCTGGTGGCCTTAGAGGCTGTGATTAGCCACCCCTGCCTCACAACACAAAGCATTTTGTCTAGGAATTAGGGGTGGTGTGGGGAATTTCCAAACACATGAAAGAGCCCAGCTCCTTGGAGGCACCATATAATCTGCTGCTTGGCTGCAGCTCTGGCACTGGTGGGGCAACTCCACCCTGCAGACCTCTCCTAATGAGAAAGCCTTCTGCACATTTCACAGATCTGCCACACATAAACAAGTAGGTCATTCCTGTAATCTCTTCATCTGGGTATTAAAAAGCTTGTCCAAGTTTAAGCTTGGGGTGTGTCAGTCTTAATATTCCCAAGGGCTGCTGTTGAGTTTGGCAGGAGAAGCACCAAGGCTGCCAAGGTTAATGAGAGCATTCCCAATGGCAGGTGAGTGCCCTGCTTTCCCAGACTCTCCACCCAAGACGTGCTTGCAACAGAGCCCAGCTGCCCCAGTCCCAAATTGGGAAGCAGGGATTTGGGGACTGGACAAGCAGGCTGCTTTTTTCCAAAGCACAGAGTGCTCTGAGTCTACTATGAGGGACTCCCAGGCTCCTGCCAGGAAGACTGGGATTTTTCTGAAAGAAATACTACCTGGCATTTAGCTGCAAAGACCCTGATTTTATCAGAGAATATAGATGTGTGTGAATGTGCGGTGAGTGATGGCGTGTGAAAGCAAGAGGGCACTTTGTTAGCAGCCCAGCCTCTGGAAACCAGAGCCTGTAAGGGAGCTGACTCTAGCTTAATATTGCACAGCAAATTGAGGGTGCTTGTTGCACACGAAGCAATAATTGTATCTGGTCCAAATGAACTCAGCCATCACTCCAGGATATAGTTATTATTACTGTTAACGGGAAGCTAACACCAGTTACTGCTCCGAAATGAACTCTTTCCTTGTCTCCTGATTGGATGCCATCACTCTCTTGCTCCTAACAGTGATTGCTTTCTGCAGTCTCCATCAGTTTTCTTTGCAACAAATACAGCTGCCTTGGTTTTTTGACTCCTTCCTCACTGCACTGATAAAGCTCACATTTCTCTCCCTCCATCCCACAGGCACCCATGGCCTCCAAAATGTGAAGCCCAGGCCTAAAATCAAAGCAGTGATTTTTTGCCAGGCAAATGTACATCCAGATGCTGTCACTCAAACACAAGGAACATCAAGCCATTGTCAAAAACACACCTACAAGCCAGTAAGTGC
>NW_008237447.1:1864037-1874971 GCF_000691975.1 Corvus brachyrhynchos | reverse complement strand
CATAAATCCCGTGTGCTAGTGTTTGAAATTATATTGCCATAACACTGCCTATTGTGATCTGCTAGACTGAGTCCAGAGATTTGCCTGCTCTCCCATTCTTCCCCAGCACACAGGTCAGTATTAATGTCACCTCTTAACAAAGAGGAGAGCAGAGCCCCAGAGTTTAGAGGCCCCTGAGCTCAGTGGCTTTCTGGGGGATGCAGAACGAGTTGGTGTTGCAAACCCTGTGTTGGTTTTTCCCAAATGCAAAGCCTCGCTTTCTACTTTTGGCTTTCAAATGCACTCTCAAGGAAAAGACACTAAAAGATTTCAGAAACCAACATGAAATCCTTTTCATGCTCTGGCTGAGATTCTCCTCCGAGGTACACACTGACCCTGGCTTCACCTTAAATAATATATACATTTCCATAAACGTTGCTGTTCATCTCAGTGGTGCACATAGCTGTTTAAAGAGCAGCTGGCAGGTTTGCTCCATCAGGGAGCAACACCAGTGTGGCTGATGCAAGCCTAGAGGGTGGATGGGTGCTTTGGCTGGTGACAGTCCCTGCCTTGCCCCTTGAAGGTGCAGGTGGAACTGGCACAGGGCTTGCCTCCACAGAGAGGAAGCTGGTATGGACATTCCCTGCCATGGCTCACGACCAGAGGGCAGATTAGGACACAAAGCTGGTATGGACATTCCCTGCCATGGCTCACGGCCAGAGGGCAGATTAGGACACCGACATCCCCTGTCTCTGGGGCTGGGGGAGAGAAAAGCAAGGAGAGCCCTGCCCTGTCATCATCTACTTATACACAACACGGTCTGTTGTCCCCAAACCCCGCTCCTGCACTCATAGGGTAAGAAAGCCACCAGGGAGCATGGGAGGATAACCACTCTTCTGGCCCCTCCACCCGCAGCCTGCTCCGCACACCCGCAGCGTTTGGGATGTATGGAGAAACAGAGCAGGTGCTTCTCCATCATTCCAGGCACACGTAGGCAGGCTCCCAGGCGAGATGCTGGAGCACACCAGGCTGTGCAGCCGTCGCAGCCACAAAGCACTGCTCAGCCCTTCTCAAAAGCACCAACCCTTTCCCCATGCCTACACACAGAAATGAGAGGCAGAACCACCAGCCCCGTGTGTCGGAGCAGCTCTGACCCTGCGCCGGAGCCCCTCGGGCTCGTCCCCAGCCCTCCTCGCCAGTGACAGTGCCTCTGCGCCATCTCTTGGCAGCTGTATTTGCATTTCCAGCCTCACTCCTCTGACTGCAGCAGCCACCAGCTTTCACAATAAGAGACGGCCAGGGATGCTGACCGGGACCAGCAGCGAGGGCCAGAGAAGAGCAAGGAAACAAGCATGAAACCGGCCATCCAGAGCATGGAAAGATACGGGGCCCTTTTCTGTCAGCTGATGGATGAGCGTCAGCAGCAAAGAGAAGAGGACACGGAGCTGCGTTTTCCCCCGCTGTGTGCGTGGAACAGGACATTTGCATTTGTACGGGATGCAGGACATCAGACACCCAGCCGCACCAGGCAGAGGAGCTGGGCAGTGGGTGCTTGTCAGCAAAGGGTCAGACCCGCACAGCTGGTTCGGCAGCCTCTGAGGGAAACATCTAGAAAGGGGAAGACTTCTCTTTCTGAAATCAGGGAAGGGTCTCCTAAGCTACTTGCCCTGTAAAGCAGAGCTAATGCACCGTGGTCCTGGCTGACAGGTACCCCCTGGAACAGCCTGCAGGCTACAATTCAAACCCCAGGCTGCCCAAGCAAAGCCCCGGCCTGGGACATGCCGGCCCCTGGCTCAAGAGCTGCACAGCAGCTCGCTGGTGGCTGGGCTTCATCTGTGATTTTTCCTGGGCAGTCCTCTGCCTCCCCCAGGCTTGCAAGGGATACAACAAACGAAAGTACCTTGTGTCATCGGCTCCCTCTGTCAGCTGGCAAGACAGCCCTGCATTCCAGCCAAGTAAGTTAATCAAGCAATGCTTAGGGGACCATAAATAGTTAGCACCAGTGTGCTTTGTCTGACTGCACGGGATAGATATGCCATCAGCCAATTTGCCCACGGAGTCAGAAAGGAACCAGGCAGCGATGGCTGGAAAAGCCCAAGTGCAAAGTGAGGCTGAGAGAGAGGAAAAAAAAAAAAAACCTAGAGAAAAGACTGCATACTGACAGATGAGGATTTTGGCAGCAATCACTGTGTGTTCTTTGCATATCTCGCAGCATCATTGCAAGGCTTAATTAAACAATAAAGGTCCTGGGAAGTTCAGGTGCTATGGGAGAACAAGGTGGTGGCACTGATCCTGTGACCACCGCAAGCATGAGCTGCCCTGGGGAGAAAGGGGGGGGGAAAGATCCATCTTATTTAGATCAGAGCAATGCCAATGGGCTTGACTGACATAGGAAGAGGAATTGCACCTCTGCTTCAAGAATATTCTTTATCTGCCCGTTTTGGGTACAAATAAGAGGAGAGAGATCATTTTGACAGCAGCAATGAGATTGCTCAGAAAATGAACCCGTGAAAATTGATTTCTGAGCTCTCTGTTAGGAGTGGAAAAGAAGAATAATTTCAGGTTGTCCAGAAATGCAGATTTTCCAGATTGCTTGCTGACACCTACCATGGAAAAAATAAACACAGTGGGTTGGCTAAATCCTTGCTTTTGACACAAAAATTCAGTGCCATTTACTTCATTTTGAGGGCTTGCGTTTTGTTTTATGCTTTTTTTTTTTAAAATCATTTTTCAAAATAGAACATTATTTCAAAATGAAAAAGGGAAATGTTTTGTTTAGGAACTGTAGGAATAAAACATTCAGATTGAAAAAAGGCCACCCTCCATTATTTAAGCCCAAACTATTTGTCGCACTTGACATGCATTTGCAAATGGATTCAGTTGCCCTGAAAATTGAGGGGTTTTTTCCTTGCTGATAGCTGCTTCAGGGGGGTGGAGGGAAAATAGCCTATTTCTGCCGTGGAGTTCATTTGTTCTCGAAGCTCTTTAACTCAGCTGGAGTCAGAAATGTTCATCTTCACTGTGGGAATGACCAGGCTGTGCAAACAGCCTGGAGGCAAGGGGTGGCAAAGGTGCACTGCTCTACACAAGGAAGGCTGCAGTCCCTGCTTTTGCTCTGGTATCCTAACATTCCAGGACATTAAAAAATTTGGGACTGCACACAGAGACCTGTTGGGAAAGCGTCTGGCAGCCTGGGAATGCTGTTTGGCCACAGAGCAGCTCATCAGAGCTCCCCTCAGCACAGGCCCCTGCACCACACCGTTGCTGGGTGGCTTTGTCAGGAGAAGCAGCAGCAGCCAGGTGTGAAGCCCAGCTGCAGGACACAGCGACGCAATCCCTTGACCCAACACCCCTTCCTACCAGGAGGGTGGCATTTCTCCTTATGGAAATGGCCTTCAGCACTTACCCAACATTTCTGCTGCTTTTCCTACTTCTGCACTTCTAATTAAGCTCCTTATTAAAGCAATTAATTCTCCAAACACAAAACTGCAGTGAGCGAAAATTATTACCAACCGAAGGTGGTTTGGTGGAGTGTGGTAAATGAGTCGTGGAGTACTGTAGCTTAATCCTGGTCCCCACGGATAAGGATTGTTGGAAGAAAGCCTTCCCTCACTGCTGGAGGGGTTTTTTGCTGGTGACAGAGGCAAAGAGAAGCATAGACACACCCCTCCCCTGGGAGCAGCACTACGGGAGCCTCCCAAACTCAACCCTGACAACGCAGCCTAGGCATCCTCCTATTTTGTGAAGTGCTGTGTACATTAGGGTTTAATAACAAGCTCAAGATTTAGGACTCCAGGGCCTGAGGGCTGCTCTTCTACATTAGCATAACAGCCATGCAAAAACAGACAAGAGGCCATTCCTCCCTCCAGGAGCCATCTCTTCCTCTCCACACCTTTCTCTCCCCAGGCTGTCAGCTCTTCTAGACCTTACCCTGCTGGGAAGAGCTAAAGCTTCTTCTTTCTCTATTTAGGTGTGATTACCTTCTAGAGCATAAGGAGTCTTTGCCCTACAAATCTACCATTCCCAAAGGCAGGCTGTTATAAACCCTACCCTTAATTCTGGTCTGCTTCAAAAGAAAAGGGGTGGGGAAGAAACAGCAATACAAGAAGGATAAGAAGTAGCTGGGGCCAACAAGCAGCTCACCTGGCACAAGAAGGGCAGGCACAACACTGACTGCCCTGCTTGGAGCGTCCCATGATTTGCCTGAGCCACAGGGCAGTATGAAACATTTATAATACCTGAATGAAAACTGTAAGAAAAGCCTTCTTCCCATCCTCACCTTGTTGACACCCATTATGTGGTATTCAAAGAGTACCTGCTCTTTTTTTAGGGCAGACCCACTTAGCCATCTAAAACTTTCTTTCTCTCCCTTAAGCACCTTCACTCCTCACACCTGTTGGAGTGAGCAAAACACCTTTCCAGGCACCCACAGCAAGCATTTAGCCACCACAGGGCCTATCAACAAAAAGGGGTGAGGATGAGCTCCAGCACTGCGGAGACAAAAGCAATGCCAGCAGCTTTCCTTTATCTTCATCCATCCTCTCCCCAAAGCTTTTGTTCTCTGCCCCTACTACAGTGTAACCTCCAGTTGGCAAAAATCCCTTTCCCACCACACAGCTCCATTTCTCAGGGGGACATTCCCTGCCGTGGTTTGGCAGAGAAGGCAGTCCCTGAACTGGAAGCTGACTCAAGGCTGATTTGTTGCTAGTCCAGGGCAGTGTTTCCTATTCCTGTCTCTAAGCTTCCTCCCCAGCTTTACTTTCTCCAGCACCTGAACACGAGCAGCCTATAAAGGTACCACCACCCACATGATTTACCTTGTCACAGCCCTGCTTCTGCACCAGCTCAGGCGTTGGAGAGGGGTAGATGCCATATGGGATGGCCAGCAAGCAAATCCTTGCACCAGCCCGGGGGTGCTATTTTGATTATTGGTACACAAGACCACAGTGGAAAATGTGTGTCTTCTGCCAGGGGGGAGCCACTGCTCTCTCTGTGCATGAGCACATTAGAATAGAGTATTTCAGTTGTAAGAGACATAAAAGGATCACCTAGTCCAACTGCCTGACCACTCTGGGGCTCACCAAAGGTTAAAGCATCATCAAAGCATATCAAGGGCATTGTCTACATGCCTCTTAAACACCGACAGGGATGGGGCATCAACCACTCTATGGAGCCTATTCCAGTGCTTAACTGCCCCCTCCGTAAAGAAATGCTTCCCCATACCCAGTCTAAACTTCCCCTGGCACAGCTTTGAACCCCCACCAGGCATGTGCTCTGCTCCCAATCAGGCTACAGCCCCACATGCCTTATAATTATAAATATAAAGCCTTATACTGATTAAAGGCTTTACACTGATTAGTGCCCTCACCTGTCAGTACTGCCACACCCAGCACCCACATGTGAGGTAGAGATTTGTTTGCCCTACCTCCCTATCAGTATTTCATGAGATCTGGGGGTTTCTCCCTTCTCCTGCTTTTAGCCCAGTTGCAAACACAAAGCACTGCCTTTACCCCACAGCCCAGCCCAGCCACACTGCCACTATCCCACCAGGGCATAGCAAAAGGGGACGTATCTCCAGGGATTAAAAGGCTCCCTGGCCTGTCAGGAGCAGCTACAGCTCCTAAACCCTGTGCAAAAAGCCCCAGAAAGACCCTGTCAGCAGGTGAAATTCTCCTCTGGATTTCTGCTGTCTGAGCACTGTCATTCAGAGGGAAACCAGGCTGACACACAGCACGGCATGGGCAGACAGCCACGTATGACACACACTGTGCCACGTGCTCCCTGGAAAGGGCCCTGCCTCTTGCTCCAAGCCGAGAAACAACACATCCTATCCAATTTTATGGCCATTTCTGGGTGCCAGCCGTGGAGCAGTGGTGCGAGGGAAAGGCTGCAGAGGAGCAGGCTGCAGCAGGGCCAAGCTGGTGTCCATCCTCCAGCATTCATCGCTGGAGGCTTGTCTAGGGGGAGCTAAGCTGCAGAGAGCCTGCCTGCTGCTATTAGTGTTGCTGCTTTCCACTTGCATTTGAGACCAAAAACTCTGGGCTGTTCTGCTGCTTGTTCTACTCACATGCTTTGGGCTCCTCAGGCAAACACAAGATGGGCAAAGCTCTGTGGAGCTGCAGAAGAGAAGCCTGTCAGGCAGCTGTGGCTGGAGCATGGGGAAGGGGAGGCTTTACAAAGCGTTGAAAACGTGTTAAAACCTGTCCAGTCTGTGGCCATTTGGATCCACTTGTGACACGCCGGCACTGTCCTCCAGGCACTGCAAGCAAAAGCAGGAGGGAGGTGCCAAGCCCTGGAGCCCTGCAGTCCCCCTGTGCCAGGAGGCTGAGGTGACAAAAAGCCAGCTCGGGGCAGAGTCATTAGTTTAATTCCCTACTGGCATTCCCTGCCGTGCACCACGGATGGCTCACAGCTGCAGTCGGCTCTTCCTTGACTTGCAGGGCCCCTTTCTCCCAGGGGCTCATGTCACAGGGCCAGTGATGAGGAGCACAGCCCCTGCCAGTGCTGTGTGTGCAGGAAAAGGGCTTTGCCCTCCTTCCGTGCCTGCAGTTACCACAGCTGCTAAACTTGTGAACAGAATAGGACAAAACCTGCCTAAAGTGCTCCCGAACGACACAGACATTCCCTCCTGTCTCTTAGGTTCAACAGTAGCAGCTGCAGCTCCAGATTTCCATACATGGCTCTAGCCAAAGCCAGACCTCCAGACTTTCCTTGCACGGTAACAAGTAGAGGAACTTCTCTGAAATGCATTGCAAGCGTTAAGTCCATCCACAGTTGATTCTGGCGTGTTGGGGACCCCTTTCCCATCGAGGTTTGAGTAATCCTTGCTTTCTCACCCCAGGCAGACCCTGAGCACAGCAGCAGGGGACCTGCCTCTCCCAGGCGCCCAAGAAGTTCTGCATTCCAGAACTGGCAGGGGATCCCCACGTGTCCTTGAGCAGAAAGGTGGCAGATTCCAACCTTGACATCAGTCCAGGGGTCTCTCCAATTTTGGAGGAATTCAGGAGGTTGATGCCAGCCAAGGGACTGCCATGTTGGATGTGTCAGTGCTAGGGAAGGCAGAACCAGAGAGGCTGGTGCTAGAAAAAACCTTCTCCAGCCAAATAATTCCACTCATCTATCTGTCAGGAGAGGAAAGAAAGCAGCAAAACACTTTGGGATGTCAGCCAGGCACTGTCATAAAGCAAACAGCTGCCTGGCTCTCCCCCAGTGACAAAAACACAGCAGCCTTGGCACAGGGAGCAGGAGGATGTGGTGTGAGCCAAGCAACAAGCATTGCTTGGTCCTTGGTGTTCGAGGGGAGGACTGTGCTCTTCCAGGTGCTGCTGTACCCCCAGGAACCCTCAGCCCTCTGTACCTCCCAGCCCTCTGGGACGCGCTGCTGCATAGGGAATGGGGTGGAGGAAAGGTGGCCAACCAAACCAGCTGCCATCCCTTTGTCTTCCTTCAGCTGGTTGCCTCCTTGCCCTGGGGAAGAGGCAGGAGCAGACAAGAGTTCTTCAGGTGACTCCCAAGTAAGTGCTTTACTATAACTCAGAAAACAAAGAATCACTGCTTTGAGAGGCAAGACAATAGCAAGGCACTCATCTTTCATCAGCCTCTGATTTCCCACAGCTCTAATTGACCTCAGCAGAAAACAGGGATGCGCTGCGCTTTAAAGAAAAAAACCATGCCTCTGTGTTATCTCAGCTATTCCCAGGAGAGGTTATAGCCAGAGAAATTTGGTTGTTCACATGTATCCACAGGAGGTTTGCACCCACAAAGACATTTCTGTTGGGTTTCTGGCTGATACCAAACGCATCCTCTTTGATGTGCACTTTTGGGTCAATGCACACCAACATCCTCCAGGTCCCCTTTCATCCTGCAGGAGCCAGGGAACCACTTCTGATGGGAGAACTCATTTAAAAATTACTCCAGAAAGCTGATGTCTCTCTGCACTCTGTACCCCCTCGGAAAATGGGACCCAGGAGACATCCCTGGAGGTTTGCTGCTGCTCCTGGCTCTTACTCCTCACTTGGCATTTCTTCCCATTGCCTAAAACCTCCCTGTTGCAGAGGAGGTTTGAAGCCCTTCGGCTTTGAGCAATGCCAGCTGAATATTGAGGCTGATTTTCTTTACATAGATGCCATTTTTCTCTTTCTATTAGTGGTCTCTGGAAGCTCCCAGGCCAATTGTTTGAGAGCAGATTTTATAGCTGCATGTGACAGTAAGGAGAGAAAATATGCTAATACATTCCCAACACGGGAAGAGAAATGCCAGGCCAGGCTGTGGGAAAGGCAGCAGCTTCCCTGAGGCAGCAGCCCCACAAGGAGAAGCAGCTTTGCACAGGCAAGGACAGCAGGTCACCACCATGCCCGTGGCACACCTGGCTAGGAAGGGGCCAGGCTTGCTAAACTTTTAAGAAGAGTGTGGCTTTCCCTCGTGCAAAGAGTGGCTTTACCATAGAATGAGTGTGGAGGCATGAGGGAACAGCAGACCCTCCTGGTGAGCTTGCTTGGTCTCCATCCCTCTTGGCTGTAGGCACTGGAGTGAGACACGGCTGGTGACAGGACAGAGTGAACACCTCGCGTGCACAGCTGGGGATGGCACCTGACATCATTCCAGACTCAAAGGAGAGAAATGCTTACTCCCTGCACCTCAGAAAGGAGTACTGAGGTGGAGGCCAGCTGTTAGGAGAGGATGAAATCAGACAAGAGGTTTCTGGACAGCTTTGGGGGTCAGATGGCTGAAGGGAGAAGGAAAATTGTAGGCTAAACTTTCCCCACACCTCCTGGCTGCACAGAATTCAGAGAAAGCTGAATCTTCACACGCTTCCCAATCACATAATCCACAGGTTACATGCATGGAGGCACACCAACTTCTCTGGTTTCAAGGAATTCAAGAGGTGAAATCGATTCTGCATGTGTTAGGGAGTACCGAGTGCAGGATGTCGTATTTTCAATCACTGCCTATGTCTTGTTTACCATTCCAGCCCTGAGAAGCACACAGCCTCCTCATTGAAAAGCTCTTCTTCCCTCATATCTTCATTCATCAAGTAAGCTGTCGACAGAAGCCTGTAAGCACAAAGCTCAACCACAGCAGTGGGCTTGGGAGACTGCTTTATTTTTAGAAAAAACACTTAAAACAACCATATTCCTCTGGAGAACTGACTCTAGAAGCATTACTTGTAAAAGCTGCCTTGAAAGAAAACCATTTCTAATGACGGCATTTAGCAGCAGTTTCAAGAGCCCAGTTCTCTCACAATTTTATCAGAGGGGAATGCATTTTGGGGAAGGCATTCAGGGCCAGTGAAGGACTCCAGGGTAGGCAGCATAACTGGCCTGAGCTTGCCTGTCACTGCTCACAGCAATCTGTGATGCCTTTGCTCACAGGACCCAGCATTTCCCCTCTGGCTCCGCATAATGCACCGAGATCTCCGATTCCTAAGTGGTTTGCAGTGCACAGTTCTTTTTTCTCAGTAACTCCCTCATTATAGGCCAATTTCAACTTATAAATTCATTTATAAGCCAGTCCATTTGTGCAGACCGTCTTGCTGGAGGCAGACTTCTGCCTTTCTCCATCTCACTCCCTCCCTGCTTCGCTGGAGCTTCTAATAAGGACAAGCACATGTGAATCCGGGACATCTCTTGTCTGCTGCTTGTGTGGAGCAGAGACTGGGGCCAGGCACAGCTTCATCCAGGAGATGTGGACGAATTCGGGAAGGGGCAGTGTAGCTGCAGCTGGGAGGTGTTCTTGCTGACCAGCTACCTCAGGGTACAGGCAGTAGAGAAGATGGTGGTTTCTGCAAACACAGCCCTGCCCAGCCCCTGCTGCCACATCACGAGTCAGGGATGTGTTCCTCAATGTGTGCTCACCTTGCTGCTGCTCCTCCCAGGGAGCAATGCCAGCCCCGGGACACCCCCTCAGCAGAGGCCCATCTGGCAGAGGAAGAACTTGCCTCAGGTCACTCCATCATTCCCAGGACCATCCCTATCCCAGTGGCCCTGGGATGCCTTCCCCTTGTTAACACAGCTTCAGAGCACAGATCAAGAGTGCGTGGGCAGCAAACCAGGGTCTGGGACAGGAGTGGCCACCACTTTTGGGCAAGGAGGGACAGGAGAAAGGGAAAGGATATGAAGGACACCCAGCAGCAAGAAAGTTGACCTTTTCAGGCCCAAGAAAAGGCAAATTCTCCAAATGTGAATGGCCTCAGCCCCTTGGCTAAACCAGGTCAACCAGTGAGGGGTCACCAGGTTGACCAAAGCTGGAAACTAGCCCTGGGTCCATTAAAATGGGCCATAATTCACCTTTGCCACTGTGCTACTGAGGACACACTGACTGCAAGGCAGTGACCAGGAGGAGGAGGAGAGGGTGAAGTAGTGACAAGCGACAGGACAAGAGGAAATGGTTGCAGGGGGGAGCTTTACTGAGAGAGTCAAGAAGACTAAAAAGTCTTGCCTGGGTGTCGAGGAAAAGCCTGGTTCAGAGGGGTGAATTAATGCTATGGACAAAGGCACAAAACCTGGCGAGCCCCACGGAAGGTGCCAGTGCCAGGCCAGTCTTGTGGCTATCATATGGCAATCACGCACTTATCAGAAGCTCATCGAGCACCAGTGATGTGGTGATCACGAGTTGATCATGGGATGATCACAAGCCAGTCGTGTCCACAGCAGGTGCCAATCACACACTGATCACTCACCCATCATGTGTCAATCATGGACCATGCACACGCCCATCATATAATGATCATGAAACAGTCACATGGCCATCACATCCATCACGCATTGACTGCAGGATCATTACATGACTACTGTATATCGATCATGCTGTTAGCACATGCCAACCAAGGGCCAATCAGGTGTCGATCCCGCGCCAATCGCACAGTGATCGCTGTGTTACCATGGCTCGGTTGGCCGCTGGTGCCCCAGCTGTGCTCGGGCCCTTCCCGGGCAGGGGGAACCGGGCGAGCGAAGCCG
>NW_008237447.1:1846018-1863971 GCF_000691975.1 Corvus brachyrhynchos | reverse complement strand
GGGTTAGACACCGGAACGGGGTTAGACACTGGAACGGGCTGCCCCGGGAATCACAGAATCACCATCCCTGGAAGTGTTCCAAAGGCGTGTGGATGTGGCACTCGGTTTAGCGCTGAGCACGGCGGCGCTGGGTCGGCGGCTGGGCTCGGGGACCTTATCGGTCCTGTCCAGCCTAAAGGACTCCGTGATTTTGGGATCTGCGGCTCCCCGGCGGATCCAGCACGGGCACAGCCCCAGGAGCCGCCGCGGCACCAGGGCTCCTGTCCCGGGGCACCGCCGCTCCCAGAGCCCGCTCCGTGTCCCGGGAAGCCCCAGCAGGTGGTGCCAGACTGTCAGAAACCCTCCGGGAGCCCGGCCCGGCTCTGCCGGGAGCTGCCGCCCGCCGCCCCTGCCTACCAGCGCGGGTGCGAGGGGCAAGGAGGGGTGCCAGATTTTGGGAGGCTCTGCACCAAGCGGTAGGAATTCCTCGGAGGCTGTGAGAAGGTCGGCATCCACCTCCTTCACTTCAGCCAGCGCTCCTTGGCCAGCATCTCGTTGTTTCCAACGTTTTTATTTTCCACTGCGATGTTTTCTCATCGGGGTGACCAGAGCAATGCAATTCCCCCCTCCCTTCTCTTGGCTGACTTTGCTTTGGGCAATTTATCTCGATCCTTAGTGTAAAATTTTCCTTTGCACCATTTCATCCTATTATTCCAGAATAAATCAGGATCATTTCCATGTCAAATGCCAGCAGAGGAGGGAGAGGGAGAGTTTCACTGCTGAGGCAGTGCAGACTTTCCCCTGCACTCAGGCATGGGGACAACAGGCCCCTCCTGCTAGGTCTCCCTGGGCTTTTTAGAGATGCCTCAGTGATGCTTTCCCAAACTTCTCTGTGAGCAGGACTGTGCCAGAGGCTGGTGAAGATGCAGGAAGCTGTGCCATCTCAAGGAGCAGCTGCCTGGGAAGCCACTCAGGGGTGTTTCAGGGACAGCCAGAGGGGATAACTCAATAGCCAGCACTGGTCCAGAAGGACTGCCAGCAGACAGCAAACTCAGGGGCCTCCAACCCCAAAGATCAGGACAGGTGTCCCCAGGGAACTGCACACCAGGGACAGAAAACTGCTGACCTCGAGCATCCACATGGGCTTTGGTGCTCGCAGCTGGTGGTGATGCAGTCACAGCTGAACAGAAGTCAGCTTTTAAATTACAGAGCAGAGAGCCCACCCATTCCTCATCTACGCCCAACAGCTGAGCTCACACACGGGTTATTAAAACCATGACACCACTGTTCCAGGCACGCCCCTGTGACCAGGAGCCTGGGATAGCTGAGTGAGCAGAGCCCCCCTTGGAAAGCAGAGTTGGGACCAAGAGGCAAAGCTCCAGGAGGGGACTGCGTGCTGGAGCCTGAATGTGGGAGCTGTCTGGCATAGAGCTGCCTGCCTAGCTTTGCCTTCTCTGGCAAGTGCCCTCACCTTCCCCTCCACTCCAGGTCCTCACACAGGGAATTGTATCACCAAATTGTATCACCAAACCCTACTCTCTGCTCTGAGGGCTTTTCCCAAGCCTGCCAGCAGCTGGCTTTGCATGCTGAGGACCTTCCCCAGTCTAACAACCAAGCTGCTGCTGCCGGAATGGCCGAGGAGCACAACAGCCCCAGCCCTCTCACACACACAGCAGCCCTGCCCCTCTCTTCTCTCTGTGCACGCTCCCAAGCAGCACCATCCCAACCCTCTCCTCCAGCAGACAACTCAGCTCTGTGTCCCCAGCCCCTCCAGCCTTGGCCTCAGGATGCAGCCACCTCACCTCTCCCCTGCCTTGCCTCTACAGTCACGAGCATCCAGAATGCTTTCCTGCTTTTTGCAGGAATACAGGTGCTTCAGCCTTGCTTTGTAAACATCCCTGTCTCTCCATGAGGTTGGGCCAGTGGTGCCTCTGGCTGCCAGGGCTCTCTGCCCCATGGCTGGGGTTTCTCCCTCCCCTCCAGCCCCTCCCGGCTGACACATCTGATCAAGCGCTTGGCAGCTGCAGCCTGTGCACGTTTGTGTGTCAGTGCAGGCACCAGCCTGGCTGGCAGCAGGCAGGCAGTGCCAGCCCAGCAGTGCTGTGAGCTGCTGCCAGCCACTCTGCAGCTGCCAGCCTCAAAAGCAGCCATGGATGAAGCCTCGCTCCAGACAAGGTTTACTTCCAGGCTGGTTTCATCAGTAAGGAGGCCTAAGAGAGCGTTTTGCCCCTCTCTATGGATGTGTTCTCACTGCCCTTTCGTCAAGTTGCAATGAAATTTGATTGAAAGGGTTGCAGTCTCAGCTATATTAAGATCCCCCTGACTTATATACTATATTTCCACAAATGTGGGTAAACAGATAGAAGACTGAGACCCCCACCATCACACTGGCCTTTGCTCAGCTGCCACCAGGCAGTTACAGCCCTCCAGGGCACAGTTAAGTACGTCCTCCCTCCCCACAGGGGCATTTTTAATCAAAGGCTTCAGCTTGTTCGTTCCTCTCTGCGTCACTGCTACCAGTGGGGCCCTCAACCACAAACCACGACCTCCATGTTGTGGTGAGAAAAGGTGAGACATCACCCTGCAGGAAAACGCTCAAGCTTGAACACTGCCACAGCAGAGAAATCGGGAGCAGAAAAATTGAGGACACCAGTGTGATTTCACATATTTAACCTCCTGATAATTCCCTCTGTCTGTATTACCTCTCAGCTTCCAAATCCTCAGTTCTGCTCAGAGAGAGGGAGATTTCTCTCAAGGCTTTAAGTCTTGGGATTAGATTCCTAGGAAATGCCTGTCCAAGTCACACTGATGGGCTGTCTAGCCTGATCTCCCACTGTAGCCATGGGAAAGAGCACATAGGGTTGACCTCTCCTGGGTTCTGTCCCCACCATCCTCTCACAGCTCCCATCCTCTCACAGCCACAGTTGTGGGAGGGCACTTCCCATCCCTTGGAGTACCCCAGTCCTGGGCCTGTTGTCCTCAAATGCCTCTCACCCAGTCCAAACCTGCTGGGTCTGCCTGCCTCTGAGGGGCAGAGGGCCAGGTGTCCAGGACCTGCTGCACGAAAATGTGCTTCCTCTTGTAGCTTCTTCCAAAGAAGTGTAGGAGTTTCAGTGAGTGTCTCACAGTGGCTGTGCTGCAGGGTTGAGTGAACAACTCCCTGTTTGCTGCCTGTGTGGCTTAGCAAACCTCTTTTGTATTCCTTGACAGCCTCCTCCTCTTCAAAAACTGAAGTATTTTCACATCCCTCAGCTTTCAAAGGACACAGTTAGGGTTATGGGAGCCTAAGCTGCATCTCTGAAAGTGCCAATGTAATCATATCTAATTCCAAACCTGTGCCTTAGTATTCAGGTAGTTGTCCCAGGTTGAAGGCAAAGAACATATCCAAGGTGACCAATGAGACACATCTGTGGAGCTGAAAAATGACTCAGCCTGAAAATCGCTGTGTAAACTGGCATGCCCCCATCAGCATTAACCAGGAGACAGCTCTAGGTCTAGCACATGAGTCTTTGACTGTGAGGACATAGAAGGTTTTAGAAGAAGTGAGAGAAAGCCATTCTGAACACTGCTGCAGGACTGGAAGTGTGACATGAACAGCTTGAGCTGGTGCAGCGTGGTTTCAGTTGCTCGCAGTTTGTGTCGAGGTTTCGTATCACACCACAGGGCTCTCATCGTGTGTAGCCTGACATTTCTAGAGCAGGCAAAGGCAGCAGTGAACATTAGTGCATACATAATGTGCTGGAGATTTTGTCTGGAGCTCCAGACGGGTTACATGAGGCAATTTTGAAGCTCTGAGCTGGCTGGACTTCTGTGACAATTTTTAGGCCTTTGAAGGGACAGAGGTCACTTCACAGTGATCCTCTCCTGGACAGTCTTCAAAAGATTTTGTCCCTCCTTGATGAGTTCAGCCCTGCTGCGATGATATTCTTGATAAGGAGACAACCCTATCACCAGGAAACCTCTTTCTCCAGGCTGATATTTAAACAGACGTGTTTCAAGTGTATGCAGGGCGTGGAAGAGAAGTGGCGGGGGGGGGGCAAGGAGAGGTGTTTATGCAGGCCTGGTATGAGAGATTTACCCTGGCAATGCAAAGTAAACGTGCACGGCACAGCTGAAGGCAAGCGTGTGTGCTGACAGACAAACAGGAACACAAAATGAGATGAAAAGTGAGCTGAAGCATCTAAACACCAGGGAGTTCACAGCACTCCAAGATGTGGTGTGATCCTACAGCAACCACTCTGCCATCTGTGGCCGTGCTGTGTGCTGCTGTGCTTGGCCTTGCTGGGACAAACGTGCCATAATGGGGAACACCCTACATTCCCTTGCCTCTTGTAGTGCTTTTGTCTGTGTGACATGGAGGTGCTGCAGGAGCTGGGACCCAGCATCAAGTTCCAGGAGTTGTGGCCAGCAGAACCCCCCTACACCTGCTGGCACCATGTGGATTCCCTGGGAACTCACAAGGGCCTGGTCCTGAGGATCTGAGTGGCTCTAACAGTGAAAGGTTCTAAAAACACTTGCAGCCAGAACTGTGGCCAGGATGCTGCACTTGAGAAAGCTTGGGAAAAAAAACCATCCCAGAGTCGCATCAAAATTATATTAAAAACCCCCAAACTTTTGTAACATGTCAAGCTCCAAATTAGCCATGTCTCCAGCTCAAAGCATGTGAAATCCTCTCCTGTCCTTGGAAGGGGAGCACCCCAAGGAGAAGCAGATCAAGAAATCCTTAGAAGCAGTAAGGAAGGCTCAGCAGGCTGCCAGCAGCAAGGATCTACCTTCAAGGGCATGAAACTTTACTGCCTGGGGTAAACCAGCAGGTGTCTCAGCCTGGGGGTAGTGGACAAAATGAGTGATGTTCTCTAAGGCCCAGAAGAGGGATGTGAGCTGTCAGTGTGTGCTATGCTTGCCATGACCATCAACCTGCCCAGGATAAGCCCAGGCTCCTCTCAGGTTTTGGACAAAGGGCACCAGTGAGGTAATGAGCTGCTGAGCACCTCATCACTGCTGGCCCAGCTCCCAGTGTTATCAGTGGAGAGAAGTTTTCTTTATAGGCACACGGCATTCCCAGCTCATAACCACAGACATGCATCCCTTTCCTTGAAATAGGTTTGCATCCTGAAGCTGAGGAGATTTGCAAATCAAAACACCCAGGGCACCTCTGGCGTTGGTGAAGCACGTGGCCGATGGCCAGCAGTATATCAGACTGGCAGAGGAGTGAAAGCTGTCATTACCTGATATTTGAACAGCTCATGATTCAGCTTGCTTGTGCTCGCCTGAATTCAGTCTGCTGCAAATCATAAACCCACAACCTCAGCCAAAACCGAGGAATTTGAAGGAACTTCAAGTTGGGAAACTCGTGAGCAGCAGAAAACCTGGGGCAAGAGCAGAAGCATTGCACAGAGCTCACCTTGCCCATGTGCAAAGTCAGCCATACCCCAAGTGTCCCTGCAGAAGCACAGGGGTCCCGATGAGCAGCTCAAGGTCCACGTGCAGCTGCAAAGGCAAGAGAGACAACACCACCACAGCAGAGGTAGCAGGAATAAGGTGGAAAAACCATTTTTCATGGCCTTGACAGTGACCCAGAGTCCCACCACAAGAGGAATTGCATTGGAAAGCACTCTCACTGGGGATTTATGGGCGAACATGACTGTATATTTTACAGTACATTCTTATGGCCTCATCGGTCAATAATCTGCATTTAACTCAGTCCCTTCAGAGTGTGATGGGCCATAACGCTTGTGAAACAGCTGCTACATGCTGAAATAATAATCAAGGAAGCAGAGGGCAGAGCTGATAATTGACTGCTAATGTGCAAGTCGGGACTTTGAGTTATTGATCAGATGTGCTTCAGTGGCTCAGCAAGAGCCCGGTCCTCTCTGCCTGGAGGTTATAAACTCAGATGTTACCAAGAAGGGGGTACTCTCTTCCCCCTACATACTGCTTTTTTGGGTTGTCTCCTGTTCTGGATTTCTTTCAGCATTTCCCTTGGGACTGGTCTAACACAGCCCCCTGAAATTGCCTGGCAAAGCAGTTTTGTCCCTGCTGCCAGCTTGCTGGTGTCCCACACCCCCAGATCTTCAGCATCAGGGACATAAACACACAATGCTGAGGAGACAACAACTTTCAGCCCTCAGTACCTCTTTATGGCACCATCCTGGGCACAGGTACCCCTTTGAATTTGCTTCCTCCTTCAAGTCTTCCACCTACCTCTCCTCTTTCCTGAGTGACCTTCTTGAGTTTCACTGCAGCTTTGGCATGTTTCTCCCTGTCCCCAGAGGTTGCAATGGCTGATCAAAGCGTGTCACTGACACCTCATCCCACGCCAGCACTGATCACCTGCTCGCCCATGTTCTGGCCGGTATCAGAGCCACAGTGATAAGCCACTTCCTCTGATGTTGGCCAGATGTCTGCGGGCACATCTTGAATGTGTACTTGCAAAAAGCCTGCCAAAAAAGGTAACCAAGTTATGTCAGGTGGTTCTTTTTCAGCTGGTTCACTGGTTTGTTCAAAGACTTGACAAGTGCAGGAAATGTGGTTTCCTTTTGGATCTCTGCGGGTTGCACCTCCAAGCAGTCTTACCCATGTAAGCTTCATGGCCAGTTCTCCTAATTTGCTAGGCATTGCATTCATTTGCATGCATGTCAAACAGGCCTGTAATTCTCCAGATCAGCCCAAGAGCTGATAAAAATGTGAGTAAAATATTCTCCATCCTTGTCAAACACTGCTTTTTTTCTTCTTTCTTTTTTTTTTTTTTTTAAGTGTGTGTGGGGCTCTTTTCTTCTTCAATGAGAGAAATATTTCTGAGATGTGGCCTTTTCATCCTCATGTTCCCCAAGACCTCTTGGCTGTACACCATAATGACCTGGAAGCTTAATGATACTTACTGGTTGTTCCAACTCCTCCTCTCTCATTCTCTGATGCTATTTGCTCTTGGTGCAGAAAAGGGCAAGATCTGCGTAAGCACCTCCAGAGCCATCTTTGTAGTGGAGACTGATGTGAAGGAATTATTCAGCCCTTCAAGAACATATTTAGTTTCCTTAATTGCTCCCTTTTAAGTACAGGTGACTCAAACCTCAAATATTTAAGCAGACTTCCCGGTATGGCTTACTTGGGAAATCAATGTTTTTACACCTCTAGGCTTCCGCATGCTTAAACTCATTTTGATCTTCTAAGACTGGGAAAAAGTGTTGCCCAGTGAAGAGCATGAAAAGCCCAGTCTGAGTTGTCCAAAACCAGTTGTGAGACACTTTGAGCAAGTGCTTTCAAAACAGTGTAAGAGTTTGGTGGAGAAAAGTAAAAGAAGATTCAGTGACTGAAAGTTAGTCAGAAAAGCCATGTGCTCTTAGCTGGGGAAGGTAATTTTCCACTGTAGTTCGCTCCAAGGGGAGGGCTGGACAGTCTCCATCTTAACTTCTTCATCACTGCAACATTATCGAGATCTAACACAAGGTATCCAAGTGAAAGGCCAAAACATGATGACTCCACATCCCACACATGGTTCCCTCTGACTCACATCACCATGCCTGGCCCCCACTTCCTCCTAGATCCCAGCCAGACCAGCCTCTGTGAGCAGCCGTGCAATGGGGTTAATGGCCAGGCATGGCCTCTCCTACACCACCCGAAAGGAACTGGAGTGAGCAAGGCGTCCCTTGCCACCGTCCCAGCTCAGGGAGTCCCTCACAGGTCCCCATCATCAGTGGCCAGATGATGTGCAGGCAGGGCTAACCAAGACCCAAAAGCTGCGAGCCCTCAGTAAAAGCTTTTACAAGGTGACAAAGAGATACGTGATGTTTGGCCTGGTAACAGGGTGGGGAAACCACAGCGCTGAGCTGTCTGTCAGGCAGCAGCTGCAAGTCACACCACCAGTGACAGCCAGTGGCCGTGGCACGGGCTGCAAGTCTTAGCTGCTCTTCAGCTCCCAGTACAGGCAGCTGCCAAGGCTGGTCAGCCCAGTGGCCGGGTGACAAGCCCCTGAGCAGTGCTGTGGTGCCCAGACATGTCCAGAGGTAAGAGGTGTCGGGCACTGGCCCAGGGGACACAGGACCTCTGCCTGGCAGGGCAACAACCGTGTGTGTTGTGAACCCAGCCACAGTGAGAGCCAGGGGCTGTGCTGCAGGACAGACACTGTGCCTCACACTGTGCCTCACACTGTGCCCCTCCTGACCTAGTGGCACTTGTCTGAGCTCTGGGTTGAGCAGATACTCTTCCAGGCCTAGACAGAGCTTTGCCCAAGGCCAGCAAAATACTTCACTCTAGCGATTGCTCATGAGGCTGGAGGGAACACTGATTTTCAGATAGGAACCCCTTCAGCCTGTCAGGTTTCTGCTGATAATACTGTTGGTTTTGACCACCAGACCAAAAGCCCACTGATTCTTTCAGATGGTGATTTCTTCCAGTTCTGCCATGGTTTGGTGATTCTCCGCATTGTGAAGCAACAAACTGTCCAGCTCTCCTCCCCCCGCCATGCCGCAGCCCCGGGCGAGGGGCCGTGAGGGCGGCACGGGGTTTCCCCAGCCCCTGCTCAGCCTCGCTCCCATTGGCTGCTCTGTGCTCCCTGCGCGGGAAGGACCCTCGGGCCGGGACTGGGAGAGTTCCTGGGCAGAGCCCCGGCCGCGGCTGGGGAAATGAGCAGCTCTCCAACACCTACCAACAGTCCCTCCCTAGAGATTGCCTTCCCACCGGACTCCTGGTTTGGTGCACTGTGTTACAGAATCCCCGCTGTAACAACAAACCATGGTTTTAATCTGACTTTCTTGTAGATCTCCCTGCAGCCTTCCTGTCTGTTTCTTAACCAGCCTCCACAAAAAGGCCCTCACTTCCTCGGATCACTCCTCACTGCTCTGTGGGTCATGGCTCTGGGGCCACTGCCACAGGTCTCCAAGCCACCCTTCTTCGATTCCTCCTGAACAAGATTCAAAAACAGAGGCTCATCCTCTTTCATTTCAAAGGAAAAGATGGGATTCCAGAGCCAAGTGAGCTGATAACAGCCACTGGACTTCAGGTGGAAGTCTGGCACTCCTCCCTGCCCACCATCCTACCTCTTTGTGGGGAGGGTGACACAGGTTGCATTCCCTAAAATCTAGCTGCAGAGTCCAAGCATTGCTTCCATCGGGTGATAGGTGTCCAGTGGACTCTGCTTCCCCTCTGTCTGCAGAAGAAGAGCAGGATAGCTCCCGATTCAACCACAGCCTGCCGGATGCTGTGGGATGTGCCCATGTTCCCAACAGCACTTCTCATTTTCCATGTTGTCTTTCCAGCCAAATTTATCTAGTGCCAGATGTTGCTCACCTTGCTGAGTCCGCAGCTGATGCAGATGCCAGATTTTCACATGGATTTGGGTTTTATCAAGAGTAGCAAAAAGTCATCAAGCCTCTTGCAGGTTTGCTGTGGCTGGCAGGGTGCTGGGTTGCAGCAAGGGAAACAGGAAGGCTCTTGTTCTGCTCACTCCCATGATGCATGGAAAGCTAAGAAACAGCCAGGCAGGCAGGAAAGTGATGCTTCCATATGGAGATTCAGGATGCCGAGGGTCAGCTCTGCCGCTCAGAGATGTGGAAGATGGGGATTTTGAAAAGGAAAATGGCATTTTACAAGCATCAGGAAAATGCTTTCCAAATGCCCATGCCAGCTGGACAGAGCCTTGCCTCGGAGATGTGTAAATACAGGGCCTGCAGCAGCAGGCAGCAGATTTTCAAGGCAGAAGCCACGGCGTGGGTGCCGTTGGCCTCCCCCAGCCCCACCACTTCCCATGGGAAAGGAGAAGCTGCTTCTCTGCAGGGGTGGGAGGCAACACATCATGGAGCCTTGCGGTTCCTGTGGCATCAAAATCTTCCTGACTTGTTGCAGTTGCTTTGTCCACCTTCATGGCAAAAGGAAGCCCTGCCACCCACAGCCAGTGGCCAGCTCCCCTCTCTGGGGGGGATGTCAAGACCTGCAGCGTGGCAGTGCCCCTGCAGTGACACAGACCCTGCACACAAACCAGCTGCTCCCTGGGGCTCTCCTGACTTTGGCTGCACAGGGACACTCGAGGGCCAGGCGTACAGGCTGAACACGAGCTGGGAGTGCACCACTGCAGTGACAAAGGCAAATCGGGCCAGGGGCTGCATCCACAGGGACACTCCCAGTAGAAATACAAATGTAATTGTCCCAATCTCCTCAGTGCTTTTCAGATCACACCTAGCATACTGTATCCTGTTCTGGTCCTCACAATGCAAAAAAAAGATGTTGATAGAGTGGAAAGGGGCCAAAGGAGGACCACAAAGATGATCAAAGAGCTGGAGATCCTGCAGTATGAGGGAAAACTGAAGTACTTAGGTCTCTTCTCCCCGGAGAAGGCTCAGGGGGGAACCTCATCACAGTTTTCCAAGGGTGGCTACAAATTAGACAGAGGTTTTCTCTTCACAAGGAGCCACATGGAGAGGGGCAATGGGTATAAGTTGCAGAAGGAGATATTTCGTCTTGATATAACAAATATATTTTTTGCAGCGAGAACAACCTTCCCAGGGATGTGGTGGAGCCTCATCGCTGGAAGTTTTCAAGATGTGGCTGGACAGGGTGCCAGAGAATCTCATCTCCTGTCTCTTTCCCATGAAAGGTTGAACCAGATGATCTTTCAAGGTCTCTTCCAACCTGGGCTGCTCTGTGCTTCTGAGACTGGTCCCATCTCCAGACCCCAGCCTCCTTCCAGGTCCTCGCACCTCCTGACCCCTGTGCAGGCCCCCTGCTACCCAGGGACACCCCCTCCATCCATCCTTCCCAGGGAATTCCCTCCCCTGCCTCCTACTAGAGGGAATCATGACTGTGCCCTTGACAGGAGAAGCATTGTCTCTGCTTGCAGACCCCTTTTCTGGTTCTCTTCATCTGCAGAAGGATTTGTTCCTTTGCTTCTCCTCTCACCTCCTCCTGAAAAAGCAGAGAATAAAAGGAGACAAACCTGCCACTTTGTTGTCCCAAATCAGAAGGGTGCAGGGAGTGGAAGAGGATGTATTTAAGAATGCACTTGAAGGATTTTGGATATCCCATCCACATACCCATTCAGCTCTTGGATGCAGAGTGTCATTTATCCTAATCTGTCCCTTTGCACTTGACAGCAATCACCCTTCGCATGAGATCACACAGCTCCCACACCCACAGCAGCCCACAAATCACCAGTCCCAACCCTGTCCCAAATAAATCACAGCTAATCTATTTATTGTAGAGGAATGGGCACAAATCATCCGCTGACCAAAGGGAGCCAGGGAAGTGGAAAACACGTCCAACATGGAAACACAGACTGCAGCTACAGGGCAGCTCCCAGGCTTGGAGGGGTGGTGTTGGTGAATGTGCCTGTACACATTCCCACTGCCCAAAATGCCCTGCCTGAATTTGGAAACAGCTCCCCTCCAGCTCAGCAAGGAACGTTTCTACACTGGAGCTTCTGACCTCCATCATATCAACAGGCACCAGATCTGGGGATATTGTTCTGGATCCTTCATCCCACACTAGGGCATCTGTGAATGGGATGGAGGCGGAAATGTCTGATCCAAACCCGAACCAACTGCCTCAAAGGTTCAGAATGAGTTTTTGGTCTTAACCCATTACTAAAAGCTGGAAAGTTCAGAGTGCCTTATGAGCCTGCTAGTGAAGCAAGTGCACCAGAGAGAGAAATGTGAATCCTGTTTTTGTGCCAAAAGTGAATTCAATTTTGCAGAGAAACTGCATAATCAATACAGCGTTCCCAGCGATCTCTCAGCTCCAGTCTGCTCTTTTCCCTCCCTAACAGGATTTTCCCAGCACTATTTACCTCATCAGCCTTTCATTGGGACTAAGCCAGGAATCCCAGACAATCTGTCCCGTTGCCTCCAAACAACTTTCTGTCTATCACTCACAGGTCTGCAGCATCCATATGTCCTGCAGCCTTCACTGCTAACAACAGTCTTAATGTTCTTCCTCAGCACCAGTTATCAGAATATCTGAGGCAGAAATAGATGCTAAATTTCAGATCACTAGCAGAAAACAGAACCAATTATGAAAAAAATAGCCAAGAGTAAGAGATCTTACACTGGATTAAAAATAGATTGGTTTTATCTGTTCTCACATCCACTGTCAACTGGGCATGCAAACTGCAGGCTTTGCAGGCTCAGAAGGGAAATGTGCCTGGCTTGGGGGCCAGCAGAGCTGGTCTGTGTGGGGATGTACTCACCTGGCTCAGGTCTGAAGCACAGAGCAAGGAAGGTGTGTGCAGCTCCACAGTTTGTTTCCTGGGCCTGGGCCAGGGATGCCTTGCAGGAGGCACCTGGGAAAAGCTCTCTGAGGAGTGGGCAGGCTTGGCTTCTGCACTGGGTGTCCATCTCTGCTGGGCACGTGAGACCAAAGGTCTGAGGAGGCAGCAAAAAGGTGGCAAAAGTTGCTTTTCCCATGAAAATCTGTTCAACACTTTGTCCTCTGACATAGGTCACAGCATCCTCAGGGATTTGAAATCATCTGAGAAGAAAAACTGTCCATTAGGCTCCCCTCAGTGGTTTTGCTGCAGGAATGTAATATCCTTTGACAGCATCCTTTCCTCACACCTTGGAATGCTTGGAGCTGAACACCACCACCAAAGGAGAGGCATTATTTCTGCCACCACTAACGTCCCCTTTTGATGGTAACAGCATGGCAGGCACTGACTAAACAAAAAATCTGTCCCAAAGCAGGGAGGAGGAGGGGAGGATGCCCGCAAAGCGAGCGTGGCTCTCAGCAAGCACAAGGAGCAACGGAGTCTCCAGGAGATGAAGTGTGTCTTCCATCTCCCAGTCAGGGGGAATTTTGAGAAAGAATCATTTCCAGCTGTAAGGGAAAACTGAAGCCCAGCAGTGCTAGGGGATAGTTTCAGCTGCTGCTGCTGTCCCCCTGCTAAGGACTTGGGCTCCAGCACCAGCTTCACCATCGGTGACCATCACCAGCCCAGGGCAGGCAATAACCCCCTGCAGCCACAGCACTGGTGGCCTGGTGGGTGACAAGCAGGGGGAATAGTTCATCTGGACCCAAGCAAGTCAAGAGCTTCCATGTTAAGATGGAACAGTGACATTAAGTGAAGATGGATTGTTTAAATGTCTTGAGAGTTTATTTTGGCTGGGACAAGCACAAGGGCTCAGAGAAGGGAACAAAAAAACTAGATACAATTTCCATGAGGATTATTTGTTTTGCATCCTCTCACCAGAGTCCCAAAGCACTATTATCACTAGGCTTAAGTTCATTTTTTGGGCTCTGTAGTGCTGCTGGGAAATGCTTGGAAGGGGGTCTACAATTACACACCTCCCCAGATAAAAAGCTGGAAGACAATGTGAAATAAAGAGGGAGTAATAACATGGAAAGTTTGCTTGAAGAAGAGTAGCTGCAGCTTGGCTGCACAAGAACTTCATCTATTCCAAGTACAGTAAATGGAATAAAACTCTGAGGCAAACCTTATTTGTCCTACTAATTCAGCTAAGAATAAAGTCAAAACAGAGAGGGGGAAAAAGATATACAAAACAGTGTTAAATAGCTTAAACGAAACCAAATAATTTACCAGAACACAGTTACAATAAAAGCAATTAGCATGCAAAATATTAAGAATCTATCCTGTCTTTAAAATATCTACGGGGCACAAATAGAGGTGCACAAAAGACAGATTATGAGCAAATCTCAACCTCTTATACCATCAGTTCTCAAATTAATTATCTAATAACCACCATGGCATTCATTTACAGAATAAGTATCCCATTTAAAATTAAAACTGCACGTAAATAGAAAAAAAGTTAATTAACAAAACAATAAAGTACCCAGCAATGTAAAAACTCTGCTGACTCCACTCCCCAGCAGTGGCAAGAGTCTGGTGGAACTTTGTGCTGAACTCTCAAATTGAGGCACTGGGGCCTACACTTTTGGCAGCAAAGCAACACATGATGTCATAAAAATAAGTTGCAAGTTTGTCAGTGACAAGGAAGCACAAGAAAACCTGGATCCCACTTCAATGCAGCTTATCCTTACTTCTACCTCCATCAAATAAAGCACATAAGCCTCCATGGAAATCACATGCTTGCATCTTGAGCTGAATAAGGATAAGCAAAGAACATGCTTAAATATTTTGCAGAATTAGATCCTCAATCTTAATTTCATACTGCAGTAATTCATTCTCAGAAAAATCTGTTTCTATGGAAACTTATTTTGGATCTAGCAGAGATTTTTCCCTTTGATTCTCACTATTAGATTCAGTCTCTTCTCTTGTCTCTTTCTCTAGAGATATTCTTAAAAAACAGATCTCCTATTTCTTTGCCTGTTTCACAGCAAACCACTATGTCTAAGTTCCCTTTTCTGTTAAGCAGAAAAATTCTCAACTATCTTATTGTGATAATGTGAAGTCCTTGAATAGAAGATGCTGTAGAAAAAGAAAGGATAATGGATAATCTAAAGGCTTCATCTTGCCTAGTGGCCTACAGATTAACATGATTTACTGAACTGAAAGGGGATTCTAATGCTTTTAAGAGCATATTTAGGAAAAAACCCAAAACTGTTTTCCAGCCCTCCCTGTGCCCTGGCTAGGTGTGCTGTCCTTTCTGGGGCTGGAGGAACAGCCCTGCACAGAAGGTGTGAGTGCTTCCCAGGTGTACACAGCAGCAAAATTATGTTCTTGTCTTTATTTCCTGATAATTCACTTCTTCTTTTGCTATCTTGGCTGCTCTGATCCTCGTGCAGATGTTACGTACACCTGGCTATTCTCACGTCAAGGTCTTGCTTCTGAATGACAGTGGTCAGCTCAGAGCCCATTGTTTTATACGTGAAGCTGGGACTGATTAGTTTTTGCCACCATGTCTCACTTTACAGTCCCCTACACAAATGTCATCTCTTGTGTCCTTACCCAGCTGCTCCATCTCCTAACACCCTGGGCATTTCATCAGTCAGCCCTTGTTGCTAATGCCTTGATTAACTTAATATTATCTTTCTTCGATTTGCAATCATCCTCTTTTCCACACCATTTTTATGTTTGTTGAGCAGCATGGGTCTCATCGCTGGTGACCTCCCTTTTCTGTCAGAACCATTTACTTTCTTTTCTGCCTAGTATTTTTAACAAATAGCTCAGCCCTGCAAGGAGCTGCCAGGTTTATCCTATCGTTACTTAGTTTCTGTAATAACAATGGACGTTGTGGAGTCTCTTTTGGCTCCACACAGACTACAACCACGAGATTTTTCCCATTCACAGGCTGACTCCCTCAAAGAACCTAATAGATTTGTGAGCCTTTTTCAACAGCCAGACCATTTCTTCCTTGCTTAGTGCAGAGGTCAATCCTCCCAGGTGCCTGCAGGTCCCTCAGATTTCTCATGTCTGCCTGGTCAAGCACAGCAGCTTACAGAGACATCCAAACCTCTGAATACAGAGAAAGGGCATACAACAAACTCCAGCCTCATCCTAGGACCCAAAAGCCTTTAGACATTCATTCTTCAAGACAGGTCAGATCCTTGCCCAAAAGAATCTCAAGAAGCTGCCATTGTCCAGTATACAGTCCAGCCTGTACCAGGCTCCCAGGTCACTGCTTCTGGATTAATATCTCCATCCCCAGGAGCCTCTGGGTCTGTCCCAGAACAGCTTCGTCGTTGTCTTGCCGGAGTTCAATTAAATGCCCAAATGATGGCACAAAATGAACAACACCTAACCTCCCATACCTTTACCTCACCTGGGGAACACCCCAAAGTGATGTTCACGCTCTGAGACCAAAGAGCAGGATGACCTTGCATTGCCTGTACAGGATGTGTGCCTTAAAACACGGGCATATGACACCAGGACAGTCTGTTTAGGCTTTCTCTCCAGCCACCGAGGGGCTGGAGGGGGCTTAGCCACAGGCACAGCTTCCCAAGGACAGAGAGCAGGGGACACTGTGCCACACTGAGAGTTAGCCTCTGACTTCCCCCCTACCCTTCCTCCCTGTCTCTTTAGACCTTCAGTAATTCCTCTCTGAATTGCCTGCCTCTCCTAACATTACCAGGCAGAAGCGAACGTCCCACTTCATTAAGCCTGTAAGCCACTGGCTGGATGATATCTGACTTGCATCCGTTTGCAATTTAAAGCGGGCATTTGCTTCAGATCAAAGCAGCAGCGGCAGCAGGAACAGAAATTAGCATCTCGCAGTCTCTCTCTCCCTGGTTTCATTGCCACAGTGTGTCTCCCTCATTACCAGGGAAATGAAATGTCTTTACAGTTCAGGCTGCCTCTGCCTTTTATCCCGCGGCCACCGCGTGAGGCATTACTGCCACATTTAACATCGATTGGTCATGGCCCTTCCCTTTCAAACGGGACAGTGGACCTCTCCTCCCTATTAGCATCCCACGAGGGGGCTGGGAGGAGTCACACCCCCTCCTGGTATGCCGTACTGCTTCCAGCATTCACCCATTAGTTCCCTCATGCTTAAAATAATGATAAAACCAGTGTTCTCCCCCCAGCAGGTCAATTTTCACACTTAGTCGACAGCTCTAGAAATGAATATTCCTCTCACCTCTACAAGGAGCAGGTAGAGCGCAGGAAAGGACAGAAACCAGGCCATCCTCTGTTCCACAGCACCATGCTTTGCCTTCCTTGGTCCCCAAGGAGGTCTGAAGGCAGCACCCATGGGGAGGGCAGGCTTTGGGGATGCTGGAGGAGGAGCTCCCTCCCTTTCCCTTCGCTTTGTCCAGCAGCTGGACCTGTACCCAGTGCCTGCAGGGGGAAGGATCTCAGTGTCAATTAAAAGGCAAAATACCCTCTGCTCAGATCATTCTGGTTAAATAAAGCTGCTGGTGGAGGTGAGTGGTTTGCCATGGAACTGGCTGCAGAGGAAGGTTCAGCTCCCTGCCAGCATCACATATAAACATTTAACTCTCCTTAGAAACACACAGGAAAAAAATGTAATGAATGAATAAAAGTAAGAGAGCCCAGATGAGCACACGCTTGAATTTGTGGCTTGTGGTATTCTGCTTCCTGTCCAGATTGCAGAAGTAAGGAGCATCTGAACTTTGCTTTCCAGTTCACATTTCCAAATAGAAGCTGCTAGGGAAATACTCTTGTGTTTGGTTTAAACAATGCCCATGAAAGGATTTTTATTTCTTTGGGCTTTTTTTTTAAATACCCAAGCAAGCAGGGGACCATTAACCTGTCAGTCCCACCCCATCACAACCAGAGTCTTTTCTGGTGAGTGCTGCTGGCTAAAAGGACACCGAGTTGGTCCCTCTTGCCTGCTGTGGCAGCAAGCTGAGCCAGATACCACACTACCACCTCATACATCCTTCCCACCTCAAGCCTCACAGCTGTACTGCTTCTGCCCTGTGAAGCCTTACTCCTTTCCTGCCCTGTGCAACTGCCATTAGGTTTTACTGCAACTGTAACAGTAATTATGACTGTAATGCCATATTATCTGCTGGAAGAAAAGAGGGAGGAGCAGATGATTTGAGAAGGACCAAAAAACCCAGCAGCAGGCAGATCCAGTGCAGCAGTTTCTTAATGGTTAAGGAAGGTTCAGAGTTCTGTGAGCAGTTCTGCTTTGTCTGAGGTGCCGAAGACCAAGGCCAAAGACACACGAAACAAGCAGGGGCTGCAGGAACAAGCCAGAATGAAAAATGGCATCAAGTGAGACCAAAGCACATATCAAAACTGCTTCTTTTATTTCCAGTTTTTGATGCCATGAAGATTTTTGCCTTTTCTTTTATACCCCTGTTATACCTTTTTACAACTTCTGTATTCCTAGTGCTTTTTGCCTACATTCTTGGACTTGTTTGTCAAGCTGAGAGACTAAACATTTTAGAAGCTTCGTAGTTAGGGATCAGTGTGCCCCAGACCCCAAGGTCCTCTCCAGAACACATTCTGTAAACCAAGATAGAGCCATCCAGGGGAAGGTTCCTTGGGGAGGGGGGCTCACTTGAGCCTCTCATTGGGGAATCTTTGATAGATGTGCTAATTAGTAAAACCTATAATGTTATACCCAATGTTGGGGGGAGACAGAGATAGACTCGGCGG
>NW_008237447.1:1837559-1845556 GCF_000691975.1 Corvus brachyrhynchos | reverse complement strand
TCCTTGGGGAGGGGGGCTCACTTGAGCCTCTCATTGGGGAATCTTTGATAGATATGCTAATTAGTAAAACCTGTAATGTTATACCCAATCTTTTGGGGCATACTCAGCGGGGTGCATCTCGATGCATATGACCTGGACATGTACACCTAAGGATCCTTACAATAAATACCAAGGTAAAATCCCTTTTCGCCTTCTAACCGTGTATGACTCTTGATTTTAAGACCAGGAAAAGGCATCAGTTTTTAAATGTTTTCTCACAGGAAGAAAACTGAACGTCAAATTTCAAAACCAACTCAAAAGTTCATAGGAAGTAATGAAGAGATGCTGCTTGAGAGGGAGCATCCCAGGAGAACTCCAGGTCATTTGTTTGGAATAATTTATTGAAAGTTTGGCAACCTTCCTCAGCAGCCTTGCCCTGGCAGTCCAGGACAGCACGCTGCTCCTGTGCCCTCTGCTCCAGAGGAGCAGGGCAGGCCAGGAGACCCTGAGACATCAGGCACAAACCATCTCCTTGCTTGCAAATCACTTCCCACCGCTCCTGCACAGCAACCAGCTCATGACCCACCCTCCCTCCTCACCAAAAAAGGTCCTCAGTGCAGGTGAGAGTGACTGGTATGATCCTTTGTCCCACTGCACGTTGGATAAATCACTGAGCGCGGGCCTTACTCCTGCCCAAAGGCAGGTGCCACAGGAGCATTCCAGGAAGGATATGCAATGCAGGGGTTATATTCCCATCCATCCCGCCCTCACATCATCCGTCCAAGCTGCAGGAGTGTGCTGGCTTGCCTGGGAGGCAGTGCTGTGCTGCTCTCCCCTTGCCTTACAGTTTCCACACCTTCCTATGAAAACCTTCCACACACAATACAGAACTTCTGTTTTTAAAGCCCCGTGCAACCGCTTCCCAGTGGATTAATTCCTCATGGACCAAGCTCTGCATTGCCCTGTAACCCTTTTAAACTGCTTTAAACCTGTGAAATGACCCTGGATCTCCCTGTCACATGCTGCCCTCACACAGGACATTCATTCCCTGGGCACAGACACATGTCAGGGACAGGGTGCAGCAGGGGCACTGCTGTGCTGCTGCATTGTTTTCTCCCCTTCAGGTGGGGAATGGCTATAACAGCTAAATATATCTTTTATCAGCTGTTCTAATGTATATCACAGGCTAGATTTGAACAAAAGGTGGTGCTGGGGGTGGGTAAGAGTGGTCAAGAGCCCCAGCAGCAAAAGCAACACCCTCTCCCTGACCCACCAAGCACACATATCTCTCTCCCTCTCATACATTTACCTCAGCTGACAGAATTGTTCTCTTTAAAAATAGGACTGTTTTAGAGCTTTTGCTGTGATAAGTTACAACTCTTTCCAAGTTCTCTCATGGAAAAAAATAAATCTTAAAAACACAGCTGAAAGGTTTGGTGGTGACCCAGCAAAGCCAGGAAAAAAAAAAAAATAGAGGAAAAAGCCCCACCACTGCAAAACCACACATTCTCCTTGCAGACCTTTCATCAAGGCCCTAGACACACTTACAAACTTAAATTAAACCGTCTACACCTGCATGGACAGAAAGTTGCTACTTACATGGGGCTCTGGTTAACTGAGCAAAAATGGGACAGAAGAATAAAGTGCCCTGTTGATGGAGAAACCTCCCTCTGCCTACCTTTTTCCCCCAGTCCACCAGATGCAAAAATCTCATGTTGCAGCAGTCTGCAGCTTTTTGTGTGCAGATCAGATGGCAGGAAAGATGCCTCCACAGACCTGCCAGGGGCTGCTGAGGTGGCTGAGTGAGGGGGACAGCACAAGCCTGGGGGATGCACCAAACCCAGCCAGGCCACTCAGAGCTCACACAGCTTTTGGAGACTGACCCACACATGTGACTCCTACAGCAGGGTAGGGGCTGTCCCCAGCACTCTGGTAATGAATAGCAGCCTCAGTAATTCAGATTTTTGACTAGAAAGATCATCTTGATGATGTTCATCCTAAGCCATGTAAGGAATGGGCTGTCAAGCCATCTGCTAGTAGTTTGCTGTGGCAATATCTGAGGAGGTCTGAGACACCAAGTGAGAGGAATAGGGCAAAATTATGTTTAAAAAGAAGTGGAAATGAACACCATCTTTTTAACTGTAATTCTCAGGGAGGTACAGGGACAACGTATTTAAAAGTACTAAAAAGAATGCAAGAAAAAAAACCCCACAACTTTTTTGTTTGTTTGAACAAAGCCAAAGCAGACCTACCTATCTCCCCTGCAACAAGACTGAAAACCTTGTGGGAAGGGATAAGCAGCAGGCATCATATATTCTTGACTTTACCAAGGTTTGTGGAGTAGGCTCCTGAGGTATTCTTGGGCAAGCTAAGGAAACAATCCAAATGAAAACATGGATGAACAGCACAAAATCAGCAGATAAGCTATATGCACAGAATTACTGTTAACAGTTGATAGTCAAAAGCAGTTCCTCCTTTGCTTTCCCATGCCTAGCACACCTTCATCTCCTTTCCATATCCCCTAAGCACAAGCCAGGTGCAGCCTTTCCCCTTGGTGGGAAAACTCGCCTGCCTCCTCTCCTTCATCCACCTACCCCTTCATGAAACTTGTAGGAGTTTAATATCCTGGGAGCATCTGCTTCTCTGTCAAACAGACTGAAACTGGCCCATGAGTTGAAGCTTTACCGAGACAGGGCTCAGACAGACAGCAGGATCTTCCGCAAACTGGTGCAGAAAGCTGTTCAACACCCCCATGCAAACGGGGCTTCAGTTAGATAGGAAAAGTCAACAGCCTGAACTCAGAGGGGAGACACAACTCGCTAGACAGCAAAGCTGCAGGAGAGGAGCCTGACGATCACGAGCCAAGCACAAACGGTGCCGCGCCATCACACGCACACAGAGAAAACCAAACATCCAACTGGGATGTGTAAACGGGGCATAACCCACAAGGCAGGGGGGAAACCTCTGCAGAGAGCCCCACGTGCAGCTCTGAGCACTCACGCTGTGGGAGAGGCAGACAGGGTCAAGGCAGCAAAGGGAAAAGCTGCACGGGGTCCAGAAAACATCCTGCAGGGAAAGACTGAGCAAGCTGGAACCAGCCAGCCCAGACAGAGGTGGCTGAACAGGGAAGCAGGAGCAGCAGTCTTCAGATGTATGCAAAAACTGCATTTTCAAGGGGCTGAAGTACCTATCCTGTTCTTCAGGATATAGTCAGGCAGCTTTCCTAATTGCAGAGAAAGTGAAAGAACACATCATCTGGAGGGGCTATGGTGTCTCCTAATCTCTCTGTGGTCACAGGAAGCAGGTTCATAAATGTCTGCTGTGGTTTCTATAAAGCTACTTTGGTCTGAGAATAGTGCTCAAAGTGTTGCCCTGATACCTGAACCTTACTCCCTGGGACCACATCCCATTTTGCACAATTAGGGGTTGAGTATCCCTTGGCTTACAGGGACTGGATAGAAATCTCCTTTCTTCTATGCCAGCCTCTCTTCAGGTAGCAGAGCTTCTCAGCCTTGAAAAGGTGAGCCCGAGCTGGATTCCAGAGTATAGAGGAGCTGCCCCACAAACACACACATGGCTTTTTTATTACATGGGAGCACCTGGATGTGCCTAATACCAGGTCCCAGCTGTGCAGCTTCCTGACCCACAGACAGCCCAGGTACCAGGGGCTGGATGCTGTCTTCTACAGCAGAAAGCAAAGGAAGGAGCTGGAAAGTTTGTTCACTCATGTCCGAGATGGTTTGGTGTCCACAACTTTCTTCTGGGATCCAAGACTCCATGTGAGTCTTTTACTGGGTCAACAGAAATTGGCTTTTTGTGGATGGCTGCAATTCCTCTGCTCTGGACCTTCTTCAGACCCAGCCAGCCTTTCTTATTCCTCATGTTCCTGTGACAGATTTTGTGATGAAGACCCATTTTATTTTGGAGATGATGATTTTTGGGCACAGGCACTCTCAGAATGTGAAAACAGCAGTGTCCAAGAGCTTGCCAGCAAAGGGTGGGCAAAGGCAAGGGTGATGACCTAAATGGGACACCAATATTCCATTTCCAGCTCTACCACTGGTTTTTAGCCTGGATACCACATAGATTTTGTCAAGATGGCCAAAAATAGTAGAAATGTGGTACTTCTGTGAGACAGTGCAGAAAGAGCTGTTTTTTCCTCTAATTCCTGCAGAGGAATAACACCACTTCCATCCACAGTAGGAGATACACACTGCAAGGACCCCAAATATACCACAATGAGCAGAGTGGGAAATGGGTGAGTACCTAACCTAAAAGACAGGAACACTTGTTATGAAAACCCTATTTGCTTAGTAATTCCAAAGCTGCTTCATTCCATCAAAAGCAAACACACAATTTCAAGGATTTATTGCAAGAGCTACTACAAAACAATAAAAAGCCCCTCTGCAAGTACAGTCCTTCTCAGCTGTCCAGCTCTGCTGCTCCAAGTTACATCTGCCTCTACAGACCAGCTAAGTTTTCTTGACCTCGCCATCCCCTTCCAGTTCCATCAGCTGGCTTCCTGTGATGTTGCCCTTCTTGCTTTTCCTGAATTTGCAGTAACAGCAGAAGACAGCAAGGGCCAGGAGAAGGATCAGAACCAGTGGTAAGTATAAGATGAAGTTCAGCAGTGATGGGGATGAGCAGATCCTGGACAAAACCGTTGACTCTGAAGGAAAAGAGAAAGAAAAAATGAGCCCCCAAGCTAGTTTGAGTTTCTCTCTCCTACTGTTTCTCTAAGTTCTATTTTCTTAACACTTTTCCCTCAATCTTCAACAGCTACCAATTTTTAAGAATTCATACAGGCTACCTGAGGAGAAGGGGGAGAGAAACCAGGTAATTTGCCTCAATTTCTTGTCTGGGGAGGTCAGATAAGGTCTTGGCTTGTTCATCTGAAATATCCCAACAGAAACTGCACAGTTCTTTAGCTAACCCATTCCAGACTGGGCTCAGTAAGGAAAAGCAACACACCTTTCACCCCTCTGGGTTCCTGCCTGACACCAGGGACGGCAGGGTGAGGTAGAAGTCTGTCAGAGGCTGCACCATTGAGCAAGAAAGGACAAGAGGAAAGCAAAGGAAACCAGATCAAGAGGTCCCTGTCCCCACCAGACACCTGCCCCTCCTCATTACTGCTGATCTGCTATGGTATCTCATCCACACTGAGCCGCAGGCAGCTGTGAGCACCATCCTCATCCCTGGAAGCTCCTGCAGAACAGCTCCCCAGCTGAGGTGGAGGCTGCTAGGTACTTCAAAGATAACTGCATCACTGGAGGAACAGACATGCACACACATGGCCACCCCTCCGAAAAGAAAAAAAAATATTAGAAAGAGAGGGAGAAGGAAAAACAACCCAGCTAATCTTTTGCCTTTTCTGAAAACCATGAAAACCACTTGGCAAAAACACTTATTCAAAAATTGGAGGATAATTTACTAGCAGTTACTGAGCAATCTTAGCAATAGTTACTCCATCAGTAATGGGTAACAAGAGACAGAGGGAGCTGATGAAGGAGAAATCTGAGTGCTAGAGGGAGCCATGATGGACAACAGCAGTAACACAACAGCAGGGGGGATGAAGTGCTGTCAGTCCCTCTCTGTGCAATTAAATCCAGATTAGCTCTGCTGTAGGTGCAAAGTCATGAGAGCAGGCTCCGTGCCTGGCTGTGGGAGTAGCAGGCACTGGGGAGGGCTCTGCAGGGTCACCCTTTCCATGCTGGTCAGCACCAGGGGTTGCTGCAGAAGCCATAACCCATGTAGGCACCCAGGCTGGCCTCAGGCATGGCAGCTCCACAGCTGAAGGCATGAGTATGACTGCAAGATCCTCTCAGCTGGATGCATCATGACTGATTTCACAGTTTATATTTTTTCCTCCACATGGGTCATCTGAGCCTCCTATTTTCCCAAAACAGCAACAATTCCTGCCTATTACCTTCCTAGAGACACTGCGTGCACCTGACTGAAACCTTTGCTTTTATTTATTTAAGCTTGTGCATGCAGAATCCGGTCCTACCTTTGCACCCAGCATGCACACCCAACTCACCCCAAAGAGAACAGAGGCTGATTTTAGAGACCTCGCTGGAGACAGACTTGCCATGAAATTCCCACCAAGAATTTTTCCCCCAAAACATTTAAGGTTCTGGTCCCAGCATGGCTATGGGGAGACGAGCCATGCAGGGCGAGCAGCCGCTGGCACCCAGCAGAGTTACCTGGCGGGATGGTGGTGAGCTGGGTGTACCCCGAGCACGCAGAGGCTTGCAGAGCCCAGTCCTTCCCCTCGCTCTGCTGCTGCCATTGCTGCAGCTGGCAGTAATACGCCCCGGCATCTCCCCTCTCCACACTGCTCAGCGTCAGGCTGAAGTCGCCAGTGGAGAGGCGGCGGAGGTACAGCCTCCCTGCCAGGCGCTCCTGGGGGTACTCCATGGTGCCATCGTAGCGGAGGGTCAGCAGGGCACTGGCACGGCCACTGCTGTTCGCCTGGAACCAGGTGGCCGAGAGCAGCGTGCCGGGCAGCTGGGCACCCCGCAGCCGGCAGGGCAGCACCACCTCCTCGCCCTCCCTCGCAGAGAGGCTGTGGTTGGTTCTCTCCATCTGCAGCCCGTGCTCTGGGGTAGGGTGCAAGCAGAAAGAGATGTTGTGGTGTTGCACTGCCGGAGAAATACTCCTGCCTGCACCCACAGGCTGATAGAAACCTTCTGGAGCGAAGTGTGAGGAATTGGAGTGGCCTTTGTGGGAGCCTCTGCAGGACACCCACAGGCCCCTTGCTCCTGTGGCTCATTCTCCCTGGGGCATCGTGTCCCCACCTTCCCCATCATCTCTGCCCCCTGTGCTGTAATACTCCCTACCCCCTCCAAATAAGTGATAAAGGCATCCTTTGGACCAAAAGCTATTTAGGAAGCTGAAATTCTCTGATCCACTTTATTTAGGGCTGCAGTGAGGCTGAGAAAGGGAAGAACTGAGCCAGGGAGACCCACCATGCACCCCAGTGGTGCAGTGATTAAGGTGAGAGCAGCTGAACCTTCAGTCTTGTTTCTTAGCAGCAATGTGCTGCAGGGTAAGGAAATCCAAGTGTTTTCCTTCAGGATGTTCAGGAGTACCAGCAAAGGGCAGCTTCTCTATTACAGCACTGTACAACCAACCAAGTGCACCAGGTGTTGGAGGGAAAAGAAAAAGGCCACAATTCACTTTTGTTATGAAGCATTTGACTACATCTACCAGTAGCAAAAATAGCAGCTTGGTTGGTTTGGGAGGATGTGGTAAATCTTCCTAATTTCCCTTTGAGAGGCACTGACAACTCCTGCATCCCTAAGCCTCAGATCCAATGCAGGAGCTGCTGCTTTTCCTAAGCCCTGCCAGCTTAGGAGAGGCCTGGCAGGGGCCTGTCAAACATTGATCCAACCTTCTCCAGCAGTACCTGTACAAGGGATAACACCTGCTCACCTGGGGGTTTGAACTTCACCGTGGTCCTTCCTGATGCTCCCTCTCCGAGCTTGTACCAGCCATCCACCAGCCAGAGCCATTCCTCCACCACACAGTAGTACCTGCCCTCGTCCCTGAAGTCTGCAGACAGAATCTGCAGCTGGAATACGCTGCTGGACACCCTCTGGCTCAGGAACCGGGACTTTTGTTCAGGAGAGCTGAATTTAGACCCATATTCCAGTATGCTACTGTAGTCGGCCCTGATGATTTGCAAGGGGGTTGCATCTGCCAGAGGAGGGAGGCGGTACCAGGTAACAGCAAACTGTGAATTATTCTGGGCAAACACAATCCTGCACTCAATGGCTGTGTTGCTGCTGGCAATTTCCACAGAGCTGTCTTCTGTAGCAACCTGAAGCTTGCTTTCTAAAATGGAGAAACAAAACAATCATGCCAGATGCAGCTGCCAATACAGGGATACTGGCAAGAAGAGGAATAAAGCTTTCCTGAGAGAAACACACTGAAAGAGGAGGGAGGAAGAGGGTGCACAGAGAACAAAGACTCATTAGGGGATGCTGGAGCAGAGGGGTGGAGGAAGGAGGGAAAGA
>NW_008237447.1:1769716-1837529 GCF_000691975.1 Corvus brachyrhynchos | reverse complement strand
GGGGACTGAGGCAACCATTGTGTTGGAGCTTGGAGGCAAAGCCTCTGTCTGAAGCAAATGTGTCTGTCTACCACTGCTTCCATCAGCAGGCTCACACATATGTGACAAAACCCACCCACGCCTTTGGAGACTGTGAACAAGTGTCTTTTATCGCAGAGAAGACTACAGAGCCCATGTGGGTTTCACTAACAGTTGCCATCTCAGGTGTTTGCTGTGGTTATTAATCCAAAACCACGTGACAGAGTCCTGCACACCTCTGTGTTCACACCCAGTGATGGTTCAGAGCTGTGCAGTTGAGGAGAGTGGAACTGTAGTGCTGCCTGCGGCTCTGCCCTCCGCCAGCAGGCACTGCTGGTCCTGCTGTGTCTGTGCTGCTCCTGGTTTGAGGGACCCTCTTCCCACAGCACATCACCTGTTGTTGGAACCTCTCCTCCAGCAGTGAAAAGGCTGCAAATCCGTATCTTTAAAGGTGTTCCAACTACCTGCATTTCTCCTCCACCCCCCCCTCCACTCTGAGACCCCACCTCTGTTAGATGAAGTCAGCAATCAGGGGAGGGAGTACACACAGGTATCCGCCCTTGGGTAGGCAGAAATAACTCAGGAGACACCATCACGGTTTTAAGGGACTGTAGCCTGAGTTTCCATTCTTAGCACTTTCCTTGCACATGAGCTGAGCAGCAGGACACCCTCTGCCACAGAGGCTGGGGACAACTGAGCTCCCTTAAGCTCAGCCCCTGGGTGCTGGTTTGGGGACAGGCAACAGAGGACACACTGAGATGGTCCCTCAGAATGTCCCAGACCCCCAGCCTTGGCCACAGGCTCAGGAGGGCACTCTCCTCCACAGCACCTTCCCAAGGGATGTGATGGCAGCAGGTTGTGGAGAGGGCTTTGGGACAGGAGGGAGCTGTGGCTTCTCCCACAGGGGCTGAGGGGGAAGAGGGACACTGCAGGGGAAAGCTTGCATATTTCCCCTTCCTTCAAGCATTTCTTCTCAAAACTCAAGCAATCCACTTCAGAGGCCTTCGCTGCCTCTCTTGAGACTGGTCAAAGCAAAATATCCCAGCCAATGGCTCTCTACATCCCTGTAAGGCCTCTGCCTCTATGTCAAATCTGCCAACAAAATCTCCGTGCTTATGCTGTTTTTTGTACCCCATTGCTCTTCCTCCTTTGTCAACCACATTTTCACCAAAAGGTTGACAGTTCCCTCCTCAGAGGGACTTGCACAAGACCCAGTATCCACTTATTGCCTCACTTCAGTGGTTTGGATTTCCACAGCAACACTCACGAGGATGTCTGGGAGGTGGATGCTTCCAAGGGATCAAAGTGCTGACCTGCATTTCACAGTGCACATTTGCTGCTCTGAAGAAACAGGTATGGGCAAAAAGCAGAAGAGAAGGGACAGCAGTCACCCTAATTAGGACACTGTGCAAATTCATCAGATCCACCACAAAAATCACACAGACTTGAGCACACCTGGGAACTAGATGGAAGTTGATGTCTTAAACTGCAGTATGTAAAACCATACCCATCCCAGAGCTGGCTCTATGGAAGCACAAATCTTCGGAGGGGCACACTGGAGGTACTCAAAAGCCATCTGGAGATGGCTCTGGGCAGCCTGCTCTAGGTGGCCCTGCTTGCACAGGGAGTTGGACCAGGTGACTTCCAGAGGTCCCTGCCAATCTCCACCATCCTATGTTTCTGTGACAGGTGAACTGATCACACTGGAAAAAATAAGACACTTAATTTTTAACTTCATCTGCTCCGTACCGAGGATACCACTCAGCCAGTCAGTGAACTGCCAGGGGACGAGGGGCAGGTAGGGTCTTGCTTGAGCACGGCCTGGCCTGACATGTGCTGGGGCAGAAAATGCTCCAGAGAAGGAAAAGCTACTGGAGTGCAGAGAGGAGGCACAGGAACCACTGCTTTGAGCACTTCATTTTGATGAGTAGAATTGCGGTTACACTCTCAGAGATCACCTCAAGAGGAAGCAGAGCACTTGCTGCAAAGCCCCTTTGTTTTAGCTCCAGATCTCCTCTCTCTGCTGCTAAAGATCAATTACCAAAAAGGCAGAGCAGCTGCCTGCCTCTGCCTTTCTCACATAAAGCCATGGTGCTGTTTTCCCTTTCATTTTCAATTTAATTAACCAAGCCAAGCATCTTGCTGCCCATCTCCCTGTGACCCGTGCCTGCTGATGCTTTGTTTTCTGCCTGGCCCAGTAGCAGTGGAGCAGGCAGAAGGGCATGGCCCATGTGGGCTGCTGGCCTGAGGGACACGAGGTGAAAAAACCCCTGCAGCTCACTCCAGTGTGAGGGAAGCCACAGCAGGCAGCTGCACTGATAGGTTCATGAAACAATAATGATGAGACCCCACCCAAGAAATTGGAAATGGAGAAGATCTGTCCTCCTTCCCCGCCTGTTATAATCTTTCATGGGTGTCCCCCCCATCTGAAGATGATCCATAGACCACAGCAGCATGTGAACTCCTAAAGTACCGACTGACATCAAGTAGTAAACAAAGTGCTGAAGCAAAAAGTCAAAAACTCCAGTATCTCAGCAGGCTTCAGCTATGAGGTTCTACATGAGAAGAAGTAGGCTGGTGATTTTCATGATTTGCAGCTTCATTTTCTGCAGCTTCGCCTCACCCTATTGCTTCCTGAGTCATCTCCCTCCCCAGACTTCTCTACCTTCCCAAACATCCTTCACTGGCTCGTGCTGCCTTTCTGAGAGAGATGGCACTAGAGCCAGCAGCAACCTCCCCCTGTGCATCACCCTCTCCCAGCTCCCACCCTCTTTACAGTGTCTCAGTATCCAACAACAGCTGCAATACGTTTGGAGCCAAATGTTGTAGTCTCTTGCTGCTACCATCTCCTCTGTGTAGATGCTCTGCAGTTACACCTGCTCATCCTAATGCCATTTACACTAGAGATGTGTGCTCAGAGATGCTGATTATCGTCACCCCTCGCCTCAGTGCTACCCTGCCCCAGCTGGCTGGAGCTCAGGTGTCACACAGAGCATCCCAGCAGTCAGCTCCACAGGGGTGAGGAAAGAGTAGCAGTGGAACAGGAGAGAGCACCAGAGCAAAGGGCCCAGACAGGGAAGGAAATATATTCACTTACGGCACAGCAAACCCATCAGTTAAAAAACATGAAAAATGCATAATTTCAGTTCACTGGGTTGTGATTCCAAAAATCCAAGGATTTTAGAGGAAGGAGCACTTGATGCATGAAAAAAAGAGCGAGAACTCTCCTTGGCTGGCAGAACAGACACGAGGGCAAAAAAAAAATAAACCAACCCATATTCTCACACCTGCCTCCACAGGCTCAGAGGCTTTGGCCAGGACAAACCTTGCAGTCCCGGCAGCAGCCCCAGCTGTGAGCAGGGCACACTGACACCCTGGTGCTGCCAGGGGCAGGAAGCAGGATGGCCGGGGGGCTGAGGTCTGTTTGCAACATCTCTCTTCCATAAGAGGACGAGGCTCCCATCGGGATGCTGGCAGGAGGGAGGGCAGCACAGACCCTGCCTGCAGGGGTGGCCATAAAAGGGAACCCTGGGCTGGGCTGCCCAGCCCTGCCTGGCAGGAGATACCTCCCCACGGAGTCCCTGGCACCCCGACGCTCAGTGCTGGCTCCCAGCCCGGCAGAGAGCCCTGGTGCTTTCTCAGAAAAACCTTGACTATTCTGGTCAGGAAACACAGCCATATCCCAGCATCAGCTTCAGGGGCTGGTCTCTCTCTGCCTCCCAGAGCCCACATCATGGGGTGCACCTTGCACCCCTAACATTCAGCTGGGCTTCTTGGGGGGCACTCCTTCTTTCCAGAAACCAGGCTTAAAATCCTAGTGGCAAGGCTGATCCCTGTATGCTTGGCATGATCTGCAAACAAATAGGTATTGCCACTTGCCAACACCAAATTTGCCTGCAAGGTTTTGTCAGGTGCTGAGGAAGCAACAGAACAGGCAGCACCATCTCCTTCAGCCCTGGGAGATGACCCTGCTGGGGATACCCCAGACATCAGTGGCCCTGGTTGCCCTGGGTCATGTTTGATGGATTTAAAGTTGCAGGAGAGACCTCTGCTGAAGGCTCTGCTCACCTGGCAGCACCACCTTTATCCCCACGACATTGGACCTGGTGCTGGCTGCTGGCTGCCCCAGGGGCAGGGTGTTCCTCCTCCAGACCTCCACCTCACACTGGTATGCCCCCCCAGGGGCAGGCAAGGCACTGTGGATGTGCAGCCTGAAGGAGGTGTCAGCCTTCGACAGCTGGGCTTTCCCCTGGAAGTGTGGCTGCGCAGTCCCCCAGACCACAGTGCCGCTGGGAACGACCCGGACCAGCTCGTGGAAGGGACCGGCGGGGCTGGGCTGGAAAAGCCACCGCACAGACGCTGGCACCTTCTCCAGGGTGTAGCCGGCGTTCACGTGGCAGAAGAGTTCAAAACTCTGCCCGTATCTGATGGTGGCAATTCGGCTCCTCAGCGTGGCATGCAGACCGAGACCTGCTCGGGAGGAGAGAGCCCTTGGTGTCGGGACAGAAGTCCTGCCCTGTGCCACCTCACTGCCACCCTTCTCACACAGCCCTGTCACCACTGCCCCAGGCACTGCAGGGCCGTGGCACCAGCAGTGCTGCTGCTCCTCTGCCACTGCCACTCTCCACTTAGTTGCACTGTGCTCTGCCAGCCCCATGCAGCCCCTGGCCCTCTCCTATCTCACACTTCCCCGCCCCCAGTTTCCCAGAAAACCCTCAGTACCCTCTCATCCAAGTTCCCCCGTGCCACACCAGAGGAGCCAGGGATCCTCCGCTGATGCTGCTGTCCTGTTTGCTGCTTCCCTCCACCCTCCACAAAAGCTGAACAATTCCTGTGGCCTGACTGGTGCTCTCAGGCACCCAGCCCAGCAACAAGAAAGTAAAACCACATTAAATGACAGCCAAAAGCTGCCTCTCCATAAAGGCAGCCAAGAAGAAAGGATGTGGGCACTGCACACTGTGGAGATTAGCAGCTCTGCACTCAGACAAGAGGGCAGGAGAAGCAGTCAGAGGCCAGCACACCAGGATTGTATCTCTGACAAACACCACCAGACAACTCATCAAGTAGCTTTGTTGAACTTAATTACTGTGAGTAATTGTGCTTCTAGAACAGTTATTTTGTATTTCAGCTTAAGGCAACAGAAAGACCTGCCGAGCAAGATAGTGCCCGTCAGGTCTCTCAGCATTTCAGCTGTTGTCTCCCACTGGTCTCTCCCAAAACATCCCATGGATGACTCTAGCATCCTGCTAGAAATGGGGAAGCCATGCAGGGCCAAGTGATCAGCCCTAGGTCACCCTGCAGCAACAGCAGAGCTCAGTGCACAGCAGGCCCATTTCCTACTGAGATGCATCCACCCACTCCTCCATCACTGCCTCCAGCCCAGAAATAGGGGTGGCTGAACTTACCCATGGAGCTGACCGTCACTGCTGCCTCCCCCTTCTCTGTCCAGTTCCAGCCTCGGGGCCACTGCGTTGCTTCACACCTGTACTGCCCACCATCATCCTCGTCCAGCGTGCTGGGGATCACCAGGGTGAAAGTGCCAGAGGTGTCCTTCTCCAGCCGAAGGCTCCCCCGAGTCTGGCCATCCTGGTAGGCACTGCCCAGGCTCAGGGTGCCATCCTGCTCCATGGCGGCCACCAGCACCCTGTGCCCTGGGTGCTGCGGTAGCAGGTGCCACCACTGCACGGACACGGGGCCGGTGGCTCCCTGCACCTCACAGTGGAGGATCAGCGAGTCTCCCACTGTGATCCGTGGGGTGCTGGTGGACACAGACAGGCGCATGTGGCTCTCTGCAAACAACAGTTACCACGTTGGGGGGGGGATGTTGTGCTCCTTAGGAAAAGCCAGAGGTACTGCAGCATTAAATGGAACTGCTGGATAAGTCTTGACATTGGGAAAGGAAAGGAGTTGGGGAATTGTCTGAAATTTTCAACCGGCCTTTTCCTGTAAGTTTGGAGAAGGCTTTGTGGCTGTGGTTTTTTGTTTTGGTTTGGGTTTTTTCTGTTCAATGTCTTTCTTGGGACATTGATATATAAAGAATTAGTTAAGAAACAGAGTCCCAGCTACATCAGAACAACCATTATCTAGCTATGACAAGGAAACCAAGAGCCTCCTACAAACTTTTCTTAGAGTGGTTTCTCACAAATCATCCGTCCAAGGCAGGGAGAGTACCCTGATGGAAGTGGCAATGATCCTCCTCCCGAGACATACCTGCTCTGCTGGGTTTTCCTGTGATTTTCAGACGTAGCAACAGATGTTGCCCAGTTTTCAGCGTCAAAGACACAGGAGGACTCAGACTCCTCAGAATTCCATCTAAGTTTTGCCCCAAAACTTACTGTGAAGAGACTGAGCTAAAGGTTTACACTTCGTTGACAGCTACTGTGTCTGTCAGGCTAATACTTGCTAAAGCAAATGCTTTTCCCATTATGTATCAAAAACTTTGGCATATTTGCACTCTTGCTGCCCCTGTCAAGATCAGGGCAGACCTAAAGCATTCCCCACTCAAGGATCCTGCAGACAGTACCCAGAAGAGCAGCTGTTAGGATTTACTCACCTACTGGCTTCACGTTGACTTGTATGCCTGATGACACATTGGTCTGGATGCTGTATGAGTCTCCAGGAGTCTTCATTTCTGACACAGAGCACTGGTAAGTACCCTTGTCCTTCAGCCCCACCTCAGAGATGGTGAAGACATAAACTGTATTGCTCTGCTTGAATCCTCGGAGCTGCCCCAGCTTGGCTCTCTCCTTGTATTCTTCCTCCCAAATAAATACCCCATGGTGGTCAACCATGGCCACTTCCACACTGTTGAGGAGCCAAAGCACTTTAAAGTGTCTGCTGCTGCTCTTTGGGGCTCCCACCACACAATTTAGCTGCAAGGTGTCCCCTTCAGAAAGGGAGCGTTCAGCAGCAGCGATGTCCACGGAGAGGTCTCTGCCTGTGGGCAATCAAAAACAAGGAGGGTGATGGGTGGCCCTGCTTCCTTCCTCCCTGGCAGCACCAGCAGCCTTTCAGAGGGCAACAGGAGGGAATTCTCTGTTGAAACGTTTTCTTTCATGAGAAAAGTGATCAGGATGGAAAACTTTGCCCCTGAGGAGAGGGTTGCCAGCTCCAGGCACTAAGCAGCAGTCACAGGTGGAGGAAGTGCCAGAGCCCTGGGGAGCTGGGTTCCCCCCTTAAGAACAGCTAAACCCAACAGAGCAGAGCATTCACTGGGACAGCCTTGGGCCACAGCCACCCCCTGCTCAGCTCAGGCATCTGAACTGAGGGCTGCCCTAACTCAGAGGCATCAGCTTTTGCAGGTGCTGCTCTGGAGCTCCTGGAGCTGTTTTACCTCATGGAACACCTACCCTGTAAGCCAAAAAGGGGAACAAAGGGGTTTTATCACAGTGGTGGTTTTAACTCTGCTGCATGTGGTGGAAAAAGGTGCATGAAGGGCTGGCTTGTCTGAGTCTGCTGTGGCTGGTCCTGCGTGCTGCAGCTCCCAGTGGCTCCTGTGGGTTGTGGGCAAGAGATGCTCTCCAAGCTGGAGAGGCTTTGGGTTAAGTTCCTACAGAAAGCAGAAATGTCAAGACTTGTCACAGCATGGGGAGGTAGGAAGGAAGCAAGATGAGGTGGATCCTACCCCCCATACCAGTTAGCAGTAGATGCTGAGCAAAGAGGGCAGTGACAGGGGGAACCTAAAGTCATCTTCCCCTTGGCAGACCCTCTTGGGCAGTCAGCTGTGTCTGAGGTAAGGACCCCATCTCTGCATCCCATGACACCATTCACCTCCCTCGCTGGGCAGTCAAAGCCCCTGGTTCCTGGCATCAGCCTGGCTGGACAGTGGCTGAAAGCAGGAGACACTCTGGGTACCCCAAAACCCTGTGCCATGACCCCACAAGCACTGGCATGGCCAAAAACCTGGAGGTAGGACTGAGCCCCGATTCCTTGGCTCATACCACTCTGTCTCCCTGGGTCACTGCGGAGCCCCCTGAGTCTCGAAACAAGGGAAAGGTTACATGCTTTGGAAGTAAAACAGAGCAGCTCCCAGACCACAACTGGAAGGGCTAAAATAGTTTATTGAAAGCAGAGTACCCTGTGAATTTAAACACTGGTTCATAAACAGTTTGCAAACAGGAATCCCAGCTGCTGCAGATATGTGTGGCATTCCTAAATATTTGCTGGAGAGTTTATAGAAACCAATGGAGCAGTTAGCCATGGTCAGAGTGGTCACTGGCTCTCGGTGTGATGGGGTGCTCAGCCCTGCAGCCTGGGCTCCGCCACTGGGTGCTGGAGGAAGAAACCAGCCCTGCAGATTTGAGGGCTTGCACGCCCACTGCTGTCCCTCCATGGCAGTACCAGCAGCCCCAATACTGCCACCATAATGCCCTCTCACCACCGTCACTCCCTTCTACCTTTAACAGTTACCACAGGGCAAATTCTAAATTCTGACAAGGTTTCTCTATTTCTAAACCATCCCGAGGCACTGATGCCTGAAGCCACACACTTCCAATCATGACAAGCCCTCTCCAACAAGTGGATGCAAGGAAGTGCATTGACTGCCATTGCTCCCCAAGCAGCAGCAGGCTTGGAAAGCCTTTGCTGCAAACAGTGCACAATGAGGGGAATAAAGCTCTGCCAGTCAGACAGGTTCCAGGAAACAGATTCTGACAAGAGAACACACTTCACTCCCCCTCCTCCTGATACCTTGCTCCCCTGAGCCACATAGGGAGTGCTTAGTTCTCACCCATTTGTTTCTTTGGTTTCCTGCTCTGACTCACCAGCCTCCCACGAGACATCAGTTCCCCTTACTGCCCCAGCTCTGCTCTGTAGCCTCCTCCACCCGCCCTGAGGTGTGGGGACAGGGTACACCACCTCCACAGGCAGGCTCTCAGTGGGAGACTTGCTCCCATTTCACTGCACACTATGTTAAAGGACACCAGCTAGCCACAGCCTTGTCTTGGCTGCTTCGAGGTAAAGCGTACCTCGAAGTACGGGGGGAAGAGCAGAGGGAAGTATGGGGGAAGAGCAGAGGGAGGGACCACAGCCAGCAAAGGCTTGTGGCAGGGTGCTCAGAGGAATGGCCTGATAAACAGCAGCACCAGTTGCTCTGGAAACGAGCGGGCTGGTGGCAGCAGGGACAGACAAGCCACCCCCAACAAGAGCCACGCAGCAGCACATGCAGTCCACCCCCGTGTCGCTCCGTGCCTGTGGCTGAGGCACAGTGACAAGCAGCTGACTGGGGTGCACTTTATTAAGGCCACGAGAGCCTCGAGGCAGTGTAAACAACACTGTTTGCCAAACACTGGAGTTTAGCACTGCCAAGGAGCCAGCCTGCTGCAGGCACACACTGCACCCTCTGCTAACACCTCGCATGGTCTGTGAGGTTGTGCTTGCTGCTGGCGTTGGAGATTTGGCTGCATGAACAGCCAAAGCATGAAGCACCAAGAGCTCGTAAGTCAGGGACTGCCATGGCCCTGAGCCCAGCCCAGCCCACCCCCTCAGTGCCCAGCGTGTCCCTGGGCTGCAGCAGAGGCAGGTGAAGGGGCACTGAAATCTGCTGTTGTAGAGCCTTGAACGCACAAGGGAGCTGGAGCCGACATGTGAGTTTGCAAGGCCTTACCCTGGCTCACAACTGCCAGTGAAGTCCTCTCTGTTTGCTTGCGGGAGATGTCCTTCCACGTCTCATCAGGATCCTCAATCCACTCAGCTGCCTCGCAGTACAGCTGCCCCTGGTCGGATGGCTCCACTCCCCTGATAAAGAGCTTGTACGTGGTGTTCCCAACCTTGTTCAGCCCCACACTGCCCTCCAGAAACCTCTGCTCATAAGAGGGACCTGGCTTCAGGATGAAGTCCTTGGAGAGGGTGAGGACCTCCTTGGCGCGGTGGTCTCCTGCTCCCTGAAGAAGGAACCAGCCAACTGAGAGATGGGTGTGCTGGTCAGTGGACGTGGACACCTCACAGGTGAGCTCCACCGCATCCCCTTCGGAGAGGGTGAGGGCCTGAGGAGCCATGGAAGCCAGGAGCGTGTCTGCAATCACTGAGCATGGGGGAGAAACAGAAAACCATGGAATATCCTGATTTGAAAGGGACCCACAAGAGTCACTGAGTCCAGCTCCTGTCCCTGCATAGGACAACTCCCAAGAAACTGCGACCAGGGCCTAAGGGATCCAACAGCATAGGAGAAATACCTTCTGTAGCTGACTGACAAGGCTTCCAGCCGCTTATGTTGAGGTGTGAAGTGACTAAAACCTCAGCAAACACGAAAACAGAGAATCTCTTTGCAGTGCCATCTTCAGTCAAACTACAGCCAGTATTAATTAAGCAATGCCAAGGAGATTAAAATCCATCCCCCCGCTATCCCAAATGTAGACTGGTGCAACACCGAGATACAGGAGAAAACAGGGCTGAACACCAAGTGGAAGTACCATACCACCGTGTAGACTTGGTGGGCTCACAGTAGGGCCTTTCCCTCTGTCTCTCCACCCCATTGCCTTCCCTCCCCAGCGGTCTGCAAGAGCTGCTACCTCCTTCCATCTGTGAGTATCCCACTTGGGACAATTCCCAAACCCTGACCTGAGAAGACAACAACAGTTAATGCGCAGAGCCTGGAAACTCCTGCCTTCCTAAGTGCTCAGCTCTGACATGCTGTGTCTGTGTCAGGAGCTGAAGTCAGGCCATGGGAGAGCAGAGGCCTCCTTTCCCTTCCCTTGCCCTGGCTGGGAGGCAATAACCAGAGAATATGCAAGGGGATATCTGGACATACCTACCTCAGCCCCATTAATTGCCCCTTTCCCCAGCTGTCCCTCTGACAGACGACCACTTCTGTAGAAACCTGCCCCACAGGGAGCATGGCTCTCATTCAGGACCCACCTGAGAGGCTGGTCTTGGCGCTGTAGCTGCCGAAGTACCTCTCGTCGGTGTTGGGCGTGTGGCACTCGTACTCGCCGGCGTCGCGCTCCTGCAGCTCGGTGATGTGCAGCAGGACGGCGTCCCCCTGCAGCCGCTCCACGAAGATGCCCCGGCTGCGCACGCGCTGCGTGTAGATGGCGTAGGGGAAGGAGGGGTCCACGGTGCTGACGATCTGCACCTCCCGCTCGGGGGCCGAGGGCAGGTAGATGGACCACTGGAAGTTCTGCTCCGCCGGGCCCTGGTAGCCGCTCACCTTGCACCACAGGGTGACGTGGGACCCCCTCACGCGGTAGAGAGGCCCCTTCTGGACAGTCACTGCCCGCTGGCTAGTGGTCAGACCTGTCAGCACGCACGGTGTTTGTAGGGGTACAATCACAAGAACAAGTCGTGTAACAACAGAGCCCTGAGCTTTCTTGTCTCCTGCCACACTGGGGGTCACACGACAGAGACCAGAGCATCATGGCGAGAGGGCTGCCAAGCCCGTTCGTGCCTGAAGAGCCTCTCTCAACCAGCAGCAACCAGGCTGAGATCACTGGAGGAAGCTTGTGGTGTGTTAAAATTAAGAGGGCTAAGCTCTCAGGTCCTGCACAAACTGGGGGGGAAAGGGAGCAGGGGTGCAGAGCTGATCACTGCCAGAGTAGGACATGCAACGCAGAAGCTGAGGGACATGGGACAGGGGAGGTCAGCAGCAGGCTGCCTGCTTCAGGGATGCTCCATAGGCAGAAACGGAGGAAGACACAGGAGAGGGGGTCAGCAAGAGCTCCTCTGAAGGCAGGGGGCACCAGGAAGCATCAAGAGCCCCCCTCCATTTCTGCTTGCAGAGGGTCTGGGGATTGCCACCCACAGACCCTCCCCTTCTGCATAGCTCCCAGTGGTGACACTCGCTCTGTCTGGTGCTCAGCATGCACACCAAGCAGATTGCCCACAGGACACAGGCCTGAGTCAAAAAACCAACCGTGATGCCCAGGGAAGAGAGCTGGTGACAGCACTGCCTAGGAAACCTTCAGAAATTCCTTCCCAGTGGAAAGGGAGCAAGGTAACACCCTCCACACCCCAATCAGCCACTCAACGAGGATGTGCGCATCCCCTCACCAAAAACCCTCCTAGGCTTTGGGCTCTCGTTTTGGAGTGGAAACACAGTGCAAAAGGAGCACATGCTGATGCACCTCTTCCCATGGCCACTGAGCCAGACCAGCACTGGCTGAGCCCCCTGTGCTCTGCTTTCCCCACAACACTTCCAAGAAAGCTCCAGCCACTGTGCAGGGCACTCACCCAGGAGGAAGAGAAAGAGGAAGGCAGCTGCCAGGCACCGTGCCAGGCCCATGGCAATCCGCTGTGCGTGGATCCTCTCCTCTCCCAGAGGGGTGGTGGTAGGTTCTGCCGGGCGATGGCGACAGCCGCCCCGCTACTTAGAAAGTTGCTGGGAGGAAACTGTCTGTCGGTGGTGGTTTCCTCTGCTTAGAATGGCAGAGAGAAGTTACGGAGCAGGGTGCAAAGTAACACCCTCTGGGAGGTGACAGCCAGCACCCTGTCCCCAGGCCAGCTGGGCAAGTGTGACGATGCCCAAAGCCCCTCTGCCACTGTGTCTGTGCCAGAAGCCCACCTGTGGGTGCCTACTGGCTGTGGCTTTGCTGTCCAACAGCAGCTCATGGGCTAAACCTCTGTATCACTCCTCCCACTTTATTGCATGGAGTAGCTTGCTCCCTGCTAACAGCAAGGAGGGGGCAAGGGGCTGGATTCCAGGGAGGGATGGAAGCACATTTCTAGGGCTGAAGCTTCCTGCAGCTATTTATTTCCCATGGCTGCAGGCAGCAGCATGAGGCCTTAGGTACAGGCTGGGGTGGCCTGTAGTGCGCCTTGAAGATGGCTGATCAAGCTCTGCCTCAGGGTGCAGTGGGGCATCCCAAGTGGGGTGTCTCTCCCACAGCACTCCCACCACCCCATCCACTACATGGGTCAGGAGAATCGTAACAGCCACTCCAGCTGGCTTGTTGGTTCTTGAAGGATCACCACAGAATCTCCAGGAGTTGGCCAAGAACTCTATCCTGTATGCACATCCCGTGGGCAGGCACATGGATGTGGGAGATCCTGGCCCAGCACTCCTTGCAGGAGCAATGAAATCACAGGGAGCTGCACTGGAAGACCGAGGTCAGGAGGCTCCAGCACAGTCCCAGGGGCTCTGGCACATTCCCAGAGATAAGTGCTGTGGCTGCATTGCCTGAGACATGCTGCTGCTCCTGCTGGCAGGTGCCAGGGGTTTCCTGGGACATGGTGGGAGGCTGATAGGGGCATATCCTGGAGAGGCAAAACCCAGTCTCTGAGGCATGTAGCCAAAACTCTAGAGATGGGCTCAGGGACATTCTCTGAAATTATTTGGGCTTTTTGGTTTGGGGTTTTTTTTTGGGGTGGGGTTGTTTTCTTTGTTTTGGGGTTGTCGGGCTTTTTTTCCCCAGGTGGCACAAGTATTTATCCCTGAGCCATGCTGCTCCTGACACTGCCAGCGGGATTGACTGAATGACTTAATTAGCTCAGGGATAACAACCCAAAACAAACATGAGGTTCCTCCTTTCCCCATTTATAAAACCAACTCATACGACAGCCTGAGAGGCTGGGAGGTGGAGGCAGAGGCCCCTTGCTGCAAGGCTTGACCCTCCATCAGCCGGCTCCTCATCAGCTCCCACAGCACCACACAGCTCTCCAGAAAGCCAAATCCAGGGGGATAGGCTGTGGCAACAGGCAGAGGTCCCTGTAGGATCCCACCTGTACCCTGAGGAGGGCCGGTGCCCTGTGGCAGCAGGACACAGCCATGCACAGAGAGAGCCATAGCTTGTGGTAGGCTAACGTTCCCTGCTGCAGGATGAAACCTTCCCATTTCAGAAGGAAAGGGACGGAGAGGTTTGCTTTCCAAGAGCAACCCACTCCCAGCAGTGCCCTGGGGGATCATCCTGTTGACAGTAAGCCAACCCACTTACCATTTTGGAGGACGGAAAAGCATCAAAAGCATGTCTGCTACAGTGACAGAGTAAATGGAAAGGAAACTTGGAGTTCAACCTCAGTGAGCTTCCAACAGTCAGTGTGCAGATAAACACACACTCGGGGACAGTTTAACTCCAAGCTTGCAACTCTAATGATGCATGAGTCGCTGTTCACATTTGCAGTAGAGAAACTGGGGAGAATAGGATTGCCTGGCCCAGCCCTATCCCTGGCAATAATGATGCTCCATGGACAAAACCAACAGCTCCCTCTTCCTGGGACTGCACAGTCTAAAACTCACTCTCTTCCTCCCTGGGAAATCAATGCAACCAGACATACAGCAGGGAAGAGTGAAGGAAGGGGATCGGAGAATTCTTCACAAAGACAGCACTGCCATTAGAAGCTGCATCAGTGACTCCAAATCCATGGGGAGAAAAATTCCCTTGCCCTATTTTTCTGGGGATGACACCAGACAGGAAATGACAAGGAAATATGCTTCTTGAATAGCACAGAGGGTCCCTGTCTGTACCTACATGGAGCAAAGAACTTGCCTCCTCTGAGCCAGGAGGTACATGTGCCCAGGCACCCCACTTGGTGAAGTGCTGCAGAGGCCCATAGGGACTAAACACTCCCGGCTTCTAGCCCCTGGAACAGCCTGGCTGCTGCCAGCACCATAGCAGGGCCACCTGTCAGCACACTCCAGCAGGGTATCACCATCTCCCACTCCAGAGCATAAAGCTGGAGATTGGGTTGCCCACACCTCTAGCTTTGCCTTTCACACTGGTGATGACCACCTTTAATTGCATGCCTTCATACCTGTTCTCCTTCCTCCTGCCTCTCCCTGGATCCCTTCGAATGCATCCTTTTTGGATGCTGCTCAGACACTTTGGGTCAAAGCTTTCCAGAAAAACGGCACCAAAAATGCAGCATGGGAAGTTTTACCAAGCCCAGTGCAGCCAGGGTGGAGGCTCTGCCTAAAAGAGCAGAGCAGCCATCAGCAACATCCACAGTGACTTGGAAACCTCCTGGCTAGACAAGTGCTGACGCTCACCTTACACACTGCAGTGAGCCTGGGGAGAGATGGGAATAAGGCACAGGGTAGAAATGCTGCGGAGGAAGTTGGTGAGGATGAAGGAGGTGACCCAGTAATCAGTGTTGGGTTTTAGGGGGGAAGAGTCTGTTGAGAACCAAAAGCTATTAGGCAAACACGGGAATGGTTGCAACCCAGATCCCTGTCAGGCTATGTGGCTCCCATGAGTTCCCTCACCCCGTTTGGGCTCCTGGGGTTAGGGAATCTGTGGTTTCCTGAGCCTGTAGCCATCACATTCGTTGCTGGTTTCCACTGAAAAGTCACAGCAAACACCACCATCCAAAGGAAATCAGACCTCAAACCATGTCACCGGCAAATCCAGATTTGTACAAGTTGCTTGCTCTGTGAGGAAACAAAGCCCAGCTCATAAAAGGGAGGGTTTCCCCATGAGCTTTTGTCATTGCCATGCAATATCCCAGGTGAAAGCAAACTGCCCTGGGAGAGGTGTGGGTTTCAGGGCCTCTGCTCAGCCCCAAGGCTCTGCCACCTCCTCGCCCCATCCCAGCCAAGCCCTCAGCAATAACCTGCCCATCACATCTCTGCCAGCAGCCTGGGGCTCCCTCAGCACCGGAACAGGTGGCAAAAGGAGCCAGGGACTAATCTGAGGTCCCAGCAGAGAGGCTGAAGAGGAAAAATCCAACACAGGCCTGTCCTTGCAGCCCTCCTGAGCTTGTGCATCATGCCCTGAGGCAGCGTGGGTGGGAGCCCTGCTTCCGAAAGCCTGTTAGGAGGGGAAAGGCAGGGAAAGGCACCTGGTGCCTTCGTGGCTGTAAACACCTCTGTGCCTTGCAAAGAGCAGCTGCACGGAGCTCCCCGCATTTCAGGCTGCTCTTGTGACCAAATGGGGAGGAAGAACACAGCCCAGGGGTGCAGGCTGTAGGCAAGCTCTCCGAAAATGCTGCCTCTGCCTCACAAGTCTCGGGAGCTCTGTCTCCCACCCAGAAATGCCACTGCCGTACACCCACAGTGCCTGGGGAGAGGCAGAAGGACAGGGAGGGATGGAAGCTGCAGCCTTGAAAGCAAGAGGCTGGCGCCAGGCAGGGTGGGGGGGACACGGGGAAGAGCACAGCATTAGCTGGGATAATCTGGCAGTCTTGGGGGACGCGCCAGAAGCCTACAGATAATCAGGGGAGCTGGCGCAACAGACTTTGAAGTCTGCCATCAGGTTTTCTCAGCCCAGCTCAGACATCAAAGGCAGCTGGTTACTGCCCCCAATTACAGAGCAAGCCGGCCTGCTGCCTGGCTTCCCCAAGGCCAGCAGCTCAGCTGTGCTCCCCCGGGCACACTCTCACAGCTAGAAACCTCCTGACGAAGCATAAATGCCCAAATCCCTCTAGCTCCTGCTGGAGGCACGCTCACTTTGCTGGGAGCTCGCCTTGCTGCCACGTGGCTTCCACCTTGGGCTGTCGGAGCCAAGCGAGATCTCGGTGGATGCAGATCTCCCCACACCCAATGTGCTGCAGAGCCAAACTCCTTGTCAGTCCCAGGAAAACCAGAGAGACACAAAAAACAAAGGGGAAGACTAGCAAAGGTGAAGAAAATAACAACCTTTTCTCATGGTGGTGGGAAAGTTTGCTTCCTTTACTCAAATCTTGTGTGGCCTGCATGGGATGTGGCTCCAATGCAGGGCAAGGTCAGGGTCTTCATGAGCAAAACCCCACAGCAGCACAGAAAGGTTGTTGGGTCGGTTTGCACTGAAAAAAACACAATACAGTACAGCAACTGAAAGCAAATAATTAAAAGCACAAACAAAACAATAGAAATTGAAATCGAAGAGCAGAACTGGCCGAGAAGCAGAGAAACACCTGTCTTGTACAATTGCAGCTTCTAAGGACTCTGGCCACGCTCAGCCGAGGATACCCACAACTCTTTTTTGATGAATGGGTGCTTGCTCATATTTGCACCATCATTTCTACTGGAAAAAAGGTCAAAGAAGAGCACAGTTGGCCAGGGCACTGCAGAGACAACCAACCAGAGAAACCAGGAAAGGGGGATGGGTTATTCCTGCTTCACCGCCACAGCAGCAGGCAAAAACACTTGTTCTGAATCTGCTCTGCCAAGGGTACATAAGCAAAGCCTAAACCACATGCCCCAGTCTTGCCCTAGTTAAAAGTGATTTTCCATTTTGTGTGTGTGTTTGCCCTTATTTTCATTTTTTTTAAAACCTTCTACCCATACAAAAGGGCTGAAAACCTCACTCCTCTATAGAGCCATAGTCTTTGTAGTTCGGGCCAGCAGTGCGTTTCTGACGTAAATCTACTGGACATCTCAGCTTTGCTTCAGTCAGTGGAAAGCTGAGAGAGACAACACACTGCTGGAGACCTGGATGGATGCTGCACCAAGGAAGTTAATTCAGCTCCTCCCTGCCAGCTCCTCACAGCACCCCAGAGAGGAGCCAGTGGTGCAGCACCACAGCACAGAGGCCCTGCTCAGCAGCTGCCCTTCCCTGCACCACATCAGGCCATGCTCTGTGGTGCAGCCTGCCCTCCATAAATTCCAGAGATCCCCCTCTGCAGCACACGCAGGGCCTGCTCACGTCACCGTGAAGTCTCCCAGTGCAGCCCCCCTGCCCAGCCCGGCTTCTGTGCAGCACCAGGAGCTGCTCCATGCCGCCCCCGGACCGCTCTGTGCTGGCATTTGAAGCAGCATCAGCATCTTTTACACAAGCAGCATCATGAAAGACTCTTTGAAGCAGAGCAGCAGAGGGATGCGCCTGGTTGTTTCGGTTCCCGATGGACACAGCCAGGGCAGAGGCTGGGGAAGAGAGGAGGGAGGTTAACAGAGGGATAGGAGAGCAATTGCAGTGGGCTGTTGTTCAGGAGGAATTTCTGTGGGGGAATGCAGAACGGTGTTACGTGTTGGGAGAGAAACTAGGTTTTCATATTAAGCTGCTTATTTAGGTCTCTAAGTTATGGAGATTCTACACTTCAAAACTAATTAGATTGACAGAGCTTGGATTCGATTACAGGATTTCCAGAAGCAAGAGGGTTTGAAAAAAATAAAATTAAATAGCTGGCCTGGAAATGCTAGCAAGAGAATTAAACACCCATTGCTGCAACCAATTGTTAAATACATCTAGGCTGGGAAAATGACAACTCCAATTCCCAAAACCCACTACACCAGTAGCTGCAGTAGGGAGGTGCTCTCCTAACCCAGGTGGAATATGCACAAAAACGTGTTTCCCAGTCCTAGAGGTAGGCAGAGGGTTCCAAGGCACTTCAGGAAGCACGTGCCTCTCCAGTGGCAGTGTGTGAATCTGAAAGTGCGTGGATTTTTCTCTGCCCTGCGGCTGCTGCAGTGAGCAGAGCACCCAGGAGTTGTAGGCAGGCAACCGTGGGGCTGGGGCTGAAGACGGAGGGGTTGGAGGGCCCACGGAGCTGCACTGGGGCTGCCAGGGGAAACCCCACCACATAAAACCCCACCATCTACACAGACAGAAAGTCCCATCCTTACCAGCCAGGATACTGAAGTGTTTTCTGCACCAGGGGAGTGGGGCCAGCCCTGCACTGCCAGCAGCATGGGACCATTACACAGTGCTGCTCCTGAAATGACAAAGCAAGGTAGCAATGGCAGAACTGCACTTACAGCTCGCCTACCATCAAAGCCTTTGCTCATCTGCCTGAAAGAACTCCCTCTTTCCCACTCCTCTGAGATCACAGGAGTAGCAGTGGCTTTGCAAGGCCCAACAGCAGAGCTGGAGTGGCCCTTTAAAAAATCCCATAACTGCCAGCTTCAGTTCCTCTTGAAGCTCCTAAAGCATCTTTTCTCTTCAAGTATCCATATGCAGGTGCCCAAAGAAATTCAGCTTGGGGCCTGAGGGGTTGCCAGGGGAACCTTGACTCACAATGTAGTATTAACATGGTGGGCTGGGTGTTTTCAGCAACCAGAGAGCTGTACCTGGCCACACAGCACATGCTCTGGTTCCTATATGTCACCTTTTCACCCTCCTTAGGTTTGGGTAGAGCACTCTGGACAACGCCACCCCACACTGCCCTCACTGTCATACAAGCACCACGAGAGCAGAGCACATTGCAGGTGATACTGAGGCTGTTGCTGCTGGTATCCTCCATTTGCACCACAGAACGGTGTCTTGGCTATCGTCACAGAAAGGCCACGTTATATTTACTCTGAGCCAAACAAATTCCCTTCAAACAAAAGGCAGGAGCTGCAGTGAGCTCCAGGGAAAGCCTGCAGGGTACACTGCTTTGATTAAACAGAGATGGCAGGAGGAGTTGCAAATGTACACACTACATCTCACTTGTTTGTGCTCGGCTTGTCAGTCCCAGTGTGAAAGCAACTCCCCCTTCAATGCTGCCACTGAAGGGCTTGATAAAGGATGTGCTCACTACTGCAACACAGCAGCAGCAGCTATCTTCCTTTTGCCTGACACCTTCCAACTAAGAGAGCCTGCAGAACTCCCCTGCTACTCCCAGGGACTTGGAGAACACCACTCACTGCTGAAATGTGGGTCTCAGTCAAGCTGGGAAGAGGTGACACTCCAGCAACATGCTGCTGCCACAACGGACAGGAGGTAATGGAGGGTTTAAAGACAGCAGTGCCATGCCCAAGGGTCCTGAGAGCTCTCTTGTTAACACTGTACACAGTCGGAGCGAGGAAGGGGAATTTAATGAATAGCAACTTACAAAAGACCTTTATAGACCTTTTCTGAAAAGACCTTTTCTGCATTCATCCATGCAGGGAACTGTAGGAGACAGAAAGAAGAGAGAAAAAAAAAAGATAATGGCACAAGGCAAAGACATCTCAGCACAGACCTGAAAGGCTACAGGAAAAGCCATCAACTTCAAAAGGACCTTAACATCTTATTTCTAATGAAACATATCATTCTACCAGTCTGAGCACTCTGAGCTGAAGGGGCTCTCCCTGGAAAAACCAGAGATGGACATTTCTGAGCTAGAGGAAGAGGCCATGCTGGTCAGCCTGCAGTGATGGGGGCAAGAGGAGAGAGTGGGCAGTGACACAAACCAGGTCTGTCCTGTGTGTAAGGTCTGTCTCTGTGGGAGAAAGCCAAAGCCACAATAAAAGTGGAAAGACACATTATCATTTTTTTACGGGAAGACTCACCTTATGGCAATGATTTTGCTCTAAATACTCCAAGAAACTCAGTCACTTGCTGTTGGCAGAGCTACTAGAGGAGACACCTTCAGAGGGACTGGACACTGTGGATAACACACCAGGGACCTTAGTATGAGGCATGGTTGACTCCAGTAGCCACACAGCAGCAAAGCTGCTTGGCTGAAGTCTAGGAGCCTGCGCATGGATAAAAACCACAGTTAGAGCAGACTGGATTCATCCAGATAACCATCATGCAAGGACTCTTATGCAAAGGCAGAGGTGTTACACAAGTAACAAAATCGAGATCAGAATCCATCCCGGAAGTGTTTTCACGGAGACATAAGCTATGTTTGGAGAGAAACTGAGGACCCATCATCTGTCTGTTGGTTGCATAATGACCACAGCTCCCTGCTGTGGCTTCTTCCCTCCTCCCCAGTCCATCACTAGAGGGAGCTGCCATTACCTCATTTTTCTCAGCCCCTACCTGTCTGCCCAATACTTTTATACAAATGTCTTGCCTAATTCTCATGTCTCGGGTGAGCTGCGCTTTCCTCTACAGCAGCAGCGAGAAACAAGTGCCTTCAGGTTCTTACTCCAAGATACATATCTCGAGTAGCTCAGATAAATTACATTCCTTAATTACCTGTTTCTCAAGTCCAGAGTAGCTATCCTGGGTGTTAACAATGAATCACGTCGTTGTTATCCTGAAAAATGAAAATGTTCAGCACAATGGTTGCTTGTCTGGAACTCCTAGACACTGAGCAGAATTTGTGTTATGATAGCAAGCAGATGGAAAAAGCAGGCTAAACCCATCTTTCTTAGAAAGAAAATCTGTCCCTTCTGCTTTGGCAAAGGGAATATAAATGTCTCTTTGGAGTCATTTCCCCATCAGAAATGCTTACTTTCCTTGCATATTGCCTGGAGTCCTCATGAGGAAAGTGACTACAGAACATTTGCGTGTACGTGCACGGGATGCCAGCCTTGCAGGTGATCTGTGGCGGGCACTGGGCTGGAGTTCTGCAGCCTGAGCTCCCAGCAGATGATTCAAGAACACACCATAACACTGTACCCTCACTCAACTCCAGAGAGACTAGCACAAAAGGCCATCATCCTTTAGATGCAGAGAGACACAGGCAGGAAAAGGCTCCTGAAGGGAAGCATGAAAAACAAGAGATAAGGCAGAGGGAAGAAAACACAGATTAAATCAGCAAACAAGTTTGGGGACAGAAAAAGGATGTACCTGAACACCAAAGGGGAGGTTACAGCTACTGCACTTGCATTCAGAACCTGCATTTGACTGTAACCACACACAGCTTTCATGCATCCAGGCAAATGCTAAGCAGCACGGGTATCTTCCCTGTTTACCACAGTCTAAGTGTCCCAGACACTGCACATCATGCCAGGGCCTTTGTAGAGCTGAAGGCAGCACAGAGGCAACAAGCTACAAAAGCAACACCAGTCCTGTCCTCTCAGACATCTCTGGGTTCCCAGATGCCCAGTAACTGGTAAGTTCACATTGCCAGCTCTGCTGAAGGAGCTCTGCAAGTTCATCCTCCCTTCTCTCTAGCTCCACCCTTTAGGAAACTTTTAGGAACTTAGTGTCTTTGGCACTCCCTACCATCCATTAAGTATGTCAAATCATTGCCAGCATCGTACAAGCAAGGAACCAGAGGGCATAAGCCAGGTTAAGTTGCCAAGGGGAAACAGAACTTTGTGTCTGTCTGTCTGCAGCTTCATCACTCACCTCTGACAATTACAGAGGTGCACCCAAAGTCCGTGGTCTGGTCTAAGGCCCAGCACATGCTGGAGGTTGTAAAGCCCCAGATGAACAAAGTATAATACAATGGTAACTTGCTTTCACAAAGCCTGTATTGCGAAGTCCTGCCTCTCTATCCCTTGGCAGAGGTGGAAGCAGACATGCTCTGATGCTTCTGGCACTTCATGGAATGCAACTCTGCTGCCAGGGAGAGGAGAACAGCTTGTGTCTATGGCAGCTCTTCTGAGGGATCTGGGAATCCACAGAGCCTGGTTTCCTCAATAACCCAAGCATTCCCCTGGAGCTCTCAGGATCAGTCATCTGCTGACCACAGCACAATGCCATTTTCCTCAGTAGCAGAAGGAGACCCCTGGCAAAGGGCTGTCTGACTGAAGGCTACACGTGGCATTTAAGGTGTACTTGCCTGGCACAAGAATGAGCAGTGGCTTTTCCTTCAGTTAGCACATCCCACAGCTTCAGTCAGTCACTGAAAGACTCTCTCTTGAAACACTATCTGTCCTGATACCTGCTGTGCAGACCTCAGCCCCCTGCAATCACACAAGTGTGGGAAGTCCCACAGGAAAGGCTAAAGCCACACATTTCCTCAGAAGATTTGCATGACTGGGCTTCGCCTTCACATGACAAAGAACTGGCAGGTCTTCTCATGCATCCTGTTTGACACCAATCAGCTTCAGCCCACAGAGGGTTTTTGGACCGCCCCTGACCCGAGCAGGGCAGTCAGCCAGAGCCATAGCAGCACCACTAGGCTCTGTCAGAGAAAAAGGACAGCCAAGCGTGTTGCCTGAGCCTGGTGTTATGAAAGCAACTGAACTCTCAGGCTCTGGCACAAAAGTGCTTTTCAGACTACCCCTATGGCAGCAGGCCATACCTCTATCAGCAGGTGGCTGAGCTGAGCCCATGGCAGGTACCAAGATTGTGAGAGACTTGATACTGCCCATCATTCACTGCAACACCCAGGCACTTACTTGCCAATACCCCCTTTCATTTCCAGACGTAAACTTTTCAGCTTTCTTTCTTATGACAAAATCCTAGCACGTTTACAAGAACAGTATTAAGACCCAGGTCATCCCAGGGGGTAGGGAAGGCAAGCAAATTTCATAAAAGCTAACCCAAGCTTACTGTAAGCTGTAACCTGCACAGCTCAAGGTCAAGGACTGCTGTCCCACAGGCACACCACTCCTTGCTGCTGTACAAGTGTGTGTTGGACACCTGCAGCTGGCAGAGGCTCTGCTGAGGGACCATTTATGACATTCCTCTATCTCAGCTGATGGCTCCTGTTGCTTCTTAAGGATTTAGAGCTTGGTGCCACCTTCCAGCTTCCTGCAAGCACAGTCTGCAGAGCACACTTTCCATGTAGAAAGAAGCCAAGGGTACACACTTTGCTGTCACCTGGCCTGCACTGCAACCATCTCAGAGCATACAGCACTCTGAACACAAACTCACCTTGCCAAAGCTCACCTTGGCATCCCAAAACCACTGCTGCCTCAAACAACTTCCTGCTGGAAAGCAAGTGTGCTGGTTTTGGCTGGAATGAAGTTCATTTTCTTCACAGTAGCTGGCATGGGGCTGTGTCTTGGATTCATGCTGGAAGCAGTGCTGATAGTGCAGGGAGGTTTTCCCCACTGCTGGGCAGAGCTCACACAGAGCCAAGGCCTTTTCTGCCTCTCACCCCACCCCAGCAGCGAGTGGGCTGGGGGCACAGGGAGGTGGGAGGGGACACAGCCAGGACAGGTGACCCCAACTGACCCCAGGGATACCCCAGACCAGAGAGTGCCATGCTGGGCATATGAAACTGGTGGAAGGAGGAGGAAGGGGGAACATTCAGAGCCATGGTTTTTGTCTTCCCAAGTCGGCGCTATGCGTGACAGAGCCCTGCTCCCCTGGGGATGGCTGAACACCTGCCTGCCCATGGCAAGGGGGGAATGAATTCCTTGGTTTGCTTTGCTTGAGTGCATGCCTTGTGCTTTCCCTATTAAACTGTCTTTATCTCAACTCATGGACTTTTTTCACTTTTACCCTTCCAGTTCTCTCCTCCATCCCGCCGGTGGGGGAGTGAGCGAGGGGCTGTGTGGGGTTTGGCAGCCAGCTGGGATTAAACCATGACAGCAAGTCACCTCCTTGCTGTATGATTTTGGTGTCTTTACATGGTTGCTGGGGGTAAAAAACCATCCTAAATTCAGCCACTGGCAAAGAAAGCAGGAAGTTTTCTTCCAACACTATTGATTTTCCTCCTGGTACCTTGGAAACGAGAAGCCTCATGAAGGGGTCAAGGAAGACTCAACATCTAATGCCAGGTTTTACAGCAGATATTAAATGTACACTCCCAACTGTGACTCCTGGCCTTAGCTAATCAAAATAAAACTCTCCCAACAAAAAAGGTGACTTACAGTGGGGTAGAAACACAACAGACTCAGAAAATAATTATGCTTCCCAATTCATCACAGAAATGTAGGCAAATATTTAAAACTTACTGTAAAATAGGGCTCATGCTTATTTTACAGGGTGAACAGTGCTGGAAACAGGACTGTAAGGTTTACATTTTATACCTTCAGCAATAGTGTCTGCATACATGCAGGGTACAAGGAAGGAAATGCCCATAGCTCAGACATCGAGACCCACAGCACAGACATAATCAAAAAGGCTCGCTCTTTATTTTAAACATAAAAAGAAACATTTTACACAGCATTGTTAGAACTATTCAGTACCTGCATTCCAGAATTGTGCCCAAAACTTTATTTTATAACTTTGAAATTAAAACAAAAGAAAGAAAATACCTTGCCCTTCTGCTGTATGATGTTCAAGGTTGCCCTGGATTGAAATTCCAAGTGCCTGGAGGAATTTACCAGCTTAACCAGGAGACGTGGCAATGCAAACAGAGGAAGATCAATGTGAGCCCTTAGGATACTTTGACAATACCACAGGTTGCAGCAGGGAGGATATGGATGCTTGTACTGCACCACAGGCAGCTTACTCTTCTGATACTCTGCAGGTTTAATACACAACCAGATGCACACACACCTCCACTCACACAAACCCTGGTCACACAGGAAATAATAATAATAATAACAATAAAAAACATGAAAAGTGACCTAGATTTTTTTTTTTTTTCCCTTAGAGAGAAGATTCACACTCTATTTTTAAAAAAGGGGATAATACAAAATTGGCACAAGTAGAAGGAAACCTGGGGGCTAGATCTAGCCCCTCAGCTTCTAGCCTTCCAACTACAGCAAGTACAGGGTGGAATGGGATGCTGCATTGCCTTCCAAGGGGCTGTCAGCAGTACAAGCTAGTGGCAAACTTCCTTCACTTGGAGTGACAAAGATGGTTTGTTATGGGCTGTGAAGGAAGATCAGCATTAGATAAGGACATGGGGATCTTTCACTAGAGAAGAAGGGAGCCCTGACCAAAATAACCCTGAGTTTTTTTCCAGCAGGGAGGAAGTGTGCTATATTGTGTGTTTGGGAAGAGCTGGCGGTTCCCTGCTCATCCATTCCCTAATTATTGCATTACGGTCATGATCCTCTCTCCCTAAAACTTTACCAAGGGCGTAGACAAGAAGTCAGTCTGCCAGGACAAAAAGTGAATGATGCTGGGCTTAGAGCTTCACCACCACTTCCACCCCTCCCAATATGCCCCAATGCCACATGCCTTCTGAGAAGAAAGGCAGATGTTAATGCAGGAAAGAAGCTGCTACAACAGCCAGCACCCAAACATCAGGATAGTGTTTCATAACATCCCAGGAAAAAGCAAGATTTCACTACAGCAGGGACAGGAGAAGAAGAAAAATTCTTGCTGTCAAAGTAATATCTGAGTGAGTCCTTTCCTGAACTCCCTTCCTTTGGAAAGCATTGCTACAGATTTCTGGGCATTCACAGTGGAAGGTACAGACTGCTTTTGCCCCATTCTTCAGGAAAGGCAGCTAAGTCTGCCTACAACAGAGGCCTTTTCAGAGCTCTTCCAGAAAGAAAAACATCAGGCCAGAAAGAAAAGTTCCTATGAACCTTCAGGCCAAAGTCTTTCAGAGGTTCGTAGGTCTGGGGGTCCCAGTTTTGGAATACTACATGAAATGTCCTAAAGAGTCAAATAACAACTTGCAAGCCCCAACTTTGCAAATTAAGCCCATTTTTGAGATGTTTCATATTCATCTTTCAAAAATCACTGGACACCTCTATGCACACAGATGTGACTGGGTGCATGTTCACACACAGGACACAGAGCAGCCTTCTGGAAAACCCCCTCACATCAGCCTCAGAACAAAGGTCACAAGGCAAGACAAAAAAAGAAAACCCACACAAAGAAAACTTACCACAAAAAACCTTCATAGCCGAGATACCAGACCTGCAGCTCCCCTGGAATACGCAGTGGGATGAGCTATTAGAGAAGCAGATTGTCTAGGACATAACTAATATCTAATCAGGTAACAGCACACCACAGCCATTACCTTCCATGGATGTTCTTCTTTACCATCTTCCATCTTAAAAACCATGGAAAGGATTGAGCCCTGAACTCAACTCTGCATCTCTCACCCTTCTTGATGCAAGCCAAACCATGGCTACCACATCTGACTGTGGTGAAGTCCTACTTCCTCCTTTGTTTGTACACAGTATCTTTATTCTGACCTTTATTGCTTAAAACACCAGCTGTGCTGGGAAGACAGAACTGCCTGGCAAAGATGCTGCTCCCTCTCAGGAGCCAGGTCAGTGCATGTGGAAGACCAAAGCAGGACTTCTGTACTATAGCACCAAGGAATAGGTCTCAAGCCCATGGGGAGAGGCCTGCTGCAGGTCCACGCTCAAGACCAGGGCTGTTGGAACCTGAAGGATTCTGGATGCCCCCTTGGGCTTGCTCTTATTCCTGCCCTGAGCTGCACTGCAGCTACTGCAGATCTCAGATTCTGCTCACAGGTTCGAGGGTTACCAGTGAGTGACTGGCAGAAGCAGCACTGAAGTCTGGTCTGTGCATTTGGTAATACATAGTTTACAAGTCTCTAAACACAATCAGCTGGCCAACTGCAGATGAAGATCCATCTCTAACTGTATTCATAAGTCACACCATCACCAGGGGAGCAAGGTCTCCAACCTCCCTGCTGAGGCCAGCAGAAGGCTGAGCCTTGTCCCTAGATACCACGTGCCCCCCTGCCACAAGCAGAACAGGATCTCAGGCACAATGTGAGCAGCTGTAGTGGGGAGAAGAGAAGGTGGAAGGGTGGGCAAGAAGGTGGCCATAGGCAGACATCCATCAAATGCTTGTCTGAGGATTGACTCTTAAGGGTTGCCAAGTTAGTCCCTACTCACCACAGCTAAGAGCTTTGAGCACTGAAAAGAAAAGGTTTATAAAAGTGCTTCAAAGACCTCCACCAGGCAAGTTATGTGTCAAGATTAACTCAATCTCCTGGAAAGCCAGGGAAGAGAAGGCATGCTGACAACCATAAAACAATTCTTTGCTGGAACAGCCTCATGATGGTTCCAGCACAGGAACCATCCCCAGCTTTCAACCCAACACAGAGAAGTCTCTGAGATACCAAGGTGGAGAGAGAAAGGGAACAGGATGGTGGTGTGGAGATAGAGGGGAAAAGTAGATTGGTTAATACAGTGGAAGTCTAACACTTTTACCAGCCTCTTTCCCATCCATCATCCTGCCCACCTTGCTTTCGTACAGGGACATCTTTCCAAAACCACAAGGGGGGAAATAAAACCAATGAACAAACAAACAAAACATTAATGAATTTTGTCACAGGGCCCTGCTGAAAGAAGGCTCAACAGTTTGCACATTAGAAGGACACAATCCCTATGCAGAAAGTGCTGCTGGAAAAGGAGAACTCCCAAGTTGCTAAATATGGCCTGATTGTTCTCAGGACATGACGTGTAACGAGGAGAAGCTTGAGGTCCAGGCTGATATCAGAGAGCAAACGCACTGTCTTGTCTGGGACTGTGAGCAAGTGTCTCAACACAATCCAAGAGCCCTGTGAGTCTCTCCCAAAATGCAAGTGTGTCCAGCTCCCACCCTCAGTCCATCTCCATCGACATTAGCCGGCGACGCTCTCGTCTCGTTTCCTGCACTTCCTTCTTGCAGCACCAACGGGAGCTGCAGTACCCAATAAGGCAGGAGAGGAGTCCAATGACAGTGGCCAGACCGATGCCAATCAACAGGGGATACTTGAAAGCATTCAGAACTGAAAAAGGAAGGCAGAGTCGTTAAGATATCACTGAGAAATTCAGACATCCCCTTTATTTCTTCTTGCCTGAAAAAGGAGAAAATCCCCCATTATTCAGCCAGTGGCAGATTAATTACTTCAGAAAGAAAATCAGTGTAATTTCTTTCTTGATTTCCATCTTCCCAGGTTTGAAAAATTGCTCTTTTACTGGTCTCCCTTTCCTCTTCTTCCTCCACCCTTTCAAAGCCTTGGAATGGTTGGAAGCAACAGAAGAGCCTTGGAGTGAGATAGCAAAGTAAAGTTCATTCCAAGAGTCACTCTATCACACATTTCTCCATACAAAAGCACTGGATTGTTTCTCCATCCGAGGCTGAGTGTAGCTGCATTCTTTTTCACATGTTTCCAAAAAGCAAGGAGTAGACTCCTTTTTGCTTTGAATTATTCGAATTACTATATATTTACCCTGTCTAATCAACCTTCAAAGCTGGTGCCTAAACAAAAAAATGGATTTTGAAGTACCTACTGCTCAGTTAAAAGGCAGTAAGAACTGTAAGGAGTTTGGAAAGTACAGTTTTAATAGTTATCAGCACAGTGGGGAGAACAAAAGCTTATTGTTCATTTCAAGTTCAGGGAACTTCCAAAAATGACCTCTCTTGAAAATATCAAGAAAGCAACTAGTTCAAAACCCCTCCTGTGTTCATCTTCCTCCTTAGCTATGTGCTGAATGCAGTATCTAGCGTGCAACTTCCTCCTCACGAAGTCTAGCAACACTTGCAACTCTGGGTGGAAAGCAGACAAGGGATGAAGGGCAGGGAGCAACATGTCTTGTCATTAGGGAGGGAGGAAGGAGTCAGAGCTCTGATTTTCTCTTCCCAGCTTTGACACTAACCACAATGTGACTAATTCACATGCCCCATCTGCAAACCAAGCCTTCCTCCAGCAGGCAGCAGAAGGGTTAACACTGAGAGAATACCGTGCCCTTGATTGAAAGGTGCCTGAGCTGTGCAAAACATCACCAAGAGGTGATCAGGAAAAAAAACCACTCCAGTCTTATATCTATGGCAGAAAAGATTCTTCCACTCTGAAGAATCTCGAAGAAGAAATTGCAAACTGTAAAAAAAGATGACAAAATCTAATGAGATTACCAGAGGCACCTTTAAAAGTAGTTACGGGGAATGTTTGCCACAAAAAGACATAATAAGGTGTTAAAAACTAAATTGAGTAACACATGTTTCAGTCTCTTACCATCCATTTTCACAGACAGAAAGATGGGTTTGGCTTTGATGTCAGGCTCCCGCTGCCACACGCCCGTGGCGGATCGCACCCATGGGGTCACTACGCAGTAGTGATTCCCAAAGTCATGGTCCTCGCAGCCGTGCACGCGGAGCCGGAATTCCAGAGGGCTGATCCTCTCCAGGCTGAGATCACTGCTCCCATTCCTCCTGCTTTGGGTCACAATCCCTCTCCGGTCCAGCGAGGCCAGCAAGACGGGCTCTCTGTCCAGCGCAAAGGAGCGCACAGCAAACCAGGAGACATCAAAGGACATATCATCTGCGTTTGTGGACAAAGAAGAATTCAGACATGTTGGTGAGTTCTGAAAAGGATTCACAGTGCCATTTCTCAGCAGAAAGGTTAATCTGTAAGCAGCACAGGCAGCGCTGGTCTGACAGCAGAGGAAAACATAAAAAAAGAAAACAGAAAGAAAAAGAGAGAGTTCCCTGAACATGTCCATTCTAGGAAGATTCAAGCAGTGAACTGCAATGAAACGCACTGACAGGGAGAATAGAGTTGTACAGAAAGGGTGACTTACTACAGGGATGACAAAGAAGAGATTTCTTGCCTTTCTGCCTGCCATTCTAAAATTTGTATTTAACTCTAAGTTTTTACCAAGCAGGCTTAGTATCATAAGAAGTTCTACAGTTATGCTGCACCTACAGTGAAAGGGAGTGGGAGTGCTAGGTATTTGCTAGGAGAGAGTGATTTGCAGTTCCGGTCTTCATGCAGGACCTACACAGCCACAAAATCAGGAGGCTCTATCCTGAAGGCCCCTTCCTTACATTTAGAGTTTGCCTAAATGAACACAGATTCTGTATAGTGCACAAAGAATTACCTGCAACAGTACAAAACATTCAGGAGCGAAGCCTGACCATGCTGCTTTTATACATTTTTCCCCAGAGCTGTGGGTTACTGTGACACATCAGACATGATGCCTTGTACAAGTTTCACCACCCATGGACACAGTCTATAATATGGATCTGCAGGAACTTACACTTCTAACTCAGCTGACAGGTAGTCAGAGTCCACCAGCACATCTAGCTTGCTGTGTGCTCATGCAAGGTCTTATTGATCTCATTAGCAGATCTCAGTCTTAACCCTATTAGGCAGATGTAGCTGAGTATCTACTTTTAAAATAACCGCTGCTCTTTGCTATCATGAGCCCAGCAACACCTGTCAGAGTCAGAAACCTGGCCTGACCTACAGCACAGACAGGAAAGCCTGCTCACTTGTTTCCTCACAGCTCTTCCTTCCTGGCACATGAGCAAGCTGATGGGCCCAAACTGGGAACAGAGGTTACTATTTCTGTCCTGAGTTTGCAGTACTGGTACAGTGTGTGCACACCTAGGGCAGTCCCAGTGATTCTTGGCAATATATCAGACCTCCATTTTCTAGTATTGAGAGCTCTGAAAAATACAGTGCTAGCAATCTGAAATTTAAAACTGATCTTTTGTCTAATTGAGTTTGCTTTTCTCTAAACTTTCACATTTGACCTTCAGGCTAATGGAATAACTGAAGCCCTAAACCTGCTGTTGTACTGAAATTGTTTACAGATCTAAGTGAAGATCATTTTTAAGCCTCTATCAGGCAAGCTAGCACCTTGGCAAAGAAGGGAACCTCCATATTTTAAAGTAAATTAAAAGGACATCCTCAGCTCTTTTACTTGAACTATATTATCAGCTGGCCATGTGGGACATTCCTCCTTACTGCAGAAAAAAAAAGAAAACAAACCAGTGTTTGGGGTATAATTAACTCCTTCCTAAGGTGCACTGCATTTACACACATCTACAGAAACAAAACAAAAATAGGAGAAAGCACATGTTACTATCAGAGACCGTGTCTGACCAAACTGTTTTGGGACACCAGCCAGTTTCCTGCCCTGCCTGCCACAGCCTGGCCTTCTGGGCAATGCACAGGACCTTGGGAGAGCACCTGGCCTGCTTTGCAGCCCTACAGCAGGAGCAGGTGTCCCAATCCTACATGGGGCTCGGCATAGGTCACATGGAGCAGCAGCCCTCAGAGCAATCCCTCTTGCCTCTCATCCTACAAACGCTACTCTGAGTTACTTGGCAAAGCGCTCGGACCACTTCCCTTGAAACCAAAGTTAATAAAAATTACCATAAACACATGTTCAGTCAACGAGACCAAACTTTGACCTCTGCTTTGTGCACTCATCCAAGTGCCTATGGGAAACAGGGCCTCTGCTGGAGAGAGCTCTGTTTATAGAAACCACTCTTCATCCCTGCTGTCTGTTTATGCCAAATACGGTAATAGTGCTGGTCCACAGGCAGTCACATTGGGAACGACCAATTCCTTCCAAAGATCCAAGACTGCTGCTTGCCCTTGTGTTTCCAGGTGCTGTAGGAGCATATAGACACCTTCCAGGCTAAGTCAAATTTTATTTAACACACCACTGACCTTGCTGAAAAGGGTTTAAGCAATAAATTTAGATATTAAAAGATGATAATAATCTAGCCTTCAGATCCTCAGGCAGCTTTGAAGAATTCCTTCTTTTGCATCTCAGATAATTTGAGGTTCCCTTCCCTTCACATATGAAGATGAGTACAGGCACTTGCTGTCATTTTGAAATAGTTGAATCTGTCTTCTGTAATTACAACATCGGACAACAGTATTATGGCAACATATTTTATTAGTCAGTATACAGTTTGCAATTAGTGACTCACTACAGACAGTCAGAGGGAGGATTTGGCTCCAAGTACTCTGTCACTATCCTCCTTGAAATAGCTTAATACAGCAAAGTCATCTGATTCATTTCTATATATCTCTGGCTTTCATGCAATAAAAACACAGGCAAATTTAGCAAAGCCAAGACATAAATCAGGTGCTCCCTAAATATCAGAGATGAACATGCCTAGCAGCTCCCAAGTGCTAATACATATGTAGATAGTCTGACATAATCCCGTGTGTAGATTGACTGACATAAAACAGGTACACGCTAGACATCTGCACCATTCCACACACCTTCTGTCAATGCTGACAAGTCACTCTCAATTTTTGACCCAAATCTACAGAAACTCCACTTCAAGAACCACACTCACACTTAACAAAGGTTTCTTTTCCTGGTTCTTTCTGTGCCACACAGTCAGTAGTGTGGAACACCTGGCCAAGGTGCCCCACAGTGAAGTGTAACATCCCAGTGCCAAGCCCACAAGGGCATTGAGGGCCTCAGTACCACCAGGACAGGAAGCCCTAAAGGAACAGAGAGCACTGGGAGCTGGACACTTCAGAGCTCTGTGAGCAGAGTAACAGTGGTGCTGTGCTTCCTCCCCTCCTCAGCCAGCGAGGATCATCAACATGTAAAGCACATCTTTACGCACATTGCGATTTGACACACAGGGCTAAGCTGTCTGGGTCTGAGCTACTTCCCTGACCAATCACTCCTCAAAAAACGGAATCCTATTTCTAGACCAGCTTCTTAGGAACCATACACTTCCACTGCTTAGAATGGAGCTCTCTCAGCATCCTGTTACAGCGTTGAATCACAATTTTGAGACCCTTTTTGTTTACTACATTTAAATGAGGTTGAATAGGGCTTCCTAGAGAGCTGAGCAAACCACTTCAAGCCATATAAGGGGTAAACAAGCTGGTTTTGTTAAATTCTCCAGAGTGCCCACTGGGTCTGTCTGGAGCAGATAAAAAAAACCCCACATCTCCTTTCAGACACAGTAAGTAATACTTTTAAATCCCTAAGCACACAGCCCAAGAATGGGTGATCTGGGAAGTCTAGAGAGATCATTTGTGAAAATGTGTATTCAACAGAAGTATCAGAAGCAGCTTTTATATCTTCAGGGCACAGAAGAACTACTATTCCCCCCTGACACACACACACTCCCCTCAAAACACCAACCACAGCTGCCAAGCCAAAGGAGCACTTCTTTAGAGGGAGCAGTTGCTGCCATGTACTGGGCTTAGTAACACACACTAGATTTCAGCAGGGTCTCAAGGAAGCAGAGGAAATTAAAGCATGTAGCAGTCACATCAAAACCTTTCCTACCCTTTTGAAAATTTCCCACAGGGTGGGTACACACAAACACACACTGAAAGCATTGTGAGTTGCCTCTACCAGAAAAGGGTTCAAACCATAAGTGATGCCTCTAGGGAAAAAAAAAAAAACAAAACAACAAAAATGGATCAATCTAACTGTAACAAATGGCACTGACAGAGATAACTGGTCATTTAGCTTTTCTTCAGCTCCTTGGAAGTACTTTATTTTTCTGATTCTGCATACAGAGAGGGAGACAAGGTGGCCCCTGACATCAGCTTATTACAGGAGGCATACATACTAATCCACATGCATGCTTGCAGAGTTGAGTGCCAACGTGCACAAGAGCAGAGCTGGCTGGCATACGCAATGTGTTCAAAGGATGTGCGTTTTACAGGACATCTCGTGAAACAGCCTGGTCCTCCTTTGCTCACAAGAGATCCCACACCACAGCCCTGCAGCACATCTGACACAAGAAGTACAGATGGCCTTGAAAGCCACCACGCCCCTTAGAAGGGAGTCAAATGCATTTGCTCTTTTCTCCTTTCTCATCACATTCCCAAATGGAACGACCACGTCTGCACTGCAGTCATTTGTTTTCTTCCAGAAGATGCTGGCAACTCTTGCCCTGTTTCTCTGATTGCCAGGTGTGGGCTTTCCCTAACAGCGTGCCTCATGTCCCCAGTGGGATGAGACAGCCCCATTATTTTCACAGTCTGTCTAACATTTGGGACTAATTTAAAAAGCAAGTCCTCCATTCCAGTTGTGAATTAAATTGTGATACTGACACAGCATAAAGACAGATCAGAGATGGGATACAGAAGAAAAAGGTTACTGGTGAGGAACTACATCTGTTTGCTACCATACAAGCCCTTAAGCCTGTCCCCTAACCTGCCCCATTAGCCCTCTCCAGCTCCCAAGGCCAAGGAGGCAGATGGATGACGGAAGTCTGCACACCCTGCATAAATTCCAGCTGCTCCCTGCAGCTCTTCTGCCAGTCTCATCCAGAGGACCAGCAAGGCCTGGAGATGGACCAGATTCTCAGGCCCATGGGGTTTCATCACACAGCATGACTGGGCTGGTTAGGCCCCAAATCCTGCTCATCCAGCAACCAAGAGGCTCAGAGTGTGGACTGAAAAGTCCCCTCAAAGCCTGCCACAATGCCACACTTTACTCCGTTCTAGGTGCATTTATTGTCTGTGCCTCATCTGCCCCATTACAGACTGAAAAAGGAAAAAACAAAAACCTTAACAAACCACCAACACGAAATAAACAAGATAAAAAAACACCACAGAGGTCTGCCATGTCCAACATGACATTACCCAGCTATGGAACAGATTACAGTGCTGACATTTAAGACTGCTCTGGTTGCCCGTGACCGCTAGAAACAGCATCATCTCCAGCTCCAGGGGTAATCTATCAATTCAAGGGACACCCACAAACCCTTGTGAGGTTGCCAAGTTAAAACGTAACTGTGCTGATGAGCAGCTCCTCAAAGACAACACCTTTTTACTTCAACCTTTTTGATTATCCTTATACTGTCCATGTTCCTCCCAGGCTCAAGGTACCAAATACACACAAAACCATCCCAACCCCAACTGCAGTGAAGCACTGACAGGAGAGCCCCACTGCTACTGAGTGGCCGCTTTTCACAGAATGGGTAAGGCTGGAAGGGACCACTGGAGGTCATCTGGTCCAACCTCCCTGGTCAAGGGTTATCCTAGAGCACATGGCACAGGACTGTGTCCAGAGGGCTTTTGAACCTCTCCAGAGAAGGAGCCTCCACAACATCTCTGGGCAACCTGTTCCAGTGTGTGGTCACCCTCACAGTAAAGAAGTTCCTCCTTATATTCAGGTGGAACTTGTTGTGTTCCAGTTTTCAAGTTTTAAGTGATTCAGGGATGCTGAGGCCTCTTTCACAAGGCAACACCAAGCTTATTTAGGCTGTTGAACACCAGCAGAAGCAGCAGCTGCTGCCTGTCAGCAATTATTGCTTTGCAAAGGAAGGCAGCTGCTCTGGGTACCACCTTGCAACAATACCTCTAAGAGCTTGAGCGCACCTCAGCTTGGAAGAGGCTTCCTGCTGAGCAAAAGCCACGGGACAGGCTGAGGTGGATGCACAGGCACACATCACTGCTTGCTATGCCCAGTATCCCAGGCTATGACTCTTTTGACAGCAATAAAGTTTACTCAGCTGTTCCTCCCTACCAAGCATTTCAATAATACAATCTACAGACTTCTATCATTTTTTCACAGGCAGCACACGACTGTAATCTAGCAAATTGCTTCCCTGCCACGCTCAGATTTAATGCAGAACAGACATCTTGTAATTTCAAAGTGATGGGCCTTTACTAAGCCTGGTACTTCATTTCATCAGCTACTACATCGTAAGTAATATTTTCTGCACAGCACCTCTTTTGTAGTGGTTTATGAGTAGGCTTTTAAGTTTAGCATGAATCATGACAAGTTTATATTTAGATATATTCACATACATTTATATTTACATATATATTTGTAGATTTATTTTAAAGAGATATTTATATTAATATACATAATGACTAAACTCTCTCCAAACCCAAATTTTGGGCATAAGAAAGAGAGTTACTCTCACAGCATTTTGATGAAAAGCAGCTCAGACAATGCTTGGCAAGCAGCTAGGTTTTGAGCAATTCTCTGAACTTTTAGCTCTCCATAAAAATTTGCTTTTAAAGTGTCTGCTATCCTTTTCACAGGAACTAGGTACTGTATTTCTTTCTTCCACATGAAAAAGGATGCTCAGCTCTGAAGGCAATGAACATTCATTTTGGCATTTAGGCTGCAGCAGTCAATTATTATGATTTTTAGATTTACCTTAAGCCTTAAATTCACTCTCAAGTGTGAAGCTGACTGGCCAGGTGTCTAAGATTTCTTTACAGATAACCATTTTCTCCTAAATGGTTTAGCCAATGGACCTCCTTCCCAATTAAAGGGAACAGGAAGAGTTTTCATGGCCCAGCTAGTGGTTGTGGGTTTAGATTGTCTGCAGCGGGGTCACTTGGTGGGGACAGCAGAGGGGAATTTAACAGTAAGAAACTCTTTACCCTCTCCCCTCAGAAGGTGAAATGCAAGAAACTTGCTTTAAATTGAGCTGTGTAAAGCAAGCACATGCTCCTGTTTTTGTCTAGTTCTACAGAACTGTAGGTTCTCAGCTCTCCAGCCTCACTCAAAGGACATAGGGATGTAACTTCTGAAGTCAAATGAGTTAGGAGTGAAATAATTTTGCTGAAATACCTGGCTCAAGGGGCATTCCTTCCGTTGTGACGATACACAGCAAATCTGCCACCTCACCCTGGTAAACCGTGGGGCTGTCAGAATGCACCGAGACGTTGAACACGGGACCTGGAGAAGAGTAACCACAATTATTCAGGACAGGCTTTACTTCATTACCCAACACCTTTCTTGCACGTTTTCGAAGTATTTTTTCCTCGTTTGTGGAGACAGAGCTCTGAAGCAGGGATAAGCAACCATTTAAGTGTTTTGTGAAATAGTTTCTCATTCTTAGCTATTTAATCCTGTACTAAGACAAAGTACCCAGACCATCAGACCTGTCACCCAACACAGAGGCTGCTGCCCAAGTCTGCCTTCTACTCTCCAGCACAAAAGGAGCTGGTCTTCCACTGGTGACTCCTTTAAGAGCATGAGAGTTCAGGTCTTCAGGCTAATCCAGAATGGGTCTTTTTGTTGAGGCTGTCAATAGGAATTCAAGTTAAAACAGTATCTTAACAATACCAATGGCTCTACAGTGGAACTAGAACAGACAATACAAGTGGTGCATCTGATAATACTTTTCTGCGTGTTTTCCTTCAGGCTCTGCCACAGACAGCTTCTTCTGTGGATGTCTCAAAGCCCAAGGGTACAGCAACTCCTTCAGCTGCAAAGTGGTGATGATATCAATGAAAACCATTAGGCTGTTTTGAAATACTCAGATACCATGACAACACTGTGATATTTTGACTTCTGACACACTTAAGTTAAAAACCCAAAACTTCCCCCAATTTTGAAAACAGCTGCATCTCTAGTGCAAAAGTAACAAAATCACAACTCTTCAGATACGCCAGCATTGTTAATTCTATTTCACAGGGCAGAAACTGAAGAATGTACCAAAATACCTCCATGATTTCTCTACTAAACAGGGTGAAGGAGACGAATAGAAGGAAAGCTGATCCCAGCAGTGACCTCCAGGATGACTTCGGGGGGAAGAGGCAGGGAACCCAAGAAGAAACTTGGGACTCAGATTAAGAAGTAACCCTTTTTACACTCCCTAGACTGCCATTATTACCTGGCTCACCTATTTCTGGCACAGCAGCAGAAATGACAAGCAGAGAAGGGTGACTTGGGAGGACAGAAAAGCTGTTTATTTGCTCTCCTCCACTGTTACCTGCTACTCTTTTAGTACAAGAACCATACATTTCAAATGCACTGAAGATCAGTGGCAAACAATGCTTTTAATGAAGAACACTTCTGGAAATCATCCAAAAAAACCCACTTGTGCCTTGCCCTCTCAACAGGTTTCTGTGGAAAGCTACACTGATAGCTCACCACATGGCACATACATACCACATCATTCCCAAACTGAGGTTCTGGAAAGAAATGTGGGTGTATCATGAAGCTAGAGTTAATTTTTGCTGCAACTTTTGTAGACTACAAGGGCCTGGCCTGTTTTGGTCAACAGATAATACACAGCATGCGAAGAAATTCATTCCAACTACAATGCAATAATTACTTCTCCAGCTTTCAACATTCCCCTCCTGCAATTTCCACTGGGCACAATGTGCTGCTCTTTGTTATACCATAAGTTTTCTTACAGCCCTCTCCTCTGCCCCAGAAGCAGTTGTACTTTTGTACACAAGGGCAGTAAGCAGACATATAATCCGAGAGTTTGACATCCATTTTGACACTAGAAGATCTCTCTTAAAATTAACACTGCAAATTACCCCACCAAGCAAGGATAAAAAAAGGGTGGTAGAGATGCAATAGAGGTTACACATGGATTACCAACCAAGACTCCTACATGTCTATGCTAGAACACATTTAAGGAAGTAAGAGATCCAGAATACTGAGATCAGCTGCTCAGGTAATGACTTCACAAGCGGGCTGCAGCCCTAACTTAAGCTAAGCATGATGGTATCCTTTTCTGAGGAAATGAACAGAGATTAATCTGATTGCTTTCTCAGCATCTATCTAAACTGGTTTTGTGTGAATTCAATTTGTTTCCTGACATTCACACACACACACAAGCCAAACTATATTCCCCTTGCAGCCTATTTGATTATTTGTGTTCAGATAAAACAAGACATTTTCCATCCTTTTGTTTGGAGTTGTGCAGACAGAAGTTCAAGGTCCTAGGGGATTAAAGGCAGCATGGACCAGGACACTCCAGCCAACTATAAGCAGAAAAGTCTCAAGCTGTGCATGAAGTGTCAAAGAAAAGAAGTGAAGAGACTGTCAAAATCTGCTAGGAACATCCCTGCATTCCCAGCACACTCCCTCTGCTGCACTGATCAAAAGCAGAACAGTACCGTAATAATCCTGACACTGTCCATAGCTCAGAGTCTATCCTCTGCCTATCCTGCAGCAAGTGAGGTGACATCATGTCAGGAATATGGGACATGCTCTACTCCAGCAAACAGGCTGGATGCTGGGAGGGGTTGAGCAAGAGAGATGAACTGCATGACTCCGACTTTGTTGGGCTAAGGATGGGCTGCCCTACCCGGTTAAACAAGGAAAGACAGAGGATACATGGGATTTTTCAGGCCTTATTTCTAGGATGAAAGTCCAGGTACCTCCTGCATTGAACAGACATTGCCCTCAAAGCCTGGCACACCAACAAACTGCTAATGTGGAGCAGGGTCAGAGCACTCCTGGCCAGTGGATGTCACAAGGGTAAAAGCTGAGGTTGGCTGGTCACTCAGCCAGGATTCTGTGGATCATGGAAATGCGGCGCTCCCAACACACGTCTCATTTCGGGTCACCAAGCACATCTCCAGCCTGCCTCCCCCATGAAGAGCCAAAGCTTCCTGGGCAGGAAGGCTCCAAGGCATCGGCTGCACTGGCATTTCAGGATTGTGCTTCCCCTTGGTAAGGCACAAACAGTTCTTTCCTTCTAGTTATTTCCCTAGCAGGTAACATCTCCTGCAAATTACCATCTCTGCCTCCAGGCAGAAATCACTGTCCTGTGCTAGAACTGGACATCAACAAAGAGTCAAGGGATGTGTCAGAGGTGGTGATCTTCCCTCTCCAGCTGAAGAGGGAAAACAACATTTCACTATTTTTTTAAACCCAAGCAAGATTAATTAGAGTGAAAGTTTCTCAGTTCAGTCTGGAAAACTGCGTGGCTTCAACTTCCTAGGGTTATATGTCTTCTTTGGATGTATCTCACACCTTCTGCCCACATGACCCATGCCCTGGGTCTCAGGCTGCCCTCAGGCATGAAAGGACAGAATAAAGCACCTTCAGAGATTTATTCCCACTCCCTTACAAAACCTGAAAAGGTAGGAGGCTGCCTGAGTGCCCCATTCTCCCACCAGTGCTCAAGAGGCCCTGAATCTGGACCACGCCAAGCAAGACTCAGTACACAAACCCCAACTATTTTAAGTGTTTGCCCTCCAAGACAAAACTAAAAAAAACAAACAAACAACAACAACAAAAAAAAAACACACCACAAAAAAAGGCCAAACACCTCAATGCCTTGGTTACAGATAGAAGCATGTGGTGAAACAGGCAACTCCCAGCAGACACTGATGACACTGGCTAAGGGTCTCAGCATCATCATGCTCAAGCACGTACAGTGTCACAGGAAGGGTTGGGGAGGTGACAGGAACTCTCTCCTTCAGTGAGATATGAGTTCATGCTACATTAACACCGAGAAAAACAGAACTCTGCAGATAACAGATGCTGTGGCTTTGGCCACCTTGCCACCTGCATTTAACAGTCTGAAATACTGTTATTGGCACCTACTGGTCACCTGGGAGAATAAACAAACCAGAGCTTAGTTTCAATTGCAGGGCTGACAGATCAAGCATGACCTGTAAAACTCATCAAGAACAAAGCAAAGTTAAATGCTGAAAAGCTGATCATGAGCTTGAAAGCTGAGAAATGACTGGATTTTAATAACTTCAGATCTGAAGGTAAGTGTCATTCCCTCTGATAATATGGAAGCTAAAGAGCACAGATTTACAAAACAAACCAGCATTCCCAATTCTAAGAGCTAAGCATCATAAATTGCCACATTTTGCTGAGACCTTTGATTTAAAATGAACCAAAATATCTGTTCCTCACTATAAGTAAGGCCTTATGTAAGCTTAGATACAACCCCTAAAAGAAGTTTTCTTTAGTAAAAAAATAACAATTTTATATTAAAAAGCAGCTGCAGTCAGGATAGTATTTCTTGACTCCCAAACGCTTGAAAAACACTACACAACTTTAAACAGAAAGTGAAGAAATTGAGGTTAGAAGTTTACTAGTACAAACCCAGAAGTGCTTAAAGACAAACCAGGTTTCAGAATCAGGAATTGTTCAGTGTACTTTTCTCTAAATGTTCCCTTTTATGTTAGATCTCAATGCTCAAACTGTTGATTCACCAGGAAGGTAACTCCAGGAGCCAGATCCTACAGTAATACAGTTTTCAGCTAAAAAGTGCTATGCTAATTCTTCTACCTATAAAAATGAAAGGAAAAAGTGTTTGTAAGCTGAACCAAATTTTGTTATTATGTGCTCAATCAATCAAATTCACACGGAAGGGGCTGCAGGGTGGAAAGGAGGAGTTCAAGTTGCTCAAGTTAATTTACTCAACTTAAGGATTTACAAATTGGAGAAAAATTCTGAGCCATCTCTACCTGATGCCACCCCATTCTTCCTGCTTTCATTCCCTGCTCAGTAATCCAAACACTTTAAATCTGCAAGAAAAATGGGAAAAGGAAGGAGAATAACCAAGGGCCAGTTAAAATCCAGTTCTGTAACAAAGCGGTCCTAATTATCTAGAGTCCTACGTGATGTTTTGTCTTCTCTGATTATCATTTTACCCTGTACTTCTCTGCAGAAATAAGGTATAGTCTCCCCACAGACACAAGCTACTTTTGTTTCCCAGACAAGCAGAGAAGAGAAAGGTCAAGTAATCTGATGACAACAGAGACCCAGGGCAGACTGTTCCCTGCAAGAAGCCTGTGCCCAGTCCATTACTGACCAGGGGGGCTGGAATTCCTGCGTGCAGCTTCCCTGAATGCAATCAGACAGCACCACAGACCACAACGGGGAAAACAACTGATGCAACCCACGAGTTCTGCATCGTCCAAAATATTACTCACCGCTGCCCTGGCACCAAATCATTCACTCTTCAACTGAGAATTCCATGACCTGCCTTTCTCCAGATAAAAAGTTTCTTCACCTTGACTTTTCCAGACCCCTGCCCTTTCCCTGCTTCTTTGTGAAGCTGTTCCCTAACAAGCTTTACCCCAAGCCTCATAATAGCTGTTACTGGAAGAAGCCCTCAGTAGTTAAGTCTGTGGTTTCTACTTCCAGCTACAAATTAATGCACAAAGGCACACAATGACAAAGCACGTTCCTGCCCATTAACAGTGGCTGGAAAATACCAGCCTTTCTTGCCAAAGACTTTCTGCTGCATCCCTTTTCATTCATTTCCGTGATTAAGCTTTCTTTCCTTTAAGAATCTTTCTATTCGCCCTTCTTGAAATTGAGTATCTCTCGGGGTCATTGCAGGGCATCATTTCATTTTAATTGCAAGTTCAACATCAATACTCAGCTCATATTTCAGCAGCTCTTGGTTTATCTCAGCCTCTTCCAAAGTGAACGATAATACATTGCTGTGCAATGAGCTCACATGGAGATGTAATCCAGAGTTGAAGATTTCATTGAGATATTTCCCTTACAAGTTCTCTTTTATTTTTTTCTCTCCAGAACTTTCTACCCTCTGCTGAATGGCACAGAGCAGAGACAGCTCAGAGCACAGCCAAGCTTCAAATGGGTCTCTGTCATAACACACTTCTCAACATGAGATTAAAAGCTTCCTTCTCCCTGCTTCCTTCAAGGGAAAGGAAAATAAGTCACTTCTGTGGAAATCCCTGTGAGTGTGTAGCAGGCAAAGACATTCTAAACACTAACCTGGGTTGCCCAGTTCATGGTAAAAGGGATTGAAAATTAAAGGACAAATGCCAAAGCAGAGTTTACGAAGCTATCTTCCTACACTGACTTGAGAAGAACAGCAAGGGACAGAAGACAGGTGTGTTCTAGGCTGAAAGAAAGGCTGTGTACACATGCATCAACCAACAGCTCGGGAGGAGAGAGGATGCATTGGAGTAGAAACAGTGTGATGAAATTAAGAGAACATTTCAAGACAGGCACTGGCAGCTGCTCTTGTTCCTCACATCACTGGGCAACCTTTATAAAAGACATGGCAGAACCTCTCTGTCCTACAATGGGAAAACAAACAAACAAACAAAGCACTGAGGAATATTAAATTCTGCATAGGGGACAGCTTCCCCTGCCCCCCAGATAAGCTTATTTTGCTTAGAGCAGCTGGACATACAAAAGGCATTCTTTTTACGAAACTGGTCTAGCGATCCATGTTATTCATGAGGTCATACCAGAGGATTCACAAGATCCTCTCTGGTCTTAAAATATATCCAGCAGAGAACAATCTCCCATTGATTGAATATTTGAAAACTAATGACCTAGTAGGCTCCTCCTCACCATACTCCCCCACCCTCACTTCCAGTTCATACGGTCCGGTGAACAAAATCCACGTTTCCTTTTTTTTAGTTCAGGGTGTTTCAAACAAATGCCTGTACATTAACATTTCAGATCATTAACCAAATGGAATAAATACGTCCCTCTGCAACAGCAAGTGGAGAAAGAAGAGAGGAGATCTCTGCTTGCAGCCAGCAAGTTCTGCCTTGAATGGAAAGAATCTGAGCAAGACATTTTCCACAGATGTTCACGGAAAAACATTTCAGAGCACTGCCACATTTCAAGCCTATTGTGGCAGGAAACACTGCAGTTTCATGTGTGCAGTCCCCAGCTCATATATGAAAAGCTCACAGGCCCCTGCCATTCAGAGAGATCACATTGCACAATGTGTATGCACGCTAAAAACCCCTCTTTGAAACATCACTCAGCTCGGAGAGATCTGGGAGAGAGTCAAACTGGAGAGAAGGATTTCCAATCCCAGCAAGCCTCACCATCCCCCATCAAAGGGGAATCAATAAAAACAACTGAGAAAGAAATTCCTCCTAGGACTAAAAGCTTCACGTTAAACCCTTTAAGGGCTTCCTTTTGCTGAAAATGCTGCTTCCGTATTGATCCCTGCCCCACTCCACCAGCCACGATGCACGCGGAAAATGCTGTCCGAGCCCAAGACTTCAAAGTACGGAGGAGACTGCAATACATCCTATTTTTCAAAATTACACTGCTGTATTATACTCCCTCCAGCAGTTATAGATAAGTTGTCTTTCTGTTACACTTTGAGAAATCAGTGCAGTTGACTCCTTAACAGTTTTCCTATCAGGGACAAACACTCATAAGATACCCCAACCTCCCTATAATTCAGGATTTAGCACACTGGTGCTCGCCAGCTTTTTTTTTTTTCCAGTTGCCTGGAAAGCTGCATGCCCCCCTTTTTTTTCCTGCACCTTTCCTGTTAGTATCTTCCCTCCAATTTTGGGGAAATTCTCCCTAGAAATAACTAGCTCCCTCAGCAGTTCTGCTTTTCACCACAGCCATTAGGGAAATTTTGGCACCAACTTATTTTTTCTGAATAAAAAGTTTGACAGCTGCTTGTGCCACAGGATGCAAGAGAAGGGTGTGATATCTGAGCCATGCTTTCATAGCTGCTCCACAACTTTGCCATTTACCTCTGGCTCCCTGACTCGGTTTGCATCAAAGACAGGCTTCAGCAAACAAAACCAAAGTAACACACCCACAAAACATCTTCTGTCTTGTGTACTTAATTCCAGATGATTTCCCAAATAATAATTCCTCAGTGAGCCCATTCTAACTGTGGTCATCACATGTTCTCATCATGCCCAGAGGTGAATATCCAGCAGGGATATCTGAGTAACAACTGAAGGACATGAAGTTCATCCATCAATTAAAGAAAATTGCAGGTATTTCAAGACAGATTTTGCTACATGCCAAGATTATTTTGGGAAATAGCGCTCCAGCAAATTGTGCCTGGGATCTCATTTCTTTCTTCATTCTTTTATAGAGAATGAAAGGCTGACAGGGCTTCAGGACCATCCCTCCCCCTGCTCCAGCCCTGCTACTGGAATTCACACATTCCCAGGGCACTTCTACATGCTGCCTCCCTTTCTTCACTCCACGCTCCAGAAACTCTATCTGGGTGAAGGGGCTGGGAGGAGAGGCTGACAGCAAAAAGAAGTCAAGACTACAACACGTACACTTCCCTCCCTCGCATTGCTTGCAGATCTCCCTCTGAACCCTGGGTATCAATAGCATCCCGCCAAACTTTTTGGATGGGAGTTCAAAGTGACACAAGACAAGCCATGTTGGGAGAGGCACCAACCACCACTTTTGTGCGGGAAAGCATCCACATCAGAGCCTGGAGGGGAAGGGTGGGGTTTAAGGCAGATTTCATTCTTGCTGGTTTCTTTTATCATCCCCTTTGCAAATGCTACTCTCCCACTGTGTCTGACCCAGATATGAAGAGCAATAAGGCTAAAACTGTAGCCCACTAAACCATCTTGAGAAATTACCTAAAACAGAAAGAAGCAGAAGTCAATGTCCTCTGTCTGGCCAGTTTAGATCAAAGCTACATCTTCATTAGGGTTTGTACCACGATGCTACATCTCAAAGCTTCCTACAATGTGATGTCCTCATTGCCAGGCTGTCTTCCTATGCTCAGCCCTTGTCCTTTTCCCAGCATGCCTCGTATAAGCAAGTTCAGTTTTTAGGAACCACATCATCTAGAACAATTACCTTAGTTGTGGATGCAACCAGAAGTCAGGCTGCTCTTGCCTAGACACAGACACATCTTCTAAATATGCTACAGCCCACTATTACAAGCAGAATATGAGCATGAAGAACAAGAGATGTGAGGCAAGACCTCCTTCCAAGCTGTGCTTGTGAACAGGAACAGGCAAGCGCAAGAGGTTTGTGATAAAGCAGCTAACTAGAGAGCTGCAACACAGGATGCACCTTCAGGCTACATTTGGGCTATAAACCTGCTCAAAATCCCACCAGCTTGGTTTATCAAATCATGAGATGAGCCCTTCACTAATACGTGCACCAGTGTTACAAAAGCAGCTCCCTTGCACTTCCCAACAATATAACATGACAGGAAATCAGGGTTAACATGCTTCTCTGATGATCCAAATCAATGCTGTCCGTCTCTCCCTCCCCCCAACATTGTATCAGGACAGGCACGTTTCTGTAGAAAAATCTCAACAGGCAGGCTTGTTACAGCTGAAGGTAAGGGTTTCAGCAAGCAATTGAGGAACAGGATGTCCTTCTGGGTACCGAAATTCATCCCAATTTGTGGAGCTTTGTAGTTCAGCCGCGAGGGACCCCTAAGGTCTCGCAGTGGCAGGATACGCTTACTGAGATGGCTGAAATGTTACCCTGACCTGACCATTTTCTGCAATTACATCAACAGCGAGGTGTGCTCAGGGAATTTAATGCTATGCTAATAGAGCCTGTTTCGGAACAGAAATCCAGTTTATATTAATGTTCTTCCAGAGCAGCCACTACTAACAATCTAGTGATACAGCTGGCAAATGCAGCAGCAGTTGCTCCATACTGAGAACCAGCTATGAGCCTGCAGGACCATAAAAGCTGCATTAGTAGAGAAAAACCCAGGGGTTATGATTACAGCCAATTCATTAAACATCTTTCTGTAAACAATCAATAGCACAAAGGACACAAGTACCACCAAAGGAGACAAGCATAGCTCTCAGCCATCATACCATTTGTTCCAAAGAGTAGGTATTTCTGAGACATGGGGAAATCAATGGGAAAGCATCACAGAGTTCTCTCCCTTTCTGGCTCAGACACACAGCTTCCAGGTTCTGTACCAACCTGATGTCTGGAAGTCTATCTGGATAGGGTTGGATAAGCCATTCACTGCTTCACGCCACATGCCACCACCACCCGGAGACCAGGCGGTCACCACGCAGCGATAGAGCCCAGCATCAGAGATCTGGGTCTGATACATCCTGTAGCGGAACTCGTTCTCCTGCACCTTCTCCAGGACCACCCCATCCACACGGGTCTGGTCCGTCCAGTCCTCCAGCCGCACTACCGAGTCCTGGTTCAAGGAGATAATGCGCGTGGTTCCGTTGGGATTCGACTGATCCGTGAAGGGCTTCTCAGCTGTGATGAGGACGGAATAGCGCGGCGTCTTGATGTTTTTGGAGGACACCTTGCATGTCATCTCAAAGGTGTGGCCTGCTACAAAGAATGGCTTCAATTTCACCGCCTCCACTGTAAGCGTGTAATCTGAAGAGGGAAGGAAATAAGCAGCAAGAGAGGGTTAACAAATAGATACAGGTGTTTCTGCAGCACCTTTCAACCTAGAAGATTACAGACAGGCAGAGTTCCTTTTTTGGAGGAACAAATCCCAGCACATTTATCTAAACATGTGGACAGCCTAGAATGCTACTCAACAGTGCACACACACACAGGTACACAACAGTTTGGGTCAAGATGCACAAATTCAAACGAACACCAAATACTGAACAGATAATAGAATACACAGGTTGTAACAAGACAGGATCCCCAGGATTGTTTTATTCAAGAGTAGAGATACCAGACAAGATTCAGAGTCCCAGTTGTATACTGGATCTGGAAGAGCACCCTCAGTGACGGGGTAGTAAGGGCACTGCTGAAATACTCATGACTAACGACAAAAGCTGCTACTCGCTGAATTGGCAGCACTTAGGGTAGCACCTTTTATTTCCCTCAAAAAGCCACCCTAACAGCAATCCAGACACAGTCAGCTGAAAACACATGACAAAAGTTGGTGGTAACAGAATTCTCCACTCCAGGCATCCCCATATACACACATACCTGTGCGGAAAGATATAGGCACACCTCTGCCTCCATGTCAGCCTTTCCTCCCCTTGCTTCTCGTACGTTTACTTGCATACAAGCCTGCCAGAAGCCCTCACATTTCCCAACAGCCCATTTGACATCAAGAGCTCCAGCAACATTTACTGCTTAGTTTCCTTCCATTTGTTCTCCATTCTCTACTGGCTCCTCGATCCCAAGAACCCCTTCATTACAAGGTTTGGGAAAATTATACATCTCAGAGCACAGCTCCAAGAGGCACAAAATACCAGCTCACAGTGAGAAACTGAGAAAATAAGGAGTGACTGAAATCAGAATCAGATAAAAGAAAAGGGAGTTGCTAGTTTCCTGGCATTGTGATGAAAAGACACCCTGTAGATCAAAGTTCTTCCTAAGGAAGGGAGGGCTGGGGCAGAATACATGAAAGTAACAGTATTGCAAAAATACAGCCAATCCAACTGTCTGGACTTACTTTGCTGCACCATAGTCTCCCTTCCCTCATTTATTTAAAAAAAAAAAAGAGAGTGTAGACCTGTTAAAAAACTTCACAGAACCCCTTTATGCAAGACGAAGCTTCTCAGGAAAAGGGAAATAAGCAACGGTGAGATTGAAACACATTTCCCAAAACTGAACTTAAATGCAGTAATATTTATGTCCTCCCCACAAGAGCAACAAGATACTTGTCAAGATTACATTTTGCAGTGTTTTGCCTTCAAGCAGCAGTTTTCACAATGAGTAAACACAGCCCACAAGATGAGAAACCCGGTATGACAACTTTAAATCAGTACTGTATAAAGCAGATCACAGTACAAAGCTATATAAAGAAACAGCAGGAGCAGTGAAGGCTGAGATGCTTCTAGTGGTCTAGCTGAGCACAGAATTATTTGATACTCCACACCAAACCCCCCTCACACTTCCACCCACTAAGCAAGTGGCAATACTAGAGTTGCACATTTAGGCACTCAGGGTACAATCGCAATTGAAGTCGTATAGAGTCATTCTCCTCTCCGTTGTGAAAACACCCATCAGATACCAGATTCCAAATCCATTTTTTCCTCATTCTATGTCTATGAGACTCTGATATTTCCCTCTTCGTAAGGCTGCAGTATTTAGGAGCCCAGCACAGATCAGCTTTTCACATATTTTAGGAATATAGTAGGCAATTATATTTTGTCCCAAAAGCAGAAGCACAAACAGCTAGTTATACTCTTCTGGCACATATTGTTGCTTTCTAGGCCATATGAGGAGGCTCTGGGCAAAAATCCCTTCTTATTTAAATGTTCTTTACGTTGTTGATCTCCAGTCAGAGCACTGGGTCTTAGACACCAGAAAAAGGGCATTTAACATCTGGTCTCCGGAAGATGTGCTTAAAACTAAATACCCTCACATGTTCAGAGCAGTTCAGCTACAGCTGACATAAGTCTCCCTACTACCTGGGCTTCAAACACCTTAATTTCCACTACTCCCTGAGCCACAGGTCAGGCAGCAGCACAAAGGGCAGTACCTTGCCCCCAGCAAGTTGTTCCTAGATATCCTTTCTTGGTTTTTTATTTGAGGGCAATAGCAAATGCTTTTACCAAGTATTTCTGCTAAAGAAAAAGGAGAAATGAGTGGTGGTAGCATGCGACAACAGCAGAAATACCATTGGTAGAGTTTGTGGAAGAGAACAACTGAGGCCTAGAGATGCAGCTGGAGAACAGTGGTAGAGTTCAAAAGGGTTAGAAATTAGGATGCTGAACAGAGAACAAGGAGATATGTTCTTATGAAAGTCCTTTCAAAGCATTATTCTACCTTTAAAAACCCCAAAGATCCTTAGCTTGGATGAACACACAAGGCAGAGGCACTCCCCCTTCTGTTAGACCATAAGAAATCCAGAACAGAGTAAGAGAAGGGGACACACAACCCACCACATGCAGGTGCTGAATGTTTCTTGTTGCAACAAAGTCAAAAAAAGATCAAAGGAATGTTTCTGTATGTGCCATAGCATTAGAGACCTGCATATGTAGCAAAGTAAAACAACAGCAACAAAAGGCCCCATATCCTATCAACTAGAAAAACCTGGGTCACCATTCTTAACATTCTGGTTCTGTGCCAATATTGTTCTCCTTCAGTAGCAGCAGATGAAATGTAATTAGCACTCCTTCACCCCCACCTAGAAAAGCACATAGCTGTCTGTGTGTGGAAGAGTGCACGTTATGAGAAAGAGGGCAGCCCGAAGATTTAGCATTTATCTTAGAAATAACAGTAATCTGCACGGAAAATTAAGAAGGAAAGGAAAGTTTCTTCATGTTTCCTATGTTAGCAGAAATTACTCATCAGATCTTGTAGCATAAGATGAGCCAGAGAGGTCAAATGAGCGTTTTCTTCCAAGAACTGCAGCCTAAGGTCTCATTTCTAATCTTCTGGGAACTGCCAAGGAAGCAATGTCTGTCTGACCGCTACTCCACACGCTTGCCTCTCTGCAGGCATACCTGCAGTCCCATGTGGAGTCTCATCTCCTTCTTGTAAAGCTCCATGAACGAAAAGCACAATAAAACACACCCTGGCTGCTCACATACAGGGGGCTGCAATCTGCAGTTTATGCTGGAAAGCGGTAGGGGAAGAGTTCCTAAGTACACCATACCCAAAGCTTGGGCACTACTCCAAGACAGAGGGCTAGCAACAGAAGAAACCCTAGCCAAATGATCCAAATAAAATTTGAGTGAACTGTACTTTGGAGCCTGCCTTCCATCGCTGGCCAGTCCAAGTGGTTAAGCCACACTGTAATTCTCCTGTTGCTCTCTACCACAAAGTGCGTGCTCAGCTTCAAGAGCGCTTCCTGGCTAGTGACCAAAACCAGTTTTCACCTAATCTAAGCCAGGAAAATTTCTATAGAAGCCCAACAGCTACAAGGCCATGGAGACTTTAGAAAACAGCGAACACCTTCCCTGCACTCACTCCTCTGACTGCAGCTGGAAAAGCAGCACAATGGCCAGGGCTGACAGCAACCTCGGAGCCTCACGGCGCTACTTGAGGCTGCTGACAAGAATCTCAGAGTTCATAAAGGCTCCTTCATCCCCCGGTGCACTAACAAGGCTGCAAGTACAGGGAATGCAGGAGACATCAAGGCAGTGACAGCTTTGCTGTGGTAGGAGGTGGATGTACAACACCCCGAGGTACAACTGCAGCCCCAGCAGCTCTGGAAGCACCACAGCCACACCAAAGCCTGCACCACAGCCTGACACGTGAACCCACACCTGACTTCAGGAACTCTCTTATTCCTACACCCAAACTGGCAAATACACCCAGCAGCTTAGTGCCACGGGGATTTCTTTGCCTGGGAGGAACTGTGTGTCTGTACTACACTGTGTCTATGATACATCAGCAATGATAAAGGAAGTAGGTGGCAGAAATATTATCTGTTCTCTATTTGCAGGATTGTCTGAAAGATTAAGACACCCTTGCTCCCAATTAAGTGTGATGGGAGGGCCTTGGCAAACATTTAGGACAAGTAACTTATGTTAAATATAGTTATTTTGTAAATTAAGGACAGAAGCATTAACAAAACCCCAAATAATAGTACCTTTGGGATTTGGAATTTCAATTAAAAGATAATGTTCTCTTCTGCAAAGTACTCCATGCAGATCCAAACTTGACAACACTGGTTTAGGAAAAAAGCATTGATTCCACATTCTACTGCAAACAGTATCTGTGTTCTAAATGTAGGCAGTACTCATATTCAAATAAATAAACACAATTATCTTATAGAATATCAAACTGTTTTCTGGGTTGAAAATGAGTTACAGAGCCAGTCAAAAAACGTTTCCTCCCTTCCTTTATCCTTTTTCACTGACTGGAACTTGTACTCTAAATAAACAAAACACAACACAACTGATGTTTTTAATTTCTGAGATGAGATAGAGATGCCTTCTTTGTCACCTTGGCAGGGGAGAAAGTAGAAGGGGGGAAGAAACATAGCAGGCAGACTATGTCAAAAACAATGGTGATCTATGATAGCAGTTGGCTGCATTTGCAAAGCTGAGTAAGCAGAAAGATGTGCGAGTATTGTTGGTCCCCATAGAATAAAATAGAAAACAGAGACAATAAAACCCCAAGTTAAAATGGGCAGACACACAACTTATTATAACAATGCACAGAAAAGAGGTTTTGGCATCTTCACATGATGTTTACATTTTGAATAAAGGCTCTGAACACCTCTCTTTGCTGAGAGACCCACAGACACAATATAAACCCATTTCTCCTTTCTCAAGAACTCTGAACAATCATTTTCAAAGTGAGATTTCTCCAAAGTCCTCCCCCCAAAGCACTGCTCTAAAGTCAGCAAAGAGGATGCAAGCAATGAAATAGATGGAAGAAAAGTCTCTATATAGGCACAAGCTATCCAAGGAAGAGGCAGCTTTCTCTCCTTAGGCAAACACGTGGGAGCCTGGCTGCTGGCTTTTGTAAGCACTGGGAGCAGTTAGGGACTCAAATCACCAGAGATACTTGTCAAAACAACAGTCAGAGAGCACAGGCAGCAGCAGATTAACTCCTTCTTAGTTGCTGGCTACAGCACTGGGCTCCCAGCCGAGTCTGGAGCTCACAGGAATAGGATATGGCAAGGGGACAGGGCACACAGAGAGAGGCATCTGTGGCTGCACTGCTGAAGGGGGAGTTGAGGGGTGGAAGAGAAGGGGAAATCAAACCTATATTTCACCCTCCCCATGTCATAGACATATAACATTCTTTTTCAGGAGAAGGAGGTTTTTGTAGGAAAGTTCGCTTTCACGTAATAAATCCCCCAACCCCAAGTTTTGCCAACAACGTACTTTTCAGCATGGGGACTATAACATTTACATTTATGCTGCAAAATTAGCGGAGTTTCTGGAACAGAACCAGAAACAAGGGAATGTTCACACCTGTCACGGTTTGTTTTCACTCAGAAATGTCAACACAGGCTGAGACTTTTCAACTCCAGCTGGTCTCCGTAGCTGCTCGGAAGGCGACGATCCATTACACTCACATGCACATACACACACTCCATGTTGTGGCATAACACTGAACTAGCTGTGACCAACACTCAGCATTAATGAGAGTTCTCGGTCCTGCTGGAGAAGCCAGCTTCAGGAAAAAAGAAAAAAAAAAAGACCACCTTTCCCTGGACCACAGGCTTGGTCTGGGGATGCAGAGAGTACTGAGCAAGCAGCCCACTACTTCTCTCTCCACTGAAGCAGAATCACAGCAGAAGATTTCCCATTTGCTGTTCAGGGATTATCCCTAAACAACTTCAAAATTATTTCAAATTGCTTGTCTGTGAAATATAGTTCTCTGCCTGTGGATGCCTAAGCTAGACTGTTAAACAAATCTATCAAGATAAATGCAGCTTAGCTAAGCACAGATTTTTGCCAAAGACATTACATCCTAGGTTATCCTAACCTTTCTGATGCTCTCCAACATACCCTCTTGCATGACTTCACTCTGAGCCAAAACAGTATCACACTATAGGACATCCAGGAAACACAGATCCCATTTTAAACCAGAGTTAAGCAACCTCAGTTAACTATCAAGCTTCTAAAAATTGCTCCCAAAATCAGTTAAATACTGACTACAGCTAGTTCACTACTGCCTAAAAAAGGTCAAGATCCAAGCAAACCACTGAATTACTTTGTTCTGCTACCCACTTATTTTTTGATACTCTGGTAGTATTATGCCCATGAACTTCCTCAGAACTGCCTTTTAAACATGGGCTTGTAGAAGAGAAAAATAAAACCACAACTCTCAACCTGTCAGTCAGAGAGGATGAAGCGCCATTCCTCTTTTCACCTCAATACAACCCTGTTGTTAGCAGCAAGATGCATCCTAAAGAGACTAAAATACTCCAAGCCATGAAAGTAGGCAATGACCACAGCAACACTGCTGGATACCACCCCTGCCACTTCCAGCCCAGCTCCTGGAAGTCTCAGCAGCTTGATGGAATCTCTCCTTCTATGGTGTCTCTTCTTTTGCACTTCCACTTCAAACTGTTGCATAAAACTGGCGAGTGCTGTTAAGCAGTTATTCCCCTCCACAAATAAGAGGCCTTTACACAAGTTGTTATTATTCCTCAATCTTCGTAACACAGAACCCCGCTTCCAAAGCCCATTAGCAGGCCTGCTGGCTGACAAGCCTATTCTCAACCACCCAGGTGCAAAGGTCCTACCTTGTGTAGCCCAGAAAATGTTGACAGATGCAGAAGTCACATCTTTGCTCTTCACCCAGCTGTTGTTGCGGTGCCTACTCCACGCCGAGATGACACAGAAATAATCCCCTCTGTCACTTTCTGAAGTCCACTGGATTCTCAGACTGAAGGTGTCAGCAGACTTTTTAGAGAAGATTATTTCCCCATTCTGAATCCGTTCCCTGCCCCTGTCCCCAGGTATCAGAGTCCAGTCTGCATCCATCGAGGCCAGGAGCTCCTCTGTCACCACATCGTCACCGGGCAGGTGCTGCCTGTAGTACCAGGAGACGGTGAAGCGGATGTTTGCTTCGGTGTCCTGTACATTTGTGATCCTGCAGCTGAGCTCTGTGGGGTCATCTGAAAACTTGGGTGTTTTAGAGGCGTTCAGGAACACATCATAGTCTGGCTCTGCAGGAGAGGAAACACGGGAGAAACAGGTTAGAAGCTCCAAGAAGGGAGAAAATGCTAGAATTTATTAAAAGATACACTAACTTCTAACATCCAGTTTCAGCCTCTACCAACCAAAAGCCAAGTGCTACAATACGCATTTTTCTTACAAGACCTTGGAACTTGGACTCTGCTTCTCAGACTTGCACCAGTCTGACACAGGTACTCCTCGGCCTGCATTCCCAAACACGACTTTCCATTTCAAAGGTCTAGTCAGATCTTTTCAGAAAAATCAGGATTTGTTGAGCAAAATAATCCCCTCCTTTAGGCCTGACCCCAAGAACCCACCTGTGGGTTCAGTTTCAACCCAGTTTTTGCACCTGCCAAATGCCTGGGGCAGCCTGCAGCAGGACACTGGTTATCCTCCAGCTTTGGACTGACCAGAGACATCCCATTTCCTTAGTATCTCTCCAGGATAAGAGCTATCTCCCATCCTGAAATGCCTTCTTTTCCACACTCAACCATCCCATTGTGGCTCTACAATAGTTTAAGAATGTTGAAAACCAGCCCATTAAAAAGCAAACACTTCACCCACACAGAGACCCAAACCAGGGGACACGAGACACCACTGGCACTGGCCACAGGCAGCACCAAGAGCTTGGCACAGCAAATTTCACTGGTCAGCAATTTAAATACTACCTAGGTCAATAAATACTAAGTAGGATAAGAGTCGAAGATGTGTAGATCAGAAAAAGCTCCACAGTCTGAATAGAGAAGTATGTGCTGTAGAGCTGTGAGGCTGGAATATCTCAGGCTGGAAAATCAGTGCCTGAATTTCACGGGTTAAGAATGGGGCTGTTGGATTTAAATCTGAAATAGCTGGCTGCCCAAAGCCCAAAAGCGATAAGGGAGCCACATGACTATTTTCTCTCAGACTACAGAGATAGTAAAGGAAGAAGATTACAGCAAGAACCTCACACCACAAAGGAAATACGTATTTATTTACTAGTATTAGAATATTTTTTTCTTTCCTGTCAACTATAATTCAGAAAAATGACCAGCTTCCCAACTGTTCGGCCAATACTCATCACGCGGCTTTTACAGCCTAACTGTATTCAGTGCTCTGTATTTATTTCCTGCTTTATGTTTTACTTGGCATTTTGCCCTCCTAGAAACAATTAACCGAAGCTATAATTGGGACAGAGAAGGCAATCCAAGGCTAAAACTTAGGCTTAGCTCACCAACGAGCCAAGATAATAAAGCATCTTAATAGAACTGCTGTGGAAACTCTGTGTGCATATGCACTTTTGGACTTGAGATGCAAAGGATAAAAACAATTGTAGCAAACAAGCTGGGCTGCTGCTGTGTCAGCCTGCAGAAAAGATCTCTCACCAGTAAGTGTTAGGCACGCAGTGTCCTTGCATCTGGCAAGAACAAGGGCATCAATACACACCAGACCCCAGAGAATCTGGTAATACGAATCGTGAGCTTCTGTGGCATTAAGTAACACAAAATCATAAAAGCACTGCTTACAAAGTCTGTAGTACCTACTACCAATGAGCATGTGGAGATTTCCTCACATTTTCGGGGTAAGTAAGGCAAAATAAAAAGAAAATGCACAGAATTCTGCTACAACCAAAGCACAGATTATTAATGATGGCCAAAATCCACTTCTGGTGTAAGCCCCCATGGATCTTACAGCTACACTGCTCTTCCTTTCTCATTCACAAAAGACTAGTTTACTCCAGGGCCTCATGATGTATTGCTCACATTCTACAATTCTATTACCATTCCCCCTTTGCCTCCCCTTCCCCCCAAAAAGAAGGCATTTAAGACCAACTAATATTTTCACAGCAACAAAGGCTGTGAAAGCAGATACACCTCTGTAGACAGGGACACAAGAAGGAAAAAGCCGCAAGAATCTCGAATTCTTAGAAAATTGCTTCAGGTTTGTTTTATTTGTGGGCATGGGAAGGACCCTAAGAAGAGAGTTTTCTCTTTGATAGCAGCACTCCAGATAGGCGCTTCACCCTGACAGACACTCAAACAGAGGATTTAGAAAGAATAAAAGGCTGGCTGGATAAACCTCATTCCTCCACTCTGTCAGCTGTCAAAGAACAGCCTCACAGACAATTCAACGACTTAATACTCCAGGAGCTCTTAACTTCCATTAAGGAGGAGGAGTTGGTGAATTCTGGATGCAGTTGAAAACCTCAAATGCCGAAAATTTATTCTACTTTCCCTCTCCCTAGCAACCAAGCATCTGCATCTGCTGGAAAGCAGATTTTATTCTCTCCTGCTCCCAAATAATGCCAAATTGGAATAGAAAGAGTAAGGAATAGTCCTACAGGTACAGGCACTACAAGAAAGCACATGAGCATGCCAAGAGCATCTGTACACACATGAACACACGTGCATGACTGCACACGCACACAAGTGGGGGAAGGAGGGAACACTACTCACAAGTTAAATGTGAAATGTGAATGGCTGAATGAGGACAGGAAATGAAGACATTAATCACTTGTGAACTCCTAGTACACATTACAAGTGTACTTGGAGACTGCCACGGCTCAACTGCTCTGCACAATGCTAAAATGCAACATTTAAAGTCATTGTTGATGGGATTTAACCTTATGGCACAGCTATTTATTGCTGAAAACCAGGCTCTCTATATGCTGGCCTCATTCAGCACTTTTATGTTGGAGGACCTCTGCCTTTGTAACTGGACAGCACCACCAGTTTCTCATGACAAGAGGATCTGAAAGGGTACATTGAAAGGGTTTGGGAGTGGGTGCTTGCATCCAGTCAGAGCTGGAACAGGCACCAAGCACTCTGCCAGTCCACATCTAGCTTCATTCATGCCTCCAACACCACCAACTCCTTGTAAATTTCAGCAGGTGCATATACCTTACCTACATCATTCTGCAACAACATCCTGAATTTCACTGCCTTTAAATTGAAGCTATTATCTCCCCAAGAATAAACTAGGGAACAGATTGGGTAGGCTGACATACCTAGACCTATCTGCAAAACAATAGGCTTTTTAAGAAGTTTCACAGGAGTTCCATTTTTAGTATTTCTCCCAGGTAACTTCTAAGGGTATTTGCATAAGGAGAAATATCTATTATAAGTGAAAGAGAGATCCCTACATATAGATAATAGATGCAAACAAGAGAAACACTTGTTCAGAAGAGATTCTGCAAGGTCCTCTCCCTTTTCTGATGGGGCCAAGGATTGAGGGACACACTACCCATGAAGTCTGACAGCAGAATCACTCACCTAATGCTGTCACCACCACACTGACTGGTGCAGACGTCCTCTCCACCACCTTATGCCAGCTCCCATTGTGCAGTGGCACCCAGATAGCAGCTTCACAGAAGTAGTAGCCAGAGTCCTCCACGTCCACATCACGCACCAAGAGGCGATAGGAGTTCCTGTCCACGTGGCTGAGGCTGATCAGAGTTGAATCACTGACAACAGAATCATGGTCCATGCTCAGCAAGAGCTGAGCATCTGACAAGGTGTCATCAGGTGATGCAGAAAAATACCACATCACCTCTGCCTGGAAAATACCACTTCTGTCTGTTGTGATGTTGCATGTAAGATCCAGGGAGTCTCTTTCGGTCACAGACACATTGCTGGTTGAGATGACCACATCTAGAGCTTGGAAAGAGAGACACAAAAATTCAAACAAAAAAGTATTTTTTCATTTGTTGCTTTTAATAAAAAGAGTTCACTCCAAGTTATCCAGGACTTCACATTCTACAGTGGGAGCTTCTGAAGAGGCTCAGTAGCCCTACCTTCAAATGCCTGTTGGATATTGAGCCGAGTGATCTATTGCAAGGGCAAAACACATTATCAGTCAAGTAAGGGATGTGTGATGAGGGCAGAGGGGAGAAAGGGAGGGAGAACAGCATTTTTATAACTCAACAGCAACTGGTCCATGAAGGCTTTGTCTCGACCACAGACCGCACCCTCACCTCTGCACAGCAGGAAAATGTGTACAGGATTTTTCAGTCTCACAGGAGGGTCAAAGTGTTTTGGGACTACACCTCAGAAGACAAAGCATCTACAGAAATCACTAGGAACTACATTGGAACTCAGCATGGTTTCTGCTGACATTTTTGAGCTCCTCAAACAGATTTAGATGAGAAGTAGCCATGGCCACATGTTGGAATCCTGACTGACCTCAGGTGTGCTGCAAAAACATGAAATGGAAGCACACTGAAGGCAGCAGTAACTCCCTATACTGCTGATTTTTCCACTAACTACTCAGAACAACACACACTGGGATTTTTAAGCAACACCAACAGCCACTCAAAACACACTTAACAACCACTGGCCAGTGAATATTTTCAATATACGTATCACATATGGTCATAGCCAGCATTCAAACAGGACCAGACACAGAATGTTAAAAGAAAACCATGGAATCACAGCATCTAGACCAGAAGAAAAGCTGGCCTTAGTTACTGGTGAGCAGTGAACCAGGGGCACACTGTGTGTGTACATTTGTAAACCTCAGTGCAGATCATTCACCAAGTGACCTGCTCATTCCCTCGTTCTACACTGCCCAAAGATTAGATCTGGATCTCAGTGCAGCACTATTCCCACAGTGTGTAATGCAGCTGCTCCTAAAGTCTCCACTGAGGCCAGCAGACAGGGCTGCTACAGCCATGGCTCTTCTCAGCACGAGCAAGAACAGAGATACCTGCTTTAAACCAGCAGCTGTGTCTCTGCTGAGATCAGTGACTTCTATGTAAAACCATGTTCTACTACATAATAGTTCCCCATCTGCATAAACTTCCTTGGACTATCATCTGGAATGAGAGGCAACACAAAAAGGCTAGAGCCAAACTGAGTAGTCAGAACTATTGCCAATAAAACCAAGCAATGCTCATCTTACCTGATAACAGAGAGCAGTCAGACTGAACAGAGGGTAGCAGGCCCCACCTGAGTGCTGAAACCAAATCCAGATGAATCTCTCACTGGGACTTGCCTCACTGTCTTACTGGATTGGAATCACTAGGAAAGCCTAGCTAATTTAACAGACTAATACCAGAATACAAAATAAGATTCATCTGCAAGGTTAAGAGCAACATTTCTCCAGGGAACATTTTTATCTTCATGGAAGTGATAGGCATTCAAAATCTGGCAGTATATGCACATATAGGGACTTGGAGAGAGTTTACCCATAGGCATATAACCATTTACATCTCAAGTTCATTTTAGCATCCAAGTGCAGAGATTTCAGATGTCAGCACAAGATGCTCTTCAAGTCCTTCTGCAGGATGTGTATACAGCACTTTGCTGGAGAATAACCTATCCCCTTTAGCACAACTTTAAAAAAGCCTTCATACCCCTGACAAAGTGCCAGTGCTGCTAATGACTGAGCTTAAAATGAAGGCAAGAAAACCCGAAGCAAAACAAACCACAAAACAAACAAAAACCCCCACAACAGACAAACCACACACCCAAACCACATCAAAAAACTGTACCACTACTGGTCCTGACCAGCTTCATGCTGTTTTCAGCCACTGCAAAAGTGTGACAAAATAGAGAATTACAGCTCTTAATTAGGCAAGTCCTGTGTCAGCAGAGAGCACCTGTAAGCTTCGCTGTGCAAGACACCCTGAAAGGAGGGGGCAGATTGATCCTGTCACTTTTCACAGGCTAAGTACCACCAAGACACTAAAACTACATCCAAACAAGCCAATCAAAAAACCCCAGACTTTTAGGTTCTCCCTATAGTGATTAAAGGATTACAAAAATGAAAAGATACCCTTCCTGTCTGAACAGTTCTAAAATACCGTGATAATCTCATATTTCTGAGGGACCATCACTGCCTGTTTTTCCACCTATTGAGTGATAAGATGCATCACCCCTGCTTTCCCTCCTCCAACCAGCAGTGATAATGCTAATGCAATCAAGTGCTTAGTGCATCTAGTCCTGAAATCTGTATGGGCAGGGATATCTGGATATCCTCAGCATAGCACTGCATGTATTTTTGTCTCCTTAGCCAAGCATGCAATGATGTGCTTAACAGAACCATTACTGTCCTAGACCCCTGCCAACACAGCAGAGCAATCAGACCGGTGATAAAAATCACTGCATAATTTGCCCTGTTAAATTATCACTGCCTCCCTCCTTTCTCTTGATCTTTCCATGCTATTTTAATAAATAACATACAGAAAAGCTTCACATCTATCACTGAATCACAAGCCACTTTCACTGGGGAAGTGCAGCTGTTTAGTGCTATGGAACACTATGTTAATAAAAGAGCAGAGGGAAGGTTTAGGGTGATCAGCTGTTAAATACAATGTTTATTTAAGAAATATAAAAACTATGCGCACTCTGAAGTAAACGAAGGATGAGATAAAATCTGGATCTAGGCATCTAAGAGGTTCCAGGCAATCCTCCCATGCCATCAACCCCCTTTTCCCAAAAATAAAGCTAGAAAAATTACGTCAAGGATGTAAACAGGCCAGCTATCCAAACAGCACCCTAGGTTCTGCTGGAATGCACCCTCCCTTCATTCAAAGCATCAGAGTCTGGACACAGCCCAGCGCCGTGACCCCAGCCCACCAGGAGCACTCACTGGTGCGCTGGATTGACACAGTGGCGATCTCCACGCTCTTCTCCTGGATCTTCTGCCACGAGCCATCGGCCCCTCTCACCCACTCGCTCACGAGGCACCTGTAGGCACCGCCGTCCGTGGAGGAAGCCTGGGACACGGATAACTGGTACGTGTCGTTGGCTCCCGTGTCCAGGCGGATGTCCCCGCTACGGTAGCGCTCCTCGTAGCCAGGGCCCGGCTGGAATTTGCCCTCGTGAGTCAAAGATAGGATGTCCTGCCAAGAGGATCCACTCTTGACCTGCCAGGTCACGTGCAGGTGAGTGTGCTCCGGTGAGGCGGTAATCGCTGAGCAGCGCAGCTTGAAGGAGTCGCCCTCAGACAGCCGGAGAGACATCGAGGAGCGAGCTTTGGAACCACTCACGGACAAGCCATCGGAAATCACTATTTGGGGGGGAAAAAAAACCCGAAAGATACAAGCATCATAAAACAGAATCAAGAAGAGAACACCCACAGCGACCTGTTCAGATATGAGGCAATAAAACCACCACAGAGCAACACCTCGCCAATCATTCCTTCTTCCACTCATAAATATATTCCAGGAAGAAGGAAATTCAGCTGAAAAAGCAATAAAGGAAGTGCTCTGCTTTAAAAAAGCCAAGACAAGAATTCATTTAGCCTTCCACTCACTTTACTTTCTCATCTAAACATCATCATTTTGCTATTCCCATGCAAAACTAAGCTTGATATTCATGGGAGTAAAAGATAAGACATGGGAAAAGAAATAGTGTCCAAATGTAATACCGAAAAATGCTAAGTGATAGAGCAAAGATAGAGTAAGACTGTAGCATCAACATGCTAAAGGAGAAAGAGAAGATTACCTCCTTCATACAGAAAGATCCCTAAATGTCACTAAAAATGAGAGAGAAGACAGCCTGTGGTTTTTACCTGAACTTAGCTTCTCTAACCAGAGGCTTAGGGACATGAAATATTTGCAGACATCTTCAGAAAACCCACCACTTAGCGTTTTATTTACATATTTACTAGACAGAAAAAAGAAAAGTGGTGTTTATAGTAAACAGCCTCTCTTCACTTCTTCACCTCACTTGCCTTTGCTATCATACTTCCCAATTTTCAATTCTGGCTTTAGGAGAATTAAAGAGGAATGAGAAGAAGAAGAAGAAAACAAATAAAAATCATAATGATCATAAACAACAGAAAGTCAACATTCTTAAGGGTACATCTATAATCATTATCAAAAACAAATTTAAAGCACACCTCACTCTTCAGAAATACCTTTCACTTGGACCTCTGCATCATAATTTCCCTGAACGGTGGCATCAGTGCTGGGCGTGGAACATTTGTATCTCCCTTGGTCAGCTGGCTGGATGTTCCTAATCACAAGTTCCACAGCATCGTTGCTGCTCCGTCTCAGTTTGATATCCCCGCGGCCCACGCGTTTTTGGTACTCCTCAGAGGTGAAGGTAGAATCCCAGGTACTCACTATCCGCACGAAGTCAGTCTCCCGGGAGAACTCCCAGTCAAAGTTCTGCTCACTGGGTCCATCATAGTCACTAACGCTGCAAGGGATTGCCACCTCCGTGCCCACCACTCGAATGAGGGGACCTTTGGGCACTCTCACAATGCGCCCTCTGCAGAAAGCTGGGCAGGAGAATGAAGAGTAACACACAGTTAAGGACAGGCTTCAACCAGGAAAGTAACAAGAATTAAACATGCCAAGGTTGGGCATCCCACTCCGCAGAAAGCAAGAACTAGTAAGAGCAGTATTTCCCATTAACATTTAATCTCACTGAATCAGGAGCCCCTAAACACACCATTTTTAGTGTGGGCAATCTTTGTTTCACTGCTTATATAATACCACATGAGGTAACAAAATACTGAGAGAAAATTGTAAAGAGATAAAAAAAAGAAAAGAGAATTAGCCATAGATCCAATGGATAACAGTTTCTCTACTACAAGGCAAGTGCTATGTAAGATGTTTAAAAAAAACATTAATAAGTGGTTTTCATTACTACAATGAGGGCATAATCTAATCAGGAATTTTTATAAGACTTCTGCTGATACCATTAGAGAGTCTGAAGTATGAAATTAATTCTCCCCTCGATTGAGGGCCATGAGAATTTTACGACGACGTTCTCCAAAAACGAGTATAGTCACAGCTGCCCTGAAGGGTCATGGCTTCTCTCACATAGGTGAGATTCCTTGCCCTCCGAATTGATTTAAAAGGAAGAGCTGATTATAACAGACACAGTTTGCTTGAGTGGATTTCTGCAACCACACCTGTTTCTAGCACACACTTCATCTTTGGTGAAAGCCCAGAACACCTGGGAGCATGGCAGAGCAGGCTCCCTCAAAAGCAGAGGAACACACAGTGCTCAGACTGTGTTTTCTGGGACCGTCTCACCAGAAGGATAGAGGGACAGCAGCAGTTCTCTGCAGAAGGCTGGCAAAGCAGTATGTTATGCTCCAGGCAAAAGTGTGAACCACTTAAACAAGCCAGAGGACCTGGCAAAGACACAGCAAGAGACTTTTCTGGTTGATTTGGCTCTTGTAGTCCAGAGAATAACCCCAGCAGCTGCACATGGATTTTGGCAGGTCCTTACTTCTCCAAAGAGCAAACTGCTTTGATTCATAACTCCAACCAGAGAAATGTCTTCAGAGTACTACCTAAACTCAGCCTCCAGACATAAACAGCTTACTGCATCCCACCACTTCCATATCCATAGCAAAATATTTTAACGGCCAGGTAGAACAGAAGCTAGAACACTGAAAGACCGATCTTCATACAACCAAGTAGATGTCTAACAACACCAAAAGCAGCTGGACCAAAAGGCTGATCTGAGATACCACAGAGGAAAAGCCAAAGTTAAACAAACAACCCCCCAACACACAAAGTACAGCAACCCACATTGGATACAGTTCACCAAGTTCAGTGGGAAAGCCACCAGCTAGTGACATGAACACCAATATATTCTCTGACCCTTCCCCTCCCATCACTCTGCACATCTTCTTCCTGTAGATTAGGACCTTGCTTGCTGGCTTAGGCCCACCATGCCAATAGGTATCCAAGTGTGGGCAAAGGAGTCTTGTGCACAGAAACCCCCCACTGGGGAACCTGCTATAAAGCACAGCTTGTCCCCGCCAGAGAGGTGTGGAGAAGGATGTGTTAAAGAATAAGATTTCTGTGGGCATTTAAAAGCTACAAAGGCAGCTAAAAAGCTACACTGAGCAAAACTGCAAGAGAAAAAGTGTATTTTTATTTGCAGTTACAGTTCAGCAAGCAGATGAACCAAGGACTGACACTGCCTTTACCTCCCCAGTTCAGAACTCCTACCATGCTCTTTACTTTGCAGTCTGTTCACGTGTACAGGCTCAGTCATAATAGTCCAATTTCCTCATTGCCATGACCTTCTGTATTCAACATTAGTACTTCATTAAACTTATTTGTAATGCAGACTGGGGTTAATCTCTTACCCCTTCTATCCCTCCCAGAAGACTGTTATTATATACCTGATCAAGTGATTGACTAGGCCTAATAAGGAAGCTGGACTTTTCTGCACCATTCACACGTGCATTGGAGAGGAAAACCTCCACTGTCAATGTATTGTTTCCACAGCCAGATGTCTTCAAGGACACATCTCCAAACCCAAGCACCACGCTAAAATCATAAAATCATCCATACAGAAAAACAGTCAACAAAAAGTAAAGCAAGCTACAGGGCTCTGATATACTTCCTCACTAAATCTTAAGTTGCATTCAATCCTTCAACTTATCCTCTTACAGAAAGCAGTAACAGCAGCAGGTAAGCTTTAAAGCCTGACAGTCAAACCAGCTTCCAGCAAACCACTGTGAGAAGTCAGCTCAGGATCCTGACTGAGGGCCCTCTTCAAACACTGACATCTCTCTAGAAAATACTCTCTGGTGACACTAAAACAAGCAGACAACACTGTTCTGCGTGTGTCTTCAGCTGCAGACCCACATACCGTGCACCGAACTAATCCAATCTAGAGGTGACAAAGGCATGACTAATGTGGCAAGGGCTGCACATTTGTGTTTGAGATTAGCACCACCAGCTCAGTTTCTCTTCTTCCAAGGTCACTAAAGACCCTTTGACACCAAGTGAAGGTAGGGGGTGATTAGCACCTTCCTACAAAAAGGCAAGCCAAAGGAAAAGACAGGAGCACAGGGAGTCCTCACCAGATCTGTAAAGCCATGATTATCCCCCTCCCTCCAGCACAGTCCCACAAGCAATTCCTGTTTAACCCAAGGCTGGAAGGAAGGCAGTGGAATAGGCTGCAGAAGAGAAGAGGGACGAGTTGTAACAGAATTTTGTACTTTCCAAACAATAACATTTGTTACTGCAAAGATAAATCAGGATTCTGGTACAGCAGGAGCAGAGGCAACATCACCAAGTAAGAGGTGAGAACTTCCTGCAGAGCAGCTGCTGTGACCTCCGCACAAGTGAGGAGGAGCGTGCACAGGGCAGACACTCCAAGGGTGAGCTGCATTTCTAAGTGACCCAGCAGGCTGTGAATTCAAGGTTCTGCCTTTGGTCCTGCAGCAAGAATATCCCTAGAGACTAAACAAGGTGTTATGTTCTTTGCTGTGCATTAGGGATTAACATTTCATGTAACTGTGGCATAAGTAGCTACAGACACAGTGCTACAGACACTGATCTTGGCAAAAGGTGAGCTCCATATTATTCTGGCAAATAAGTGAGGAGCTTTTACAAATATTTTATTCTTACAGAGCCTTGTGTAACTTGCATACACTCCCTCACCTTCCCAGAGTAGTCATGATACAAGAGCCTAAAACTCTGTAAATTTGTTGGAAACATTTATTTTTCATGACAGCCAATATATTTCACTGTTAATATAAGGTGACAGGTTCTTAATGAATTCATCTGAATCCCATTTAACTATAGAAACAGATGGAGGAGGACAAAACAATGTAAACACTAGTGACAGAAAACAAAAGAACTTTGACAATTCTGCATTTTTCAGCATCACTGACCTCACCAAAGATGGGTATTCAGTAAGAACTCAATAACTGGATCTGAGTTCGTGTTGGACATCAAACTTCCCCAAGCACAAGGTTAACTGCCTAAATACAAAACTTTATTTTCACTGAGTTACCAGACCACCAGATGAAATTGCAAGGATCCATTTTCCAAAACAAAAGGAAATTGAGCCCCTCTAAGGAGGACAGCACACAAACACACAAGGCCTCCTTGGGCTCATTAGACAGGTGACGGCACTACCAGGCAACACTGGTCCTTTTGCAGGGCTGGGCCAGAAACACACAAATGTAAGACAACCACAGAGCCCTAGTGGGGTACTTGTCAAGCACTTGATTAGAGGATTCTCCCATGGAAATGCATTAAATACTCCACCAGAAACAGGGACACAGCATGGCTCGAGGTAGAATAATAATAAACTGGGGTCTGCCGTATTAGTAAGACAGAGGCAAGACAGCTCAGACATAGCCAAGGCAGCTTTGGGCTATTACTTTTTCCCTAGCAGTGGTTCATAAATTTGTCCCACCACCCAGGTGCACCATCTCATTGCTGGCATTAAATTAAATCCTTCCAAAAAGGAGAACAAGGAAAGCAGATGATTGAATAGATAGACTGTGAAGTCAATCCGAGTGCATTAAATAGCAACCTGTCATTTTCAGGATAACCGAGAAAACAAGGCAGAAAAATAGTCCAGGATCAACAGAACAGGTAGTCTGCTGAAACTCTCAACAAGCTACAAAACTCCTCAAGGAAAGGGCTGGTTATGGATTTCCCTTTGCATTAGGGACATGTGGAAAGTCTTCTAGGAGCTTCATTTCCATATACATTTTGCATCTGTGTATCACTTATGAAAGAACAAGATGAAAAGTAACCTGTGGAGTCATCCACGAGGCGGAGACGGTATTACTGTTGCAAAGAACACACTTGTGCTTCAGCACTCTCTCACAAGGTGCTTCCCCCAGCCTGCACCAGACAGCTCTATCTAATAAGAAAACCTGCTCTTGTAGCAGCCCAGAGAAGGAGGTCGCCTCCACATCCGCCAGCCAAAGGAAAATGCAATCTGACATGCAGTAGGAAGCCAATTAAAGTCAAAAAAGTAAGAGCTAACGAATGAGTAAATTGGCTCAGACTAAGCACTCGAGCCTCTGCATCAGAAAGACTTAGAACACACAGTCCAGCTCCTCAACCAAGGCAGTCACAGGAGACACAGCGACAACTTTGCTGATGCCTTTCATCTCAAAAGAGCTTTCCGAACAAAAGGTTGTTTCATTTGCCAACTAAACATTACCATGTCTGGGGAGGAAATACCCAGCAGCCCTTTCAAATTCACAACAGTTTATGACAGGAAAAAAAATACTGCAGCCAGCTTTGCAAACGGCGGTAACGATCCTCCCTCCATCCCTCCCTGGACTCCTCCATTTACTTCCAGTCAAGGCAGCCCTTGCTGCAGCACTGTGGGAGTGGGCTGAGCAGGGGCAACCCTTCTTGTGCCACGTGGAGTATGAGCAATGGATCCCCCACCATTAAAGCTGTGCACTCTGCCTCCTATCTCTAGCAAAATCCCAAACCTCTCACTCCAGTACTGAACTCCTTAACTGCAGTGTTTGCGACGCATGAAGCCATTTTCCAAACTGAAGAAAAAAAATTATTTTGCCTGTTTTTTTTAGCCCACCAGAGTCACGTCCACTCAAATACTCTTCCTCTCTTTTCAAAACAGAAATTATCAGGCTCCTGCTGGGAAGCATTCAGCAACTTTCCCTGGTGAGCAGGCAGGTGAAGCGACAGGAAGCATGCCAAACATTCACAGGCTCTCCTCTTGGGAAGGAGAGCCAAAGCATATCAGCACAGGAGATTACAATCCTTATCTCCAATCTGCCCCTCTTCCCCTTGCCTCTCCTCCCAGCTTCAATTATAATCAGGCAGCTACACATCAAGAATGTCATCAGTGACTATCTGGGAGAGAAAGAACAAGTTATACCAAACACACCTAAAATGTTTGAAAAACCTTTCAATACTGTTAAGGCAGTAATTTCTTTAACATATAAATAACATGATTTTCCTAGAAGAGGCACATTTAAACAAACATTTTACTTTGGTATTTCTTCTACTTTTTAAACGCAGTCAATTAAATTTTCTACACTACACTGGAAAGTCTGAGAGGAAAAGTCAGAGATTAAGCAGAAAAGGGAAGTTCTTGAAGTACCAGAAAGGCAGCTAACTATCAAGATTTCCATATTAGTCTCAAAAAGAAAAGTAAAAACCAAAATGAAATAAGTGAGATCCCTT